>NC_060142.1:54161455-54470144 GCF_021461385.2 Schistocerca piceifrons | reverse complement strand
AAGAGGCCTGTGGAAGTCGTAAATAGCTAACTCATATTGGGGATTACCCAAGAATATATTTCTGATTATTCCCCCATAAATTTCTCGGGTGTTCGACAATTGTAGTGTAATACGAAATAAACTTCCTTAAGCATCCTGTTAGTCCTAGGAAACTTTTTATTGCTGGAGGTAATTTTGTTTCTGGAAAGCTTTGAGTAGCGTCTATCTTCTAGAAGGGTGTTAGTTTTACCCACACTGTGTAACACATAAAAGCTGCTTTCCAAACCATATTTGGTAAACTTGATTCTGGAAGTGTTTGCCAACAATTTCTTTCTCTTCTGGTGGCTGTCATCAGGGCCTTCTACATGTTAGTGGCTCTTATCTCCATGGTGTATACGCCCCGGGAAAACGCGGAAATTTTTTAGAATTCTGGGAATTTTTCATTGTTTTAATTTTCAGTTAAATTTTTGTAATTTTGGCTGGTAAGTACTCATATTCTAACAAACAATTTTAGTGTATCCCACTACTGCAGAATAATACTGAAGCAGTAAAACATAAATGAGAGGAAAAAATAAATAAATAAGACTTATGTTCCAGAGAAAATGCGCCATTAACAACAATAAAACACCGTGCACACACAAGCATCTGCTAACAGCAAAATGTGTCTAAGGCTTTAGGACGAAGACTATGCAGTACCTCATAACAACAAAGTATAGACTGCTTCTGATGAGCGTGGCATCATAACGGTTCACGTTAAGTTCATTGCCAGTGGACTTGTGCACATGTGCAGTTGAGTCGCGAATGCTTCTCCGGCTTCTGGATACTTCCAGTGTGGCTGTTAGCTGTATCAGCAGTAGCGGCAAGTACCCTGACACTACCCAAAAAAAATTTCGCTGTGCGCCCATGCTGTCAAATTTGCGCATGTGCAGAGCAGGCTGAGTTGTGGGGAGGGGGTAGTCTCTGTGTGACCCATGTTTATGTTTAATGATTTTTGCTGTTCCCTCTTGGTTTGCAGATCTCACATCAAATGAAAACTACTGATTTCTGTGGTTGGGAGCTATCAAGTGAATTAAAACACACAATTAAAGAAGGCTAAAATATATTATTACTTTCAACTATCTGATTTTATTATATTTCAACTCTTTTGGCACTTCCATTAGTCGTCTTTTTGTTGGTTTCCTCAAGAAATTTGTCTTTTATTAATCTTTTCCGCAGAGGCAGTCAATTTACTTGAAGCGAAGTGTTTCATACCACATTGTTGGCTAGTTTCAACCAATTGCTGAGTTTAAAGTACACGTTTTTGTCTTCTGTTATGTATGGCACTATATCGTAACAAAGTGTATGGCATTATATCATAATAAAATAATCAAACATGAAATGATACAGTACTGGTACTCCAAGAAAATTTGCATCCTGAAACCCACACCGAAAAGGTTAATATCAGGTTGGAGCCTACTTTCTTTGTGAATCTGGACATACGGATCTGCACTTTAACCCAAACTATGCACTATAGTGTGGTTTATGAAATTACAATGCTCTAGGAATATTCTCCAGTGTCCTGTTTCTTTTATGAGGTAATGCAAGAGCTCTTAATGCTGTATACGTATGAACATGAGGGCTTCATATGTAGTCATAGCTGTGTAGACATAGTCATGCCCGTTCTCTGGCAACTGCTGAAACAAACCTATTTGTTACAGGTCATGGGAAAATATTGCAAATGGTGGTTTGAAAAGTTTTACGTGCAAAGTAAAAGACCTTTTACACAAGATGAATTATCTTACATGTAAGAATGTGCAATGAATTTCTTCTTAAATCACAGAGCGTTTGACTCTCATTTAGAAGTATTTCAAGACCAGACATTTTGTCATTATTTTAAGTTTTATGGGATATTAGTGTGATGTATCTTAAAGTGTAACACGAAAACCGTGGAACTGACTGCCCAAGTGAACCAAGGGGCTACCAACTGTGTCTCCTCAACAGTTGTTAGGCGAATATTGCTGCGTAAGGGCCTCCGCAGCGGGCACCTGGTTCATGCCCCCTTGCCGACTGCTGTCCATTGGCGACGGAGGTTGGAATTTGCACACCAGTACCGCAGCTGGACGTCTGTTGAGTGACAACATGTTGGCTTTTGGGACAAATTATGTTTTATGCACCATCGGACCGATGGCTGTTGCTGTGTGTGGCATGAAACGTCCAAAAGAAAACAGCCTTCAATGCGTTAAGGTTTGGGGAATGTTGTCGTTTCAGTCACGGATGATCTCGTCATTCTGGAAGGCACAGTGGATCAACACGAGTATGCATCTATCCTTGGGGACCATGTCCACCTCTGCATGCAGTTTGGTTTTTCTTCGGCTCGATGGCATCTGCCAGCAGGACAGTGCAACGTGTCACACAGTTCGTAATGTGGGTGCGTGGTTCGAAGAGCACCATTTATCGCCTCCCCTGGCTACCAAACTCCACAGATTTAAATAAACCCATCCGAGAATCTGTGGTACCCACTCGATCGGGCTGTACGCTTCATGGATCCTCAGCTGAGAGACCTATCGCAGCTGGCCATGGCCCTGGAGTCGGCAGGGCTCCACACCTCTGTGGGTACTTTCCAGAACATGAGTAACACATGTACTGCAGCGGCCCGCGCCCTGCAGAAGGTGGTCATTCAGGCTTTCAGCAGGTGGTCACATTGTGACTGGGCAGTACGTTCAAGCATACATTTCTCCGTTTTCATATTTTTTGTGCAATGCTTGTGTTGCTTCTTGTATTACTAAAATGACTTTTCCTTGTGATGGTAGGTGCAAAATAGTGTTATTTTACAAAAAATATGAATTTTGTGCGCTTTCATTTTTTATGTAAGTTATACATCTACATTAGTTCTGTGCGAATCACTGGAAAAATGAATCCTTATTTTAGCTTTATGATCGGTGCGGCATGGATGCGTAGGGGACTAAGGAACATTCGCGGCTTCTACAGTAAAACATTACTCTTGAATTTTTAGAAGCACGTTCTTCAGTTCGTAGCTGCAACAACGCCACTTAAAATTTTCTAACACTTCTGTTACACTCTCTCGCCAGTCAAACAAATCTGTTTCCATTCGAGCTACCTTTATTCCACTGATAGTATTTCCAAACCAGACGAGTCCTGGCTCACTGTGGAACGTGAGTACTTTCTAAATATGTTTTTAGCTTGGAAAAAGAACGTACAGGTTTTGCTGCAGCTGTGGGTTTTGTTAGATTCATTCAGACGGCACTACATAAAGTTCTTATCAATATTAGCTGTTCTGGAAACAGTAAGTGCTTCATTTTTTAGATCTTCGTCAGAGGCGGTAGATTAAAAAAACATTATTATCACGTATGCATCCATAACGCGCTTCGTTCCTTATGACAGGTAGACAGTTGCGAATAATATTGTCAACATTGGATAAAACTGTCGGGCATCTCATCTTTGGAAACATCGTCGAAGAGCTTCTCTGCTGCTTTAATTTGTTTGTTATGTAATATGGCCCATCTTTCACAGGTATTGGAAGTTTCGTCATGTAGTTTGTCGTATAATCCTTTGATGCGAGGTATTTCTGACAGCAACCAAGCTATATGTAGCAGTGGTTCAGACACACTTGACTCTCAGCTGGGAGGCCAGTGATTCAAATCCCCGACTTCCCATCCTGGTTGAGGTTTTCCGTGAATATCCCCTAAATATTTTGAAGCAAAAGACGGGATGATTCTTTTTAAAAGGATACTGCCCGTTTCTTTACCCATCCTGCGACCTGTGTCTAATAATGTCGTCTTCCACGGGTCATTAAACTCTAATTCTCTCATCCTTTTTCCTTACAGTGCCGTTCCTAAGAAGTTAAATACAGTCGCAATGTCCATACTTGCAAACTGAGAGGCGTTAGGGAGTGTATTAATTGTTTACAGTAGTTTACTTTTTGTCGGAAAGGGTAACTTTATGTTTTTAAGACCTGTTGCTTCATTTCATTGCATTTCTTACTCTTGCGTATTATACAGCGTGGCGCACGAAATGTGTTACCATTTTGTTTTTGACTATAAACTTTATTGTCAATACGATATGCTCAATATGTCCACCATTTCGTTTCCTAATTTCCTTCAAACGAACACTGAAGTTAGTGATTACCTTATGGCACATGTCTTCCGTAAATGGCACATGTCTTCTGTAATTTCACTGCAAGCTTGAAGAATAAGTCTTCTGAGCTCCAAAAAAAGTCACATGGATTGAGGTCTGGACTATTGGGGGGGGGGGGGGGTGTCATTGAAGCTACCTGGAAACCTGAGTGAAATGATCCGCATGTCGAAAAGCTCGTGTAAAAACCCCAACACAGTGTTTGTGGTATCTGACCTTGCTCCATCCTGCATTAACCACTGCTTGTTGAAGGGCAAAGCAGTAGCAAGAAGCTGTAGAATGAAGCTATTGCGAAGCATGCTCAAATAACGCTCGCTGTTCACAGTTTCTTCAAAGAGAAAGGGTCCAATAAGTCCATGGCTGGAAATTGCTGCCCACGCTGTAATCCTCGGAGCGTAATGTTGTCGTTCATGAAGCATTTGTGGGTTTTCAGTGGCCCAAAAGCGTACATTTTGTTTGTTAACCACACCGTCTAAATGAAAATGCGCCTCGTCTGAAAACCAAACGTTTAGAGTTTCTTCCCTATCCTCCACCCACTGAGCAAACAGTAGTCTCTGCTGCTTGTGTTCTTCAGTGAGCTTCTGTGCACACGTCATCTTGTATGGGAAAATAAAGAGGTCACTTTTAAGAATGCGTTGAACGGAGCATCTGGATATTCCCAGTTGCACTGCTGCCTTTCTACACGATTTCCCGGGGCTTCTCTGTACAGCAACTCGTACTGCTTCAACAATCTCCGGTGAACAAACAGCCTTAGGCTGAGGTCGCTTCGCTTCCAATACTGTTGCCTGTACAAATTTATTGTACAACCTGTGGATGGTCTTCTTTCAAGGGACCCATCGTGTGTTAAACTGTTGTCGAAAACGCCCGAGTCACAACAAGGCTTTTCGTTTCATGAAAAAGTAACACAATTGCCGATCGTTGCTGTGTCGTCAGGCTTCCATTGTCAGCCATTGCTGCTTACTATATAGTCTCCTAGCGGCAGTATCGTGAATTACACGTCATTTCATAACTCATTTGTTTTTCCAAGCTCTGCTGGTACTGCTGTAGAGATCCCTGCGGGATATCTAATGTGCGTCGTAAATTGTGAAAGAAACAATTGGTAACACATTTTGTGCGCCACCCTGTATTTGTTATGGACTGAAGAACGTCAATGAATCTCTATGTGTACAGGTGGTTTCTCGTCTGTCATTAGCATTATCCAATGTTCTCGAAACAAGTTTTTAAATCGTATAACTGGAGACTACTGTGACCAAAAAAATTTGTTCAGGTTATGATCAGTTTCTAAATACAGTGCCCTTTCTTGACTAGTCTCTACAGCACCTTTAAGCTTCATTTTGCTTTGCACCTCTTTGTATGTGCCACTCGCGAAGGATGCTCCGGCAGTCTTGGACAGTCCACTTGCTTACATTTACCTTCTATATATTCAAGTAATTGATGTTTGTATCCTGTTGTTGTTGTTGTGGTCTTCAGTCCTGAGACTCCATGCTACTCTATCCTGTGCAAGCTTCTTCATCTCCCAGTACCTACTGCAGCCTACATCCTTCTGAATCTCCTTAGTGTATTCATCTCTTGGTCTCCCTCTACGATTTTTACTCTCCACACTGCCCTCCAGTACTAAATTGGTGATCCCTTGATGCCTCCGAACATGTACTACCAACCGATCCCTTCTTCTGGTCAAGTTGTACCACAAACTCCTCGTCTCCCCCATTCTATTCAATATCTCCTCATCAGTTATGTGATCTACCCATCTAATCTTCAGCATTCTTCTGTAGCACCACATTTCGAAAGCTTCTGTTCTCTTCTTGTCCAAACTAGTTATCGTCCATGTTTCACTTCCATACGTGGCTACACTCCATACAAATACTTTCAGAAACGATTTCCTGACACTTAAATCTATACTCATTGTTAACAAATTTCTCTTCTTCAGAAACGCTTTCCTTGCCATTGCCAGTCTACATTTTATACCCTCTCTACTTCGACCAATGATAATTGACGCGACAACGTAGGTCAGTGACTCGCACATTCAAATGATTTTCAAAACAATCTTTTGGTTATTTTAACAAAACGAAAGACTTTCCTTGACCGATCGATTTTATTACATTTTTACACTTCTCCCTCCGATTTTAATTTTTCACTATTTTTCGTCTTCTTTTTTTGTTGGAATTGTGTGAACAATATATTTCGTGTGTGACGGCGCAAAGTGCACTGTGTAAAATAGACCTCTTTGGCATTGTCTAACACTCTTTGTGTGCGCTAATTATTCTGTTGTGTTCGCTGTAAATTTTTTTTGTTCTTGAATGTGCAAATATAGTTATTAGTAAAATGTCCTTTTTTTCTCCTTAATACTTATTCAGCTGCGCAAATTCCAATAGGTTATGGGCCCAGGCTGCATTTGGAATAAGTATATCAATAAAATAGTAGGGAGAAAGTATTGGAAAAGTTCCAATTTACGTGAAGTGCAAGTTATCCTTACAAGACGATCGCAATATTTTTCTGCATTATTTTTCGGTATTCTTTACGGCAATAAAAAGCAAGTTACCGTTAAGAATGAGTGCGGCACAATTTCCACAGATTGAAAGACTTAAAGGTCGCGAAAACTATGCAACCTGGAAGTTCGCAGTAGAAGCGTATTTATGTTTAGACGACCTATGGGACGTGGTAGACGGGACAATGAAATCCACAGAACAGAATTATTAAAATAAGGATAGGAAAGCAAAATCAAAATTGATATTACTGATAGATTCGGTGAATTATGTTCACGTTGAAAAAGCTGCTACAGCGAAAGAAGTCTGGGACAATTTACGAAGTTCATTCGAGGATGGTGGTCTTACGAGAAAAGTAGGATTATTACGAGAGTTAATTACCACTTGTCTGGACAAATGTAAGAGTGTAGATGAATACGTTAACAAAATAATAACCACGTCAAACCGACTGAGAAACATCAGATTGGAGATCGTTGACGAATGAATAGGAACATTGCTGTTGGCAGGACTGCCCGAAAGGTATATGCACCTATGATTATGGGACTTGAAAGCTCGGGTATACCAATCACAGCCGACATTGTTATGGTGAAAATCCTGCAGGACGTAAAGAGTGCTCGAAGCTGTTGTACATTGGAGAAGGAAGGTGCGTCTGCTCTCTACTCAAAAAACAAAAAGGAGAAATCGGCGAGGTGTTATAAATGTCAGAAGATGGGACATATTGCGTCTCAGTGCAAAGAAAAAGTAGGCCCAAGATCAGACACTCAGCAAAAGAGGTATGTTACTGATAGCCCAGAGAGAAGGACTAATAACAAAGGTAAGGCACACTCATGTTTTTATTCTTTTGGTGGGATGAGTAATCGTCATATGGAATGGATTTTAGACTCAGGTGCATCTGTGCATATTGTTAAAGATAAATCACTTCTTTATGACATCAAAGATAAGACTCATATGGGAATATCTACTTTTGACAGTAACAAGCTCCAATGTCACCTGGCTGGGAAACTAGATCTACATGTAAGTGTAAATGGTGAATCAGATATGGTTACAGCACACAATGTTCATTATGTGAAAAATGTGGCAACTAACCTGCTGTCTGTAGGGGAAATTGTCAAGAAAGGAAATAGTCACTTTTGACATGCAGGGTGCAAGAGTAATCAGTGAAAGTGGTGAAGTTATAGCTACAGCAAGTAATGAAAGGGGTATTTTTAAGTTGGATACCATTGACAGTAAACATAAAAATGTTAGTGATTCAGTATATTCAGCAGAAGGTTTTTTATGGCACCGGAGGCTTGGACATCTAAATAGAAAGAGTATGTCTATAGTAAACGATATGGTAAAGGGAATACAGAATTTTTGTGTCCAAGGATCCTTGTGAGACATGTATAAAGGGAAAACAAGCAAGGTTACCCTTCAAGACTAGTAAGAGTAAACCACAGAAGTCTTACAGTTAATCCACACAGATGTATGTTGCCCGATGGAGTGTGAATCCATAGGTGGGAATAATTATTTTCTTACGTTTATTGATGATTACTCGCGATATACTCATGTTTATTTTCTTAGTTCTAAAGACCAAGTGAGAGGTATCTTTGAGGAATATTGCAATATGGTTGAAAGGTGGACGGGAAAGAAGATCAAGATCATCAGGTCTGATAATGGGAGAGAATATATCAACCAGAAATTGAAAAAACTTCTGGCAGAAAAGAGAATCAGGCATCAAACTACCATAAGGTACAGCCCATCTCAAAATGGGGTTGCTGAGAGGGCTAATAGGACCATTGTTGAGAAAGCAAGGAGCATGATGACTGACGCTGAATTATCCAAAGATTTTTGGGCAGAGGCAGTGTCAACAGCTGTATATTTGAACAATAGATCACCTACAAAAGCATTAAAGAATAGAACCCCTTATGAGATATGGATAGGAAAGAAACCTGATCTAAGCAATATAAGGGTTTTTGGGTGTGATGCAATGGCACATATTCCAAAACAGCTAAGAGGAAAATGGGATCCGAAAGCTAAAAAGTATATTTTTGTAGGCTATTGTGAAAATTCAAAGGGCTACCGATTAATGGATCCATTGACTAAAAAGATTGTCACAAGTAGAGATGTAATATTCTTTGAAAATAGAAAGGACTCAAAAGAGAGCAAAACCTCTAAGTCAACTGCACCTAGTTCAGAAAGTGAAACCTTGTGTGAGGAAATAGAAGGTGAAGAAGAGGAAGACGACAGCCAAGGACAAATGGATACAATTTATGATGACAATGAGTTAGAGGATGAAAAAAATGAAGAAGACAATGTAAGGCGTTCTTGTCGTGTACCAAAACCGAAGGAATATCCGGATTTCGAGATGTATACAGCACAGTCTTTTAATGATGAGCCAAGAACAGCAGAAGAAACAATGAGTGGCCCAAACTCTCAAGAATGGAAAGAAGCGATGAAGAGAGAATTAGAGAATCTTTATATCAGAACGAAACCTTTGAATGGGTAGATATGCCAGGAGATAAGAAACCACTGCAGGCAAGATGGGTATTCAATTTGAAGAACCCTGAAAGCTTATCACCAAAATACAAAGCAAGACTTGTGGTAAAAGGATATTCACAAAAACAAGGGGTAGATTACGAAGAAACTTTTTCACCTGTAGTCATGTATGCACCATTGAGATATCTATTAGCCTTGGCAGTAAAACGAAATTTAATAATTCATCATATGGATGTTAAAACGGCATATTTAAATGGGAAATTGGAGGAGGAGATATGTCATTCCACCAAGGGAAGCCATAAAAACCAGATCAGAAAGTAAAAAGATTTGGCGTTTGAGAAAAAGTATTTATGGACTTAAACAAAGTGGACGTTGCTGGAATCGATGTCTACATGAAACTCTAATAAATATGAATATGAAGCAATCCAAGGCAGATCCCAGCATTTACTATAAAGGGAGAAAAGAAGAAATAATAATAATGGCGATATCGGTGGACGATTTCTTTATCCTGACTGAAAGTGAAGGCCAAATGAGAATTTTCAAGAAACAGCTGCAAACCAAGTTTAAGGTGCATGATTTGGGAGAAGTCAAACGTTATTTAGGTATGCAGGTTACTAAGGATGAAGAAAGACAAGAATTGAGCATAAGTCAATCATCATACACGGAAAAAATATTAAAGAAATTTGGCATGAGTGATTGCAAACCCATAAGTACTCCAATGGAAGTAGGAGTGAAGTTAGTGTAAATGAGACTGATGTGGAATGTGACAAGAATGTTCCTTATTTAGAAGCAGTAGGGAGTCTGTTATATTTGTCTCAAACGTCACGACCCGACATTGCTTTTGCCACCAATGCAGTGAGCGGATATTGCAGAGACCCAAAGGACAAGCACTGGAAAGCTGTAAAGAGGATATTCCGATACCTAAGAGGAACCTCAAATTATGAGTTAAAATACCATAGAGATGGTAACGCAAAACTAGAGGGATATAGCGATGCGGACTGGGGGAGTGAATTGGGAGACAGATACTCCACCACTGGCTGCTGTTTTAAATTAATGGGGGCCTCACATCATGGTCCTGTCAAAAGCCAAAAACTGTTGCATTGAGCACCGTAGAGGCCGAGTATATGGCACTATCTTACACCACACAGGAAGCATTATGGCTACGAACATTAATAAGTGAAATAGAACCCAATTTAATTGAGGAACCTACAACCATCTTCTGTGACAGTAAGGGAGCCATAAACCTAGCTAAAGATGTTACTAGTGCTAGGACAAAGCATATTGATATACGGCACCATTTCATTCGGGACCACATAGAGCGACAGAACATTGCCGTGGATTATGTGCGCACAGAAGACATGTTAGCTGACCTTCTGACCAAACCCTTGGAAAGGGAGAAGTTTGAGAAGATTGTGGGACTATTTGGTTTATCTTGTGGAAGCAACACACAAAATATAAGTTCAAGGAGGGGTGTTGGAATTGTGTGAACAATATATTTCGTGTGTGACGGCGCAAAGTGCACTGTGTAAAATAGACCTCTTTGGCATTGTCTAACACTCTTTGTGTGCGCTAATTATTCTGTTGTGTTCGCCGTAAATTTTTTTTGTTCTTGAATGTGCAGATATAGTTATTAGTAAAATGTCCTTTTTTTCTCCTTAATACTTATTCAGCTGCACAAATTCCAATATTTTAAATGCCAGAGGCACCTTATCCTCTGGGGCACTGCGCGGTCGTCCCAGTCCAGTTACGCCCTTCTATTATCGCTGGATAGTTTCCTTCATTGTGCGGTTATTATTTTCCGCGTATCCTATTAGAGCAAGCAACATACCACTACGCGACAGAGTTTCCAACAATACGGGAGTCACTGCAGGGGACCACGCCGTTGCTTAGCATCAGTTTCGAGATGAGGTGACTGGCTAGCAACATGGATGTGCCCATGCCCAGTAAGTAAAACCTTCAAAAACCCGTGACATGCAGTAACAACACGGAGCAACGATAGCAATCAGAAGATAGACCACTAATAAACAACTAAGTTCTGCTAACCTTGGCACCTAAAACACAGGGTCAAATAGATTGCACCTTTCATACATAAACAGATACAGGCATGTATGGTTAATGAATATGCCGATCTTCGACGCTGCAGTTACATTCAGGATAATTTGAGTTTGCAAACCAGTCACCCAGACTGTTTTTCATGGTTTGAGGCAGTTTGTGTTGGAGGAACATGAATTTTATAAATATTCTAATTACAGAAAAATCTGAATACTACAAATTATACATTCTGTATTTGCTCATACAGACATTATTCGACAAGTCGAGTGTGTCACGGTGGTGGCGTGATACACAAGTTTCCCATACACAAACAAATTATTTTTATTTTTTCTTCAAGAAAATCTATCGCATTTTAAACGAATTTCATGAATGAAGCTCTGTTTTTGTCGAAAAATTAATTTGCCTTTTAATCGTAGGTGTGTCAGACATGGAATGAAATGCGACTTGAAATTGTTGTTTCTGCTTACGTGTAATTAAAACGGGATTATTATGCCAGTGCTGTCTGTACCCTCAATCCCAGTACAGTGCTCAGATTTTCTTGGCTTCTCGCTTTCCTACTATTGAATCGGTAGAGGTTGCTGGAACTCGAGCTGCTAATACACTATTTGATCGAAAGTATCTGGACACCTATTAGTGGCCATTAATATGGGTTCCAAAAAATGGCTCTGAGCACTATGGGACTTAACATCTATGGTCATCAGTCCCCTAGAACTTAGAACTACTTAAACCTAACCAACCTAAGGACAGCACACAACCCCCAGTCATCACGAGGCAGAGAAAATCCCTGACCCGCCGGGAATCGAACCTGGGCGTGGGAAGCGAGAACGCTACCACACGACCACGAGCTGCGGACCATTAATATGGGGTGTATCCACACTTCACTTTTATGACGAGTAGAATTCTGACGGGGATAATTTCAATGTGTCGTTTGACAGGGTGTATTATCAGGCTGATACAATTAATTATAGTTTTCGGCTTATTATGCTACTGTTCACAGTAACAGCGTTTTCTAAAGTGCAGTAAAGGGAGCACACCCGAACCACGAAAAACACCCCCACACCATAACACCACCACCTCTGTACTCCACTGGTTGCCTTACACATGGTGGTAGGTAACGTTCTCCAGGCATTTGCCATACCGACGCATTTCCACAGGGTATATAGCGTGATTCATTTCGTTTCCAGTCCCACTCTCCTGTGGCGTCGCTGTTTAGACCACCTGAAGCGTCGCTTATCATTGATTACAGAAATTTTTGGCTTATGAGGAGTTGCTCGACCATCGTACCCCATTCTTTTTAACTGCCTACGAAGAGTCATTGCGATAGCTGGACTGCTCTTTGTACTTAGAAACTCACGAGTTATTCCTTCCGCTTATTTCATACGACTTTTTTTTACAACCACACGCCGCAATACTCTACGGTCCCCGTGTGTTTGTATACTAGGCCCGCCTCGGCTTTATTTAGCTGTTGGCTGTTGATTAAACTTATCCATTATGGGTATTTTAGAACCTATGACTGTTAACTGAATGTAAATACAGGGGATGAGCAAAATAATGTGAACACCTGTACTTGGCAATAGATTATTAATAAGGGGCTGGACCCCAATTTTACCAGCCGGCCGGTGTGCCCGTGCGGTTCTAAGCACGTCAGTCTGGAACCGCATGACCGCTACGGTCGCAGGTTCGAATCCTGCCTCGGGCATGGATGTGTGTGATGCACTTAGGTTAGTTAGGTTTAAGTAGTTCTAAGTTCTAGGGGACTGATGACCTCAGTAGTAAAGTCCCATAGTGCTCAGAGCCATTTGAACCCAATTTTACCGTAATACAGCCGCGACTCTTCTTGGAATGCTGGCATATAATGATTGTATAGTCTCCAGTGGAATGTTATGCCACTCTTCAATCGGAACCTTTTCTGACTCCTGTAGTGACGAGGGGGTCTAGAGTTTGCACTCCAATTTTACCGTAATACAGCTGCGACTCTTCTTGGAATGCTGGCATATAATGATTGTATAGTCTCCAGTGGAATGTTATGCCACTCTTCAATCGGAACATTTTCTGACTCCTGTAGTGACGAGGGGGTCTAGAGTTTGCACTCCAATACCGCCCACAAGGGTTCTATAGTGGACGGACTGTGCTGGCCAGGGAAGAGGGTGCAGTTCAATTGCGTACTCCTCATACCACGATTGTATTGTCCTGACTGTGTGAATGGGTGCATTATCGTCCTGAATTATTCATCACTGTTGGGGAACAATATTTGAATCATGGAGTGCATCCGATCACCTAAAATTTCACATAATCGTTGGCTGTACAAGGCCTTTGCGAGTAATGACGGGACCAGCAGAATACCATGATAAGATGATTATGCTGTGTGGTTTGTGGGGCGGTCAACTGCGTGGTTACCAGCGCCCGTACAAATTCCCAACCTTTGCTCAGTCCAATCACGCCACTTTCATGAATGATGATGAAATGACGAGGACAACACAAACACCCAGTCATCTTGAGGCAGGTGAAAATTCCTGACCCCGCCGGGAATCGAACCCGGGACCACGAGCTGCGGACAACCACGATAGGGCTGCCCACACTTCCACTTCCATGCTTAACCGTTGGAATCAAGCAATCAGGACTGTAGGCTTCTTTTGGCTTTCTCGAGGCGTAAAGGCGCCCGATGTTGAAAATAACGAGAACGTTGACTCGTCGGACTGTATGACGTGTTTCCACTGATCGTCCGTCCGGGATTTATGCTCCTGACTCCATGTTTTACACTTCTTTGCGTTGATTGTCGTCACTAATGGTTTCGGTATAGCAGCTCGTTCATGAACATTCGCGTTATGGAGTTCTCGGCGGACAGTGTCGATAGATACGGGGTCTCGAAGATGGCTATTGAGTTCTGCAGTCACTTTAGCCGCGGTGGTTCAGTGTTGTTTTGACACAATTCGTGTTAGCGCACGATGATTTATGTCATTTAGTTTTGATTTGCGCTCACTATTACGTTTACAGATGATGTCTTTCCATGTTTTGTGTAGGCTGTCATGACTGTTGAAACGGTTGCACTTGAAACATTCAATAAGTTGGCTGTCTTGGTTACTGACGCTCCAGCTAGTCGGGCCCTCACAGTCTGCCCTCTTTGGAAGTCTGTTAGGTCTTTCATTGCACGTCGACCTCGGCCTCTGAATGCAAATACGAAGTGTGCACGTAATCAATCTGCACTGATGTGTAGTCCGTACTGGACACGCACAGTCCAGCACAACACGGGTCTTAACTGCGTTGCTGACCGTCAAACGCAACCATCCCATTGTTATCACTGTTCACATTATTTTGCCTATCCCCTGTACATAATACTGGAAACAGTCACTTTTTTGAATAGTTGTCTAGTATTCCATGAACCGGTTTTCGAACATTTTCAGATTCGTCTTCAGATTGTTTTGTGGAAGTTTGATCATTATTTCTAGCATAATGCTGGGTGCTGGCTCAATGACAAGAAGATGGAACACGCTTTATGTATCGCCACGACCACTGTTTATTTGTCGATATGGATGCAAAATTTAGTTTTGTTCTTACTACGACAGTATGGGCGGCTTTTCTCCGCTAGTGTCCATCTGTCTGCTTCCATTTTGATGGTCAGTTGGTACATCACTTCGCACACTTTTACACAATCTGTATTCATTTACACTGTGATAGCGAAACGTTAATACATGTAAACAAGAGCAAATTACGTCTCTGAGCAAAGTAGGCCTACGCCGTATCTTTTTGCCAAGATCTTTGTTACATGCAACAGTTGGTATCCTGGGTATCTTTGATCAGATAATGTATGTTGGCTCTTCTCGCTAAACCTTTGGCGGTCAGTTAATACTAAGCACTATTGTCGCCATTGCTTGATGCTATGTTTCATTTGTAGCCATGGGTGCTATTTGTATATGCCCTGTTACGCCATTGTGAATCCTCCCCCTGATCTGACACAAGAAGTATTAATTGTTTACTGTGAGAAGCCTCTCGGAGCAGTAACTGACCGAACAGCTGTTTCGATAGAAGTCGAAATACTGTGTATGATTTTGTGCTTATTAACTTGTTTCTATCCGCTACGAACAGGGGCGGATTTCGTTACTGAGTGTTAAGAGTATCTTCATTGAACGTCTTAATAAATTTAAACCATTTCAATTTCTATGATCATTAACGCAGTGTTTGCTTTTGTTTGGGAGTACGTATACACTCTGAACACAGGGTGCTAGCTGAAGTTGACTAAATGATTGGCATATGTATATGCCAAGATTATTTTCAAAACCAATTTTTATTATTTTGATAAATACGGGGAAAAAACTTCACATGACAGATTGGTTTCAGTATTTTGTCCATTTCAATTTTTCCTTGTCCTGTTCGTTTCTTTCTTGTTGAGTCAGGTGCCCCTAATCCTTGGGATCTTGGGCATTGCGATGGTTGGCCCCAACCTAATTACGGCTCTGTTTAGAATGTTACAAAATTTATGCGTTGATAAACCTGTCGTTGTGGATTACAACTCGGCGTACCACTTTCTTTTTCCGGTCGAGAGTTTACAACAGATGTGGGGTTCGGATGGGGAAGATTGAAAGATTTACCTGCCGACGAGACAAGTGTCGTACCAAAGAAACCGAATACTGTACAGTAGTTTTTGGGTGCTCGTGGAGAACTACGTTCACGAAGGTGACGCGAGTCACACTGAATAGTTCTTTTGTTTCATACAGAAGTTTTTATTTCGTGAGATATTTACCCTTTTGTCACAGCGTTTAAAATGTCTCAATACGTTGTTCTGCTATTGCTAATTGTCGTGAAAATGTTAATCCTTGTCATAGATCCGTCGTTCACGCAATCACACGCCTCTACTTCGCCATAGCAAAACCGAGGCATACGTCAGAGCACGTGACACTGTAGGTCTTACGAGTGCCAGCAGCCGTCTCCGGCGCGAAGCGAATGACTATTTCCGATGAGTTTAATAATTCTTCACTGTGGTTTAAATGCATGCATGTTTTCGATAGTACACGACAAAATTAAGACTCTTAGTGGGTACTTTTTAAATTAAATATTGGTTTCCCGTGGGCTCTGCACGAAGCCGAGCGTTAGCGAAGTGTGGCGAATAAACCGTATAGTGTTACGTCACAAGCCGTTGACCCAGAGAAAAACAGCGCCCTGAAAAGTGCGTCGTAAACTTCGTAGAGAGGCGACTAAAACCGTGTCGTCACTCGTTTAGTCGATCGTTGGAGAGCCCCCAAAATTTGCAGAAAAAAACATTCTTCACGTTAAATTATTTATTACTTTTATCTTTACAAACTATAATAATGAACGAAACAAAAGAACTGTTCAATGTAACTCGCGTCATCTCCGTGTACGTAGTTCTCCACGATCACACAAAAACTACTGTACAGTATTCGGTTTCTATGGTACATCATTAGTGTCGTCGGCAGGAAAATCTTTCAGTCTTCCCCATTCGAACCCCACATCTGCTGTAAACTCTCGACCGGAAAAAGAATAGCTGCTCAAATATCTGCTCAGGTCTTGACGCCAAACTTGTGCAAAAATTAAAGATGTAGGGAAATGCAAAATCGTGTAATTCACGAGGTGTCATAATGCAGTTGTTTGGCGGTGCCATTAATAGATCAGAACTGGAGAGAAGCATATACAAATGCCTGCGATCAATAATGCGTGGTAACCTGAAACAGAATCACTTCAGCAGTGAATAAAGACTTCATCTGGCTTTATATCATCAGTACAATTCTGCGATCTATGGTTGTGGTGTAGACTAAAATATTGTTTTACGTTCGTTGTATCCAAATTCCACAAGAATCTCGTTTATTCGGTCCTCACTAAGCCGAATCTCCAGTTTACGCCAATTCATTTTTGTTGCCTTTTCAATTTTTTATCCAGAATATGTGCTGTATACAGTTGGTACGTATATACAGAAGACATGCATATTTAGGGGTTTTGTGCTGCGTGGTGTTCAAGTTAAATATCTACCCACCTTGGCGTTGAAGGTCTTTCTTAACCACAGATTCCACCCTCTCGCCCCCTCACACCCGACACTCCGCAGTGCCGCAGTGTGGAGCGAGAAGTCTAAGCGGCCATATGTAGGCGAAGCGTTTAGAAGCGCCCTTCTTTCACGCCAACCGGCTGGATCTTTGATGCTTCATTGGAAACTGGCAGCAATATTATTTTAGGTATGGTTCAACTACAGTTGCCTTTTCTATACAAATCAAAGGAAGATTGCAGGTACTAGTAGATGGGAACAATGGCAGGAGGGTGCCCACAATGAGGAAATCAAAGAAAAACTGGGAATGAACTCTATAGATGTAGCAGTCAGGGCGAACAGGCTTAGATGGTGGGGTCATGTTACACGCATGGGAGAAGCAAGGTTACCCAAGAGACTCATGGATTCAGCAGTAGAGGGTAGGAGGAGTCGGGGCAGACCGAGGAGAAGGTACCTGGATTCGGTTAAGAATGATTTTGAAGTAATAGGTTTAACATCAGAAGAGGCACCAATGTTAGCACTGAATAGGGGATCATGGAGGAACTGTATAAGGGGGGCTATGCTCCAGACTGAACGCTGAAAGGCATAATCAGTCTTAAATGATGATAATGATGATGATCAAAGGAAGATCGCGACTATCTCTTCAGAAATATTTCCGTTTTCCAGTTGCCTTCTAAATAAAACTGGACATTACCTGGAGAGTCCACATGATTTACATTTCTGAAGCTATTTTTATGAGGTTACTACTATTTCCCTTACGTGCATATAATACATCCTCCATTACGTAAATTTCTTGGAACCATGGATGAAATTAATTGGTATGACCATAGTGATTTTTGAATCTGTCACCCGAAACACTAAAGAAATACGTGTTTATTTTACCATAAACGGTTCTTTATATTCATGTAAACACATTTATACACTCCAATATCTCGTGTGATTAATCTGGAACAAAAAAAGTTTTATTCCAGACCACTGTTGACGTTTTAAATGAAGAAAAGGAAACGCATAAGGTAAAATAAATATACTTTTTTAACAGTTGCAAACGTGGATCAAATATTCACGCAAGTCTCTTGGGAATTTTCTGGAGAACTACGTATCGTCTATATAGAATGTATTTTTTGTATGTGAATTCCATCGCAGCTGCAATTTACTCTCTTTTTCACGTTTTTTTTTAAATATTTCCGCTACCGTTTTGGAGCATGAATTATTTTCAAGAGGTAGATTACGGGGTGTTCAGCGTGATTTATGAATGCTGACATTATTTTGCTTAGTCATATTTGTATTCCATATTTACGCTTTGTCATTTTAGTTTATTGTTTATAAATAACGTTAGTGGTACAGTAAATGTACCACTTGAAATTGAGCCATGTTCGAAGTTAGTAGCAGAAAAATAAAAGGAAACGCAAAAAAGAATAAACTGTAGCTCTGGAAGGATGTACACATAAAAAATGAATTTCACACGATTTATTGAACTTGCGGAACAGGATATATGAAAAACACTTAAATGATAGGAACGGGATCAGCCTGTTTTCGCAAACGTACCCTGCGATGGCAGTAAACACGCCGTAAATCTTTCTGAAAGGTTTGAAGTTGTTAGTCCTTATGGACGGTTATCGGAGACGTATAACTTTATCAAATGGGATGTTGGACTGGTCTTCTAATTGCTTGGGACACATTCAGTAACATGTTCCGAAGAGCTGAACAGGTTGAATTTGATCGGTAACATCACACAAAATGTTATTTCAATAATAGCACAAAAACAAACACGTTTAAATGATCTTTTCTCCGTAATTTTGGCGTGAAGTTTTAGACCCCTGACATTGCCCATGAATTTTTAACACACCCTGTGTATCAATGACCTGCCACTGAGCCTCACAAATGACTAAATGACTCAAATACTCTTTCTTGTAGATGCCATAAAGAATAACTGAGTTTAATGTAATTAATTTAGTAAATAGAGAACTGGAGGACATTAGGGTGTGGTTGTCGCTATACTGCAGCAAAACTAAATGCGTATAATTCCTTACATATATGTCTTATGAAAGCGGTATTGTAATATCACACTAAGATCAAATAGTCAATGGATCTGAGCGTTTTAAACTTCTAGGACAGAAGATGGACGTCATGTATTCTTGGAAATTTAATACACAGGGACTAATGCAGAAACTGATTGGAATTGTGTTCAACAACAAGATAATCTTCATTGTCCCTTGTCAGTAGCAATGACTCAATAAAGGTTATTTCCACTCTACTATATTTTCTGTCCATTCACAAAAAATATTCTTTCCCCAGCGTAAGGCTTTCGCAGTGATGTACATAACGTTTGGGATTTGACATTATCGGTATGGACTCAAACGAAAGAATAACGACAACTCAAAGAAAAGTAGTCCTAAAGATTTCTACGTGGGTGTGTGGTTCGGTGGCTAAGCGGATAAGTTTCAGCTACAATCGAAAAGTTTGGATGTCAACATGCGATTGGTTCTAGGGTTTCTTTCAGTTACCTATTTATTCACATGTGGCAACGATGGTCTGGAGGCACTGTTAAACTGTAGGCCCTCCACGATTGGATTTGTAAGTTCAACGGTAAACATATAGAAAAGTAAAATATTTCACTTCACAAAACGAAATATCGTAGTATCCTATGGCTACAATATCAGCGAGTCGCAACTGGATTCAGTCAACTAATACAAATAGCTGGTTGTAAAAAAAAATTTAAGGATAGGAAATTATCACATAGGCTCAGTTGTACGCAAAACAGGCAGCAGAGTTCGGATGGTTGGTAGGACCCTAGGAAAATGCTATCTACAAAGTAGAACGCTTACAAAACACTGGCGCGACTAGAGTTGCCAGATTAAATTGACAACTTACCGAACACTGCCTGGTCAAAGGATTTGCTGAACTGCGGGTGAACACACCAAAACATTAAAAATTATGTGTATTACTGCTAGTTACAACTTTCATGGAATTCTTATTGCCTCTTAAGTTTTTGGTAAAAGTCGCTGCATGATGCAAACTTCAGATTACAACGAAGGCATAATTGTGCTTTTATTTTATCGACATTCAATGTTTTTCTAGCACCAGACCATAAATGATTCATGTGACTGAAGACTCTTTTTCACACAGTCATTTCTGCATGGAGCCGCCTTCATCGATAATTTTTTACACTAGCCGTTTCTTCTTCGTTTAAAACCGTTTTCCACAAAAACGAGTTCTTGCATTTGACTTTGTCATTGTTCTAAAGTTTTATTCAGTACATCGATCTATTCGTAAAAACTGTATTTATCATTGTTCTTCAATAGCCACCATCTTTGATGCCTGCACATATTTTTCTTATGTAGGAGCTCTTTTTCTTACAACCACGTAACTGAAACTTTTAAAAGCAGAGTCTCACAAATCGGTAAATAAATTAGTGGTATGAATGGGGTTCTAAAAATACCGAACCACTAATACTTCGGGACCGAACACGGGGATCATATACCGAACAGTTCGGTAAGAAAAACGAACATCTGGTAATCCGGTGTGCGACTCATCCAAGAACGTTGCTCATGTGTGTGGGACCTGTATCAGGTAGGGCCAACAGAGGATTCTGAAGATACAGAGAGCATGGCAGCACGGATGGTCACAGATATGTTTGACTACGACCCACTACGAATAGTTTCTGTAGGAATCGCGAATGCAAGAACAGATTAATTACAGCTCGTACAGAGGCGTTTAGCAATCATTCTCATTGCACCGCTGATGCGAATGGAACAGGGATAAGCCCTAATAACGGATGCAATGGAAAGTAACCCGTGCCGTGCACTTCACTGTGGTTTGCGAAGCACAGATGCAGATTAGCTGGAGGAAAGCAACGGCGTATCACCGTAAGACCATGCCACTGCGCTGAAGTACAATTTTACGTTTAACTCTGTTAGCCATAGTACCAAACCACAAAACTTCTGACTTTCAAATATAAGTTTAAATAGTTCCGTGTGGCTCACTCCCTACATTCTGTTCGGGATTTTCTTGTAGTGATATAGTACTCATACGTCCATATTAAATCAAGTCTATTTTCGTACATCAACATTTCATGAACTGTAGAGTACTCCTAAGCTCGCATTGTTCACGTTGAAGCCTTGTAGTGGAGCTCGAACAGATACAGCTTTGCATAAGAACTTATGTTTGGGAAGATACTTACTTAGTGTTACTCTGGGAAAGAGTGAACTTCCCACAGATATTTACTTCGATCGCACAAGCTCCAAATGCTGCTCAGTGCAACGTCTATGGGGACCAACGCTTTTTTATTTGAATTCATTCTTCATACAAGCGGCGACTTCACTTTTGAGTGTGGTTTGTGCTTTTGAATAATTATAAATTATAACTTACAGTCCTGACTCCACGTGGACATAGCGAAACGAAACACAAGTGCATAACCAAGCTTAATAACGAGACAAACGTGTGACTGCCATATTGGCATTCATGGTCGATACGTCGCTTGCGATTTATCAGATTGCTCGGGAATTATTATGAAAGATAAGAGATCGATCGCTGTCATCTGCGATATGCCCATTGCTTGGTACACACTTATAGATCGCGCGACCTGCCGACGGATGGCTGCGATCCGTAGCTAGTATGTGGTGCACTTAACGCGGAAAAGTGGTGTATGGTATTTTACATAATTTTCACTTCGCCATCTGACTGACAAGACTGGGTATGCAGCAGCAAAATGCTTGAAGGAATTAATTACCAAAGTGCTGCAATTTGTTAATACATTAACTTAAAACATTACCGGTTTCGGAATAACAAGTTCGATATAAAAACGTCACCAACTGGTTCAGAGAATATCCGCATGGATTGAGTTTCATTTATACCACCTCATTGGCCAAATAACGACAAGTATTACAACACAGTAAGAGGTTCAAGACACTGTACAAATACCAGGCTGAGGATCATAGAACAAGAATGCCTCTGAGTAAGGGAAGAACGTACGACAACGCGGCAATTACAATTTTGCATGAGTTAACGTATAATGTTTCAAGCAAATGATTAATTTTTTGCGTGAATACCTCACTTGTGACTCCCGTGAATCCGCTTGTCATAACTGTATGTTAAAGATTGTTGTTATTCAACAGAATGTGCTTCAAACATCGATTGTAAACAGATGCTGAGATTTACAGAACTATGTTTAACTTTTTTTTTCTATCCTTTTTAGCCACCGAGGTGGTGCACTTCGACTGTGAGTCAAATGCTCTTCGGAATCAAAAAATACTGCATCCATCTGTTTAACTTGATCCATGACTTTCGTGTGCCATGTGGAAGAACTGCGAGTTGGTTTCCGCCTAACCTATTGCTTTTGGAATCCGTGCTGGTTGCCGTAGAGGTCATGCTGCTCGAGGTACCTCATTACGTTTGTTCGAGATGTGTTCGTAGACTCTACAACAGATGGATGTCAGGATTGGGAATGAGTATGACCTGTGCTCTTTTACAATCAATAAGAATATATCACTCCTCAAGGGATCCACAGTAAATTTTATTCAAGGAGCTAATGGGAACTAAGCTAATGACAACTAAGAAATATCGAGTGTAGTGTGTGGTCCGTTACCAGTTACTGTTGTTGCGAAGGAGATAAAACGTGAAAGAATTTAATTACGTCGCACGAACGGCGGAATTTTCGTAGTAGTATAGGAGGTTACAGATTCGCCTATCATTCTTCGATCTATATCATCATAATCCAATAATGCTACGCTAAATCGTAGGCATATCTTGCGCTTAATTTTACCTCAAACGTTCAAGAATATTGTCAAATCGTCAATATATTGACCACTTGAGGGCGCTTATTGACATATTGTCAGTACTAGAAATACTGACGAGCAGTAAAGATGGCCCTGAAAATATTCTCAGTACTGGCAACGCACACTTCATGTGTAAGATCAAGTATTGACGGTTTGACAATGTTCTCCATTCAGATGTTGACAGAGCTACATGAACCAGCCACACGGCATTAATGTGCACTGTTTATGTTCACATCTTCGTGCGTATCATACCTCAGATTCAATTTTTCAAATAACGAAACAATTTTAATAGGCCTGTGCAAGGGGAATCATTGCACATACCACTTTAGGGCGGTCAACGGAGGATACTCTATGACATGGCTCATAATACAGCACAGGTTAGTTAATTACATAACAGTTTGGAAAAGGGCTTCCACTTCGAAAACACGATATATATCTACAATGACTACTGAGAGGTCTGCAGATAGCATGTCAATTTCACCAGTTATCACAAAACGTGAAAAATGTTTTACGTTAACTGCCTGAAAAGATGCTTACCAAGCAGGTATAATTGCTTCACATGGTTACATCTATACCTACATCTACGTACATTTTCTGCAAGCCACCGTTTGGAGCGTGTCTGTATCAGTACTGATCCTTCCCTGTTCCATTTGCAGAGTCCTAATCTCTCTAATCTTATCGTAATGGTCCTTACGCGAAATGTACGTTGGCGGCAGTAGAATCGTTCCGCAGTCAGCTTCAAATACAGGTTCTCTAAATTTTCTTAATAGTGCTCCTCGAAAAGAACGTCGCCTTCCCCTCATTGATTCCCATTTGATATCCCGAAGCATCTCCGTAATACTTGCGTGTTGCTCGAACCTAACCGGGTACAAATCTAACTGTCCGCCTTTGAATAGCTTCAATGTCTTCCTTTAATCCGACCTGCTGTGGATCCCAAACACTCGAACAGTACTCAACAATGGGTCGCATTAGTGTCCTACATGCCATCTCCTTTACAGATGAATCACACTTTCCTAAAATTCTCGCAATAAATCGAAGTCGAACGTTTGCCTTCCCTACTACAATCCTTACATGCTCATTCCATTTCGTATTGCTTTGCAACGTTACGCCTTGATTTTTAATCGACGTGATTGTGTCAAACAGCACACTACTAACGCTGTACTCGAACATTATGGGTTCGTTTTTCGTACAATTCTGCATTAACTTACACTTTTCTACATTTAGAGCTAGCTGGCTTTCATCAACCCACTAGAAAATTTGTCTAAGTCATCTTGTATCCTCCTACACTCACTCAACGACAACACCTTCCCATAAACCACAGCATCATCAGCAAACAAGCGCAGATTGCTGCTTACCCTGTCTATCACACTTCCCTGGGACACTCCTGATGATACTCTTGTCTCTGCTGAATACTCGCCGTTCAGTACAATTTTGCTACTTGTGTTTGCTGATATTACAGAACTAAACCTCAAACATTCGAGTAATCTGCCTGTCGCCAAAAATCTCGAAGTTAGTTCTAATCTCCCGTGGCAGTGACTGGTCTCTCATTAATGTACTTTATTCTCCATTGTATTATACATCTACATCAATAATTTATAGTACTATGAAAGACTAACCCGGAAATAATTTATGAAGTCTTTCGGGTACGCGATTTTGATTTCAGTCAGTTAATTAAAATGCGACAAGTCGCTTCTCTTTTTCAGCCAACTTCCGACCAATTTCCTCTTTTCTGCTGTTTTCTTTTGTAACCACTAATGTAACTGTGGCACACGCTTGCTTTTGGGTGTTCGAAATTTTAGCCTTGTAAACTCGTGAGGGCATTTTACTTCCGTCGTTACAACCACAAGAAAATGCGTGTTTTTTCACCAAACGCGTTTCACTTTATTGGGGTAAAGCATCATCAGTGGTCTGTAACCAAAAATGTTTACAATTTGATTCGTTTTTAAGATCAAAAAACAGTTCGTTGGTTTTTACTTAGAGTAATTTCTGCTTGGTTTCTCGTTTACATCAGGAAATGCCGTCTGCTAGACGTCATTGATTTCTTTCTTCATTAAACACTAATACTTGAATCTCATCCTTCGCTGCTTTACAAAACAATGCATTTTTTACGTTTGACACAGCACACTTTTTCCTACACAACTATTTACTGTCCATTTTTACACTTCTAAGTGTGTGTTGTATTTTGTAGTGTTGCCAACATTGCCACTAGTTTGTCTTTGACCTACACTTTTTTGTAGCTAATTATCTGTGTGTTATTTTATTATGTTGCTGTGTATTTATACACGGCGTTACAAAAAGGTACGGCCAAACTTTCAGGAAACATTCCTCACACACAAATAAAGAAAAGATGTTATGTGGACATGTGTCCGGAAACGCTTAATTTCCATGTTAGAGCTCATTTTAGTTTCGTCAGTCGCCTACGCTCAATGGAGCACGTTATCATGATTTCATACGGGATACTCTACCTGTGCTGCTAGAACATGTGCCTTTACAAGTACGACACAACATGTGGTTCATGCACGATGGAGCTACTGCACATTTCAGTCGAAGAGTTCGTACGCTTCTCAATAACAGATTCGGTGACCGATGGATTGGTAGAGGCGGACCAATTCCATGGCCTCCACGCTCTCCTGACCTCAACTCTCTTGACTTTCATTTATGGGGGCATTTGAAAGCTCTTGTCTACGCAACCCCGGTACCAAATGTAGAGACTCTTCGTGCTCGTATTGTGGACGGCTGTGATACAATACGTCATTCTCTAGGGTTGCATCAGGGATTCCATGCGACGGAGGGTGGATGCATGTATCTTCGCTAACGGAGGACATTTTGAACATTTCCTGTAACAAAGTGTTTGAAGTCACGCTAGTACGTTCTGTTGCTGTGTGTTTCCATTCCATGATTGATGTGATTTGAAGAGAAGTGATAAAATGAGCTCTAACATGGAAAGTAAGCATTTCCGCACACATGTGCACATAACATATTTTCTATCTTTGTGTGTGAGGAATGTTTCCTGAAAGTTTGGCCGTACCTTTTTGTAACACCCTGTATACTGTGTAATAGTAATAAAGGAAGAGTGATTGAGTGTTTTTCTTTTTCTTTTTTTGGTTTTGTGTTTGTTGTCTAGATGGCGGAGGAATCAGAAAAGATGAGTGGACGTAAATGCATAGTAGGGTGATGGAGAGTGAGTTGAAGGTAAGGTGAGGTACAAGGTATAAAAATAAACAGTAAATAGTAGTGGAGGAAAAAATTTGCTGTGTAAAACGTAAAAAAATGCACAGTTCTGCAAAACAGTGAAAAATTAGACTGCGAGTATCGGTGTCTAATGAAGAAAGAAATCAAACATATGCTGGCAGGCGGCATTTGCTGATGCAGGCGAGAAACCAAGCAGAAACTACCGTAAGTAAAAACCCGAACTGTTTCCCGATCTTAAAAATAAATCACATTATAAATATCTTTAATAACGGACCTCTGATGATGCTTTACCTCAATAAAGTGAAGAGCGTTTAGTAAGAAAAACTCTCATTTTCTCGTAGTTGTAACGACGGAACGAAAATGCCCTCAGGAACTGCCACGGAACTACGGACAATATGACCATACAAATGAAGAATTTAACCTCGTAAAATCGCGTTTCCCGCTGAAAATATTGGTGTGTCGGTTGCTTCAGTATACTGAAGGCTTGGCAGACTAGCATTGTCAATAGATATTGAACGCGTGCAGGCCCTCTTAGAGACCTCGTCTAGCCGGCTCTCTCTTGGGTATCAGTCTTTTTTTTCTGGTGCCGCTTTGGCCTGCAGGGCCGTCCGTGCAGTAAAGTGGACAAAGCAGGAAGGAGGTGCCATATTCCCCGGGGCTATCGCTGCCACCATCTGTGGGCGATGAGGCTCGGCCTGGAAGAATGCGCCGGGCTTGTTTGGCACTTGTTCGGCGCGGTCGCCGCTTTCGGCTTTCCCCCGACGTCTGGTAGGGGCACAAAGGACGCAGGTAGAGCTCAGGCCGTTGAACCGCAGGCCGAGTGCTCCTCAGCACGAGGAAGGGGGTTGCTTCCCAGCGGGCCCGATTCCGCTTACCGCCTTTGTGCGCACATCCATGCGAACCGTGCCCACTTTCCCCCAAACGGACACATTTTCATACCTACCCACTCTCCCGACTTCCGCGAGAGACTACCGAGTTATCAATTTTTCTCCCGTCTCCCGATTATTCCATTATTTCTCCCGATTTTTAGCTTATCATCGTGAAGCCAAAGACATTTGTTTTGAAAACCGGCCAATTCAGTTTTTTGGGCAGTGGTGAGAATTCCTTCGCTCATTAGACGTTTTTTCATCTGTATACAGTCGACACCGTTTATACCGACATCGCCTTTAACACTTAGTGGCTGTAACAGTAAATCTAACGGTCCCCTCTAAATCCTTTGTCAACGCTGTGTTTAAAAAATCGCTTAGTACAACATCGCTTATTGCGGCTTTTCGTATAAAACGACGTATTATTATCACATTTTCGGAGATATATATCGGCTATTACGTCCAATGTTCATTTCTGTTTGTCACTTTTTTGGGGATTACTAGCAACAATGCAACGTTTGGCGAAGAGTTCTCGGGTTTCCAGCCGGGTGGCGGTGTCTTCAAACTGCAAACGTTTATTTTTTAGCTCTTGTTTTTCTGCAGATTTTTAGTTTCAAATCAGATGTTAAAACGAATGGATCGTCAAAAGCAGAATGCGTACGCACATTTTAAATACAAAAAGCCAACAAAGATAACTGATTACCTTAAGTAGGACAAAAATGGCTCTGAGCACTATGGGACTTAACATCTATGGTCATCAGTCCCCTAGAACTTAGAACTACTTAAACCTTACTAACCCAAGGACATCACACAACACCCAGTCATCACGAGGCAGAGAAAATCCCTGACCCCACCGGGAATCGAACCCGGGAACCCGGGCGCGGGAAGCGAGAACGCTACCGCACGACCACGAGCTGCGGACAATTAAGTAGGACAGTAGTAAATGTTACTGTATTGCATTTTAAAGTTAAAGCAAATGGTTAAAATACTAAACAACACTGTCTTTACTGTTCGTCATATTCTTAGTATTTTGATTTGGTGTTTTGTTTTTCGTGACGGCAGAAAATACAACTTTTTTCTTTAAGCAATGGTTCAAATGGCTCTGAGCACTTTGGGACTTAACATCTGAGGTCATCAGTCCCCTAGAACTTCCTAAGGACATCACACACATCCATGCCCGAGGCAGGATTCGAACCTGCGACCGTAGCGGTCGCGGTTCCAGACTGAAGCGCCTAGAACCACTCGGTCACCCCGGCCGGCCCTTAAGCAATATTCGGAACAGTTTCCATACATTACTAACTCCAGGAAAGATTCTTTGTTTGCATTTTGTACTCTTTGCAGGTGTGACAAATGTATACAACACGGTGGAAAAAGCGAAATTTTAAAAACGTGGACATAAGGAAGCACCGACAAAATGGCAAGCGTATGAATAACAATAAAATACTGGAATTCGGTGTTCAAAGTGAAAGTGACGGGGTGACAAACACGGACCGCTTATTTACATTGTTTATTTTAGAACACAATTTGCCAATCAACTTAGCTGACTACGCGAGTCACTTGTTTAGGAAAATGTTCTCGGACAGCAATACAGCGAAAAATACAGCTGCGCAAGACACGAACTGTCGCAGCTATAGCAAAAGTGGCTAAAAGGGAAAGAGAAAATGTCGTAGAAACTTTGAAAGAATGGCCATTTGATGTTTCAACAGACGGTGGTAACAAAGGCGATACTAAATTACGTATATTACGTAGTTGTTACAGTTTATAACAAGACGACCCAAAAAAAAAAACTGAAAGCATCTTATCTCTTAGTAACCTAAAAGGGGATTCCACTGGTATTAACACAGGAACACTTCTTCTTAACACTCTGAAGGAATGTAATATCCAACCGAATAACTGTTTAACCATATGTTGTGATAATACACCTTCAATGGCTGGAATGAAGAAGGAAGTTGCAGGTGTATTGAAAAACATCCCAACCTAGTACCGGTTACCCGGGCTACGATACAGAAAAAGGGTATGGAATCAACGTTTTGAGTAGTTCTAGTGTTTTCATTTGCGTTTTTATAGCCATTCTATATCTTTGTGACGTCATTGGGAAGGGCTCACATCATTTGCTTCGTGATAATGCTGAAATGAGCCCTGGTTTTTGATCATTTGTATCTCCTGATTTTTAAGACTGAATCTTCCGATTTTCGGTTTTTAAAAGTTAAAGTTGGCAGGTATGCACTTTTGGCGGTCTGTATGGAAACTGCGACCATTCACTTCCTTTTAAGCCAGGTTACGAGCCATTGCAGGTCCGTCATCAAATATTGCGTATTTACAGGGACTTTATATTCTGCACGGAAACTAGACAGCACTTATGAAAAGTTGAAGGGCATCAAGGAAAGGCAATACTGTAGTTGAGAAGAAGTAAGACATCGTTGTAGCCTATTCCCAATATAATTCCGCCAGTACATTGAACAAGCTGAAGGAAACATTCTTTGTGCGTGGGTTTCGACAACGGTTGAACATGCAGATGTGGACAGATACTGCGAAAATACGTGAAAGTACTTGCGCAATGTTGCCGAGAAATGATTTCGTTCAAGAAAATTACGTTTTCAAATAAGGTAATTTCAGAACTCGCCTACCAAACTCGCAATACCATTATTTACCTGTAGATGGCGTGTTAACCTTCCGTCGTGCGCGGCTGTTCAAATTGATACACCTCGAAGTTTACTGTAAATTATTTGCCAACGAGTGGCAGCACTGACGCCTGCTCGCTAGTAGCTAGCCTTTTCCGAACGTTTGTCATTGTTGTGTGCTTCAGTGTCGATACAACTGCTCTGTTGTCGATGTATGTGCTGATTGATCAGTTTGATACACTGCGCCCGTTCGTGCTGCATTTCAACAATTCATTTCTTTGGTTATCAACATAACTTAGTAAGTAGTACAATGTTAATATACAATGTGTAATGCACTTGTTTTCTTTTTGGACCGTTTAATCGTCAGTTAAGAATGTTTGAGTATCAGGTATCAAATTGATACACTGCGCCTGACTGCGTTATTTTATAGGAATTTTATCATTTTAAGTGTGAGACACTTGATCATGGCAGGCTACAGTAAGACGTACAACCTCCTTGACCCAAATCATGTTGCACAAATACAAAAAATGTTGTTCGAAGAGGATAATGATGAAGTTCAAGAGGATTTTGAAGATGAAGTAGACACGGATTGTGATGACGCAGTTGAAGTTCGGCAGGAAGATTCAGAAACAGAGGAAAACGACAGTCAAAACGACGAGGAAGTACTTGAAGAAAGCCAGCATTATTATACCGGACGGGACAAAGAGACAAAATGGAATAAAGTTCCACGATCGCAGAGAGTACGTTTCAGGGCCCACAATATTATTCGAAAGTTACCTGGTCCTATAGGTGCGGCGAAAACATTGAGAACGCATTTGGAATGTTGGAATTGCCTCATAGATGACGACATTTTGTCGATTATAGTTCTATGTACCTATCAGTATATTGAGAGCATCAAAGCTTCTTTTCAGCGAGAGAGAGACGTAAAACCTGTAGATATTATTGAATTAAAAGCTTTCATTGGTCTTCTGTTTTTGGCTGGTGTTAACAAAAGTAACAGACAAAGCTTAGAAGATCTGTGGGGAAGTGATGGGGATGGAATTGAAAAATTTCGTCTCGTTATGAACATAAATCGTTTCAAGTTCATCATGCGGTGCCTTAGATTTGACGATCGGGTGACTCGCGATGAAAGGAGAAAATTAGATAAGATAACAGCGATTCGGGAAATATTTTCTCTGTTTGTACAGAATTGCCAGAAATCCTACACCCTCGGAGGAAACGTTACAGTAGATGAGATACTTGAAGGATTCCGTGGAAGGTGCAGTTTTCGCCAATACATACCTAGCAAACCAAACAAATATGGAATTAAGATATATGCTCTTGTGGATTCCCAAGTATTTTCTCTCTATAATCTGGAAATATACGCTGGGCTGCAGCCAGAAGGATTTACCACGTTAGCAATAAACCTTCAAATGTTGTTCTGCGACTATGTGAACCAATTTATCAGTCAGGTCGAAATGTGACAGCAGACAATTGGTTTACTAGTATTGGTTTGATAGAAGAGCTAAGAAGAAAAAATCTTTCTTTTGTTGGGACGATGAAGAAAAACATGCGTGAGATTCCTCTGGAGTTTGTTACCAGTAAAGGCAGGACTGTCCATAGTTCACTTTTTGACTTCAAGAAAGGCTGTACTCTAGTTTCCTACGTTCCTAAAAAGGGGAAGTGTGTTATCTTGGCATCAAGTTTGCATGAAGATAATTCAGTAGATGCTGACACTGGAGATAAACAGAAGCTATCCATTGTAACATTTTACAATAGCACCAAAGGTAGAGTCGACACTACAGATAAGTTGACCGCTTCATACAATGTAGCAAGAAATGTGTGCCGTTGGCCCATGGTCATATTTTTTGCAATGATCAATATGAGTGGAATCAATTCACATGTAATTTACTATGGCAACAACGAGAATTTTATCGGGAGAAAAGGATTCCTGAAGCAACTCTTACATGCGTTAATTCTACCTCACTTGGTTCGTAGATGCTTGGACACCTTAGGAATTCACAGAGATCTTCAACTGCGGCTACAACAATATAGGCCAACGTGTGAAGAAGAAGCAGAGGACACAAGCAGAAACGAAGAACAAGGGACTGGGATCAAGAGGAAAAGGTGTAATATCTTCACAGAAAAAAAATACTGACAAAATATTGTTGCAAAATGTGTCAGAAGCCTATCTGTTTGATACACATTGAACCTTTTTGCTCTGAATGCGGAAAAATTCCGCGTTTGTTACCACAGTCAAAAAGTGACGATGAAACAAATGAATGAGTTGTAATATCATTGTTGTTCTGCTCCAGTGTCAAAACAGCCTTTCTGTAAAGATAATTGTCATTTGTAATTTGTTTTATTAGTGAAATATAATAAAGAAGCAAATGAAAAAGCGATTTTTTATCATTTGTTGCTAAAGCCCAACATTGACGATAAGAAATCTGAATGATGAATATTTCTACTGAAGTTGTGCTCGTATGTCATCTTTGTCTTTCTTTAAATATATTTGGCACTTATAATATGCTTTGTGAACAGAATTTAATAACTGAACACGTGAATAAACGGTGTGATCAATTTGATACACCGCGCCGGATCTCGCTGCGACAAACACCGCGCCCGACAGAAGGGTTGAGGTCCTACTGAAGGTAACACCTAAAAACTAAGGTAACATTCATAACAGACAAAATAAGCTTTTAGGCCAAATTTCGTTACGATAATTGCTACTTAAAATACGTTTGCATTTTACTGAACTGAATATAAGTAACTACTGATGATGATACAAAGCTCCTGAAACATGTTTGGGCACTAAAATGAACAATTTTTTGCATAATAGGCGGATCTGAATTTCCACAAAAACTTTGAGGTTTGGCGATGACACCGTATTCTTGAGAATTTTATGAGGGGACTGAAGAAGCTCATCTTCAACCCTTTATCAGCAATGTGTAAAACAGGTTATCATGAATAGGGTTATGGCCAACAAAGTGCGAAACTAAGCTGATTTTTTTGCTTTTATGTATGTTTTGTGAACGAGCAAATGTGTCACACCTTGAAAATAAAATATTAGCAATAAGCGACAGACTCAAGATTGTTTAAATTGCCCCTACTTAAAAGGTATGTCTGTGATGCTGCCGACGATTATAATGTAAAACTGCTCGGTTTATTTCTTTAAATGAACTGTATCTAAGCTCTAGCATCCCACTCATTTACAGTCATCACTTATAGATATAAATGTCTTTATTTTCGAGTCATAGATAATAAATACACTATCTTCTGAGATGAGGTATCATCATTGTAGACTGAAATAAATAAATGTGTTTTTAAAAGAAAGGACTAGACATCGTGTAATTTTTCTGTAGCTTGTATTAATTTAAATCATTTATTCGTTCCAATTCAGTCGGTACTTATTTTCATTCTTAGTGAGTTTTAGATATTTTGGATGAATTGTTTTTCATTCTGGACAATTTTTACTTTTTGATTTGCGTTTGTAAGTATGGATTTAGCTATTTCTATGAATACGGAAGACTTGAAGCAGGGTACATCAACTGCAAAGGAATACAGTTTTTACAGTTGTCGCTTTTTTAGCGTTCACTAGCACTAGTATTTCAGTCGATACTAGTACTATTGAAGGGTAAAAGACCGACATACGAAAAAATTTTATCCTGTATTTCAGTCGACCTATGCAGGTAAACTGAAGAATACGACACTAGTGCTAGCATAGATGAAAAAAGCACCCTGTACCTCAGTTGAACTACAAAGGTAGTACCTTGTTTTCATCTTCGCTAGCACTAGTATCCTATTCTTCAGTTGACCTATAGATCACTGAGGAACAGGATACAAGGACTCAAAGATGCGATATACTTAACAATATGTTCGAAATATGAATGTACGTGATATATGTCTACCATCTGTTTTCTGTGTCCTGCATTCGTTTGTTTCTCAACATTCATCTTTGGTGTTAAATCTGTGGAATATATCATCTGTGATAACTTCTGACGTCATTGGTCAAAACCGACGGGTTGTATCCCATTCTTCAGTAATCCCCCCCTCCACATATCATAAACAAGAGGTGATGTTGGCACAGATGTATACTATCTTTCGAGAAGCGTATTCCACCATGTCAAAGAACGGTAAAAGTGAAGTGTCATACGTCATAACCCCATCTACAATATTCCGCATACCACCTTACGGTGTGCGGCTGAGGGTACTTCGTTTACCACTGTCACTTTCCGTTTACCTGTTCCAGAAATACGATTGCTGATAAATCATCTGTGCAGGCTCGAATCTCTCTAATTTTAGTTTCATAGACTTTTCGCGAGATATACGTACGAGGAAGCAATACATTGACTGATGCATTGCCGGAACTTTAACAGTAAACCACACCGAGATGCAGAACGCCTCACTTGTATTCTCTGCCACTGGAGTTCGATGGGGATCTCCAGGCCGCTTGCGTGCGCTACTCTTCTTTGGCTCTATGTTTTCTCTGTCAGTCCTGTCTGGTACGGATCCCAGAACAATATTCAAGTATTGGTCGAACGAAGGTTTTGTAATAACTTTTCTCTTCCAGAAATAAAGTTGAATGTTTATAGTTTTATGCTGAACCTGGTGCCTCTAAGTACTAAGTTGCCTACACTGGAGAGTACAACTTTCTGTGTTTCATGACGTGTAAGGAACTAAATAACGTCTATGTCTTTTATTTAGATTCATAGTTCGGCAGACCTATATAAACTCTACTTTCTCACCATTTCTACGAACCCAGCGGCCAGCCGCAATTGCTACATCATATAAAGTGTCTTTAAGTACACACCATCTCATTATGGGACTGCAGTGGCTCAAAATCTGGTTAATGAGACAATCTAAAGTTTTATAGGACAAATATAATGCGTCTGGTCGCAGTTTGATACGTATTACCAGCAAGCTTAGCGACAATCGCAGTGTTCAGCTCTCTTAATGGATAAGATAAATTTACAGATACATTTCGTTTTGTAAGCATTGTTTTCTCCGTTGCCCTTTAATCACAAACAATGACTCAAAAACACGGAAGTTCGAGCTTCCTAGAAATTGCATTAAATGAAAATAAATTAATTTTTATGTACTGTTTCCAAGATAAACGCTCTCTCTAATCACTCTGACAATTCTGTATTTCCAGACGTTCCATACAGATGTGTCTTCAGTGCTGATCGTATGGTATTTTTAATTTGTTGCAACACTGTGTTTCTCTCTCAAAAGTACCATATTTCAGCAACTCTGTCTAACGTAAGAGGACGAAACGAGATGTGTCTGGTTCCAGAAGAATATGACTAAGTATGTATCTGAAAATTAGCGATTTTACTTACGCCACTCACGAATTTAACCCCAAAATACTGCACGTCGCGGCCACAACACACCGTTCTCATTGTTCCTTATGGGAGGTTTGTATTTTACGTCAAAATCTTGTAAACAGATCCAACTGCGCACATAACAAATCGTTATACAGATTTTACAGAGATATTACATTTTTGTCAAAGATAACATTGTGTGTGTTTTTGTTTTCGTCTGTGCGGGAGCACTTGAAAAACTTACTTTTGCCATATCCGCTTAAGAATGACATAGAGTCGGTTTCGATTTTTTTCAGTTAGTAATTTCTTTCCTAGAAATGTATCCATCTTTTTTTTAAATTGTACTATACTCTGATTTTAATTTAGAGTATATTTAGTTCCTTATTTTGGTACTACCGTAATAAAACCTCGTTGAACAGATCTTCACTTGTTTCGAGTCGCTACCAAACTTAGCGCACTGTACACTGTCAATACTGTCGCCAGCTGTAATAAAGTCTAGAATTAAAATCTATTTTAATCTTTCAGTGTTAATTTCCCAGCTGCTCAAATTTTTTGCATGTGCTTGTCTTTAGAATTTATTGTGTTCGCTTAGCTTAGGTTCCTAATGTAGTTTTTAGTTATGTCTAATTTTCTACACAGTGTGTTGAGATATTATTCATCGTTTTTGTACTTTCAACATTGCAGCACAGTCATCAATCGTGATAATCGAATATATAAGAAACTATCAGCCTCGATTGCGGTCATGAAACCAACCTTTACCTAGGTTTCAGCTCAAATAATTGAGCCTTATTCCGAAGATATACCTGAATCTATAATTTGTCTAAGAGGGTATGGTCTAGAAATAAAACTAAAACAGCCTGAATATTCGTAGCTCACGTGAGCTCCCGCGGCCCACCGCACGGCGTCCATGGAGACGAGGCGCACGCCAGAGCTTAAGTCTTGGTGTTGACTTAGTACTTATGTTCCGCATTTTTAAAATGTGACTATGCCTATTCAGGCTGTTTTAGTTTCATTCCTAGACCATGCCCTCTTAGACAAATTATAGATTCAGGTATATCTTCTGAAGAAGGCTCAATTATTTGGGCTGAAATCTAGGTAAAGGTTGGTTTCATTACCGCAATCGAGACTGGTAGTTACTTATGTGTTATTCATCGTGTTGGTGAAGGAGAGTACTTCGAATTTTTGCTGGAATCAACAAACAGATAGCCAGTATCTATCTGAACATGTTATTTTGATCAGTCTCTTTGTTGACTTTATCTAAATATTGCAAATGAACAGGTATCTTTGTCGCGCTCCTGTGGTGACTGATGACGACTAACTGAATCTATACAAATCGAACGCACTCGAGTGACACAGTCAGCTTTCGCTCGCTGCCAACTGGGCTCACCTCTCTAGGTTTTGTACGTTGTCTGTTTTTGCACACGCAGAGTTAACGACACACAAATCAAAATTGAGCTCAGCGAAGACAACACAGATCGGCGACAATATTGGCAGTGTACAGTGCGCTAAGTTTGGTAGCGACGCGAAACAAGTGAAGACCTATTCCACAAGGTTTCGTGATTGCACCCAAATGACGTAGACATCCTACAACAGTATTTCGACTAACATCCATTCAACATTCTCCAGGTGAGTGTTTTACATTGTGTAGAACACCCACATGGAGTTTGGTGAATGGTTTTCTGCCAATTATCGTGGCAGGTTGTCGACGTCATTGGGCTGCAATCCCGAATCCAATCCTCATAGAATACTCATTACACGGGGAAAACTTCAAGAATCACAAACGAAGATCATCCTAAAGTCGCACACCGTTCTGCGATTTTTGCCGACAGTGTTATTCCCATCAGCCACCGTCCCGACTGTTTTCCTGGAGTGCAGTAGAGCTCGTCTTCCTAAATTTCCGAAAAATATGGTCCACAGTGCACCACAAGACAAGTATGTGAAATACAAATCACCTTCGCAAATACGTACTTGAGTCGAAAAATTTTTCACTAATGGAACCCAGTACGCTATATGGGTCGTCAAGAGTTCCGCCGGAACTAAAACAACATCGATTGTGATCCGAGGAAGCGCAACAGGTTCTGAATATACCTAAACGACTTATGAGATATCGTCGGCAGCATTATCAGACGGTTCGCTGAAGACGGGGATAGGCTCTCTTCCCAACCACTGCTTCCCTTTCATGTCCTCGACTCTTATATCTCCCATCTGGTTTCTGTACAAATTGTAAATAGCCTTTCGCTTCCTGTATTTTACTCCTGCCACCTTCAGAATTTGAAAGAGAGTATTCCAGTCAACATTGTCAAAAGCTTTCTCTAAGTCTACAAATGCTAGAAACGTAGGTTTGACTTTCCTTAATCTATTTTCTAAAATAAGTCGTAAGGTCAGTATTGCCTCATGTGTTCCAACATTTCTACGGAATCCAAACTGATCTTCCTCGAGGTCGGCTTCTACCAGTGTTTCCATTCGTCTTAAAGAATTCGTGTTAGTATTTCGCAGCCGTGGCTTATTAAACTGACAGTTCGGTAATTTCCACATCTGTCAGCACATGGTTTCTTTGGGATTGGAATTATTATATTCTTGTTGAAGTCTGAGGGTATTTCGCCTGTCTCATACATCTTGCTCCCTAGATGGTAGAGTTTTGTTAGGCCTGGTTCTCCCAAGGCTGTCAATAGTTCTAATGGAATGTTGTCTACTCTCGGGGCCTTGTTTTGACTTAGGTCTTTGAGTGCTCTGTCAAACTCTTCCCATTTCTATAATATTGTCCTCAAGAACATCGCCCTTGTATATACTGATGGATAAATGTAGAGCATCGATATTCAAGGTAGACCGTGCGACAACTCTGCTGCATCCGTTCTGTACCTCGAACGGGGTCCAGGAAAATAAGAAACACCGGCGCAGGTATCGAGTCATTAGACAGTCTTTTCTTTCCGCATCATACACAGGTGCAGTCTCACACAAGGCACAGGAAGTAAAATCGTCGTATTACCCTTGGTCGCTAAAATAGCTTTTGCGTGTCTGGCACTACTGAAGACATTTCTTTGTATGCAATGGCAAGCATTGTTATAAAGTTCTCTCCTCCATACAGTTTTTGGCGACGTGCGAGCGGTGTATGTATGTAGAGACAAATGTATATTGTCGCTGACAAAAAAAAATGGTTCAAATGGCTCTGAGCACTATGGGACTCAACTTCTGAGCTCGGGACCTTTGCCTTTCGCGGGCAAGTGCTCTACCATCTGAGCTACCGAAGCACGACTCACGCCCGGTACTCACAGCTTTACTTCTGCCAGTATCTCGTCTCCTACCTTCCAAACTACCTTCCAAACAAGGTCCCGAGTTCGAGTCTCGGTCGGGCACACAGTTTTAATCTGCCAGGAAGTTTCATATCAGCGCACACTCCGCTGCAGAGTGAAAATCTCATTCTGGAAACATCCCCCAGGCTGTGGCTAATCCATGTCTCCGCTATATCCTTTCTTTCAGGAGTGCTAGTTCTGCAAGGTTCGCAGGAGAGCTTCTGTAAAGTTTGGAAGGTAGGAGACGAGATACTGGCAGAAGTAAAGCTGTGAGTACCGGGCGTGAGTCGTGCTTCGGTAGCTCAGATGGTAGAGCACTTGCCCGCGAAAGGCAAAGGTCCCGAGTTCGAGTCTCGGTCGGGCACACAGTTTTAATCTGCCAGGAAGTTTCAGGTTACACAAGGCTCGTCTCTCCCATTCTAGCATATTGCTCAAGCGCAGGGGTTCTTTCCACATAGGACTAACGCGGATACCGAACATACAGAGAAGGGCAGCATGGATGGTCACAGGTTAATTTGACCGAGCCGGAACGTCACGGAGATGGTGGGAATACAAAATTATTGAGGCTTTGCGGCCGGTTGTTTTGGTCTGTAGGCTTCTGTCCCGGATTCTTCGGCCGACGTTTGTTTGACGACGTTTCTAAAGTTTCGTCAGCACGAACAGGTCTATCACCAGCAGTGGAGGATTAACTTTGACAACACTAGCGACTAGAGCAGCCGAAACGTCAGAAACATCCTCAAACAAACGTCGGCCGACGAACCCGAGATCGAAGCCAACAGACTACACAGATTGTTCCTGAATTCCCGTTACAGTAAATGGCTCTGAGCACTATGGGACTTAACTACTGAGGTCATCAGTCCCCTAGAACTTAGAACTACTTAACCTAACTAACCTAAGGACATCACACACATCCATGCCCGAGGCAGGATTCGAACCTGCGACCGTAGCGGTCACGCGGTTCCAAACTGACGCGCTTAGAACCGCACGGCCACACCGGCCGGCCCCCGTTACAGACTTTTAGGACTTGTAGAAGGGAGTGAGTACGTAATATTTGGAATAGGAAACCATATCCCGAAATTTTCCGTTTCCATGCTACGACAGTTTCAGCTCAGATGTTTAACTCGTCCACTTTTGCTTGAGGGAGCGGTTCTAGGCGCTTCAATGTGGAACCGCGCGACCGCTACGGTTGCAGGTTCGAATCCTGCCTCGGGCATGGATGTGTGTGATGTCCTTAGGTTGGTTAGGTTTAAGTAGTTCTAAGTTCTAGGGGACTGATGACCTCATATGTTAAGTCCCATAGTGCTCAGAGCCATTTGAACCACTTTTTTGCTTGAGGAATTGAATTAGGCGTGGCGCAGTACAATTATTTGGTAGTCTAACAATACGAATGGAAAAATAACGAAACATCGATTTATCGCTTTGGCACATTTGTTTGTATTGACACTTGAACATAACGTGTTTAGGTTATACCAGAACATAGAACAGCATACTGTACGTACAGAACAATCACTGATGAATTACAACAGCGGCTTAATGTGGCGACAACCAAAGTTGTTACAGACCATGTATCTACGAAGCGCACTCTGGTACACTCTCTCCATCCCACCTGGTCTCTCTTCAGTTTCTAGTGCAGCGGCCTGTACTCGTGCCAGCAGATCTTCCTCTGTCTCTACAGAAGTAGTACACAGGCGTTAAATCCGGCGATAGGGGCGGCCATGCGGTTGGACCACCTCGGCCTAACCAGCTTTCACCACATCGTCCGTTGAGATGTCTCCGAACTGCATGTGAGGGATGAGGTGGTGCACTATCATGCTGAAACCGCATTTCCTGACGGATTTTCGGTGGTACAGCTTCCAAAAACAGGTCCAATACGTTTTGTAGGAATATCAAGTATGCAGGACCAGTTAAATTGAGTGGAAAGAGGTGTGGCACAATTACATTACCGTCCAGATATGGCTGTTTCGCGTATTCAGAACACACGAGGAGGCGTTACGCATCTGAATGGAAACCATCGTGGAACGGAAACAGTACGTTTTCGAACATGAGTTCCTATTCAAAATATTATTTACCCACTCCCTTCTACAAGTTTTCAATGGTAATTTCCAAACACACTGTATGTCAGATTCTGAGGAGCCTGAACTGACAGGCACTTGGAGATACAAATCAGGCATCTCGAAAATGCGTGTTTAGTATTCCAAGAAGCAATATTAACCCTTTTGAACACGAAATTTTTCTGGAGAAAAGAAAATTTTTTATTTTTCTAATGTTCTTATATGATTTTGTGGTGATTTTAGATGCCGGCTTTATAAATATATATGAAGGGCTTATTTCAGTAGTGGTACAAGTCCATTTTTGTTCATTTTGAGGTACAGAGTCCTAAAGTTCAATGAGCGCTGAAAAATCTGCAGTTGAGATACAAGAAATATTCAAGCATATGGCTTCTTGCTAGAGATGACCCTTTCTTTCTGTTTGTTTGGATCATTAATTTCAGAAGCATTATAGGCAGAAAAGTGGAGGTAATGGACTTGTACCACTATTGAAATAAGCCCTTCATATGTACCCGTTTTCAAAACCTACAGGGCTATTACAAATGATTGAAGCGATTTCATAAATCCACTGTAGCTCCATTCATTGACATATGGTCATGACACACTACAGATACGTGGAAAAACTCATAAAGTTTTGTTCGGCTGAAGCCGCACTTCAGGTTTCTGCCGCCAGAGCGCTCGAGAGCGCAGTGAGACAAAATGGCGACAGGAGCCGAGAAAGCGTATGTCGTGCTTGAAATGCACTCACATCAGTCAGTCATAACAGTGCAACGACACTTCAGGACGAAGTTCAACAAAGATCCACCAACTGCTAACTCCGTTCGGCGATGGTATGCGCAGTTTAAAGCTTCTGGATGCCTTTGTAAGGGGAAATCAACGGGTCGGCCTGCAGTGAGCGAAGAAACGGTTGAACGCGTAGCCCGCGGAAGTCGACGAATAAAGCAAGCAGGGAGCTAAACGTACCACAGCCGACGGTTTGGAAAATCTTACAGAAGAGGCTAAAGCAGAAGCATTACCGTTTACAATTGCTACAAGCCCTGACAGCCGATGACGAAGTCAAACGCTTTGAATTTTCGGCGCGGTTGCAACAGCTCATGGAAGAGGATGCGTTCAGTGCGAAACTTGTTCTCAGTGATGAAGCAACATTTTTTCTTAATGGTGAAGTGAACAGACACAATGTGCGAATGTGGGCGGTAGAGAATCCTCACGCATTCGTGCAGCAAATTCGCAATTCACCAAAAGTTAACGTGTTTTGTGCAATCTCACGGTTTAAAGTTTACGGCCCCTTTTTCTTCTGCGAAAAAAACGTTACAGGACACGTGTATCTGGACATGCTGCAAAATTGGCTCATGCCACAACTGGAGACCGACAGCGCCGACTTCATCTTTCAACAGGATGGTGCTCCACCGCATTTCCATCATGATGTTCGGCATTTCTTAAACAGGAGATTGGAAAACCGATGGATCGGTCGTGGTGGAGATCATGATCAGCAATTGATGTCATGGCCTCCACACTCTCCCGACTTAATCCCATGCAATTTCTTTCTGTGGGGTTATGTGAAAGATTCAGTGTTTAAACCTCCTCTACCAAGAAACGTGCCAGAACTGCAAGCTCGCATCAACGATGCTTTCGAACTCATTGATGGGGACATGCTGCGCCGAGTGTGGGAGGAACTTGATTATCGGCTTGATGTCTGCCGAATCACTAAAGGGGCACATATCGAACATTTGTGAATGCCTAATGTATGCCTAATGTATGTGTGTGCAGAGCATTGTGAAAATATCTCAAACAATAAAGTTATTGTAGAGCTGTGAAATCGCTTCAATCATTTGTAATAACCCTGTACTTTGTACACATCGCTTCTTTTTATGGCATGAAATAATTAATTTTGAAATATTTACTGTTATAATAAATAAAATAATCGTTCAATAATTACCATGCAAGATAACAATATTTAATTATACAGTGGAGTATAACTGACCAATGGCTTCCGGGTATTCTGGTTGCCACAAGCTGCTGTATACTACTACATTCACTTGTTGATATTTTTTATTTTTGCACAACAGGTGGCAGCACTGTCACATAATGAAAAGACTGAACATTGACAAATGTTTACATGAGGTTTACACTGAGCAAAAGATTTCTATTACAGCTAAATAACAGCAAACATTAATGTACACAATTGTAGCCAGGGTGTCTGGAATAGTTAAGTGAGGAATCTAGGAATGCACTACATCCTTTTAAGTGTTGAAGCCATGGACACTATGTAGACAAGATTAGACTAATTACAGCGGGTACAGAGATATTTATGCTGTCCTTCTTCTCCCGCTCCACACCTCACGCGAGTGGCCTGGGAAGATAGCCTAATACGCGGTCCAATGGGAAGTACCCTCTGGTATGCGTTTTCAGTGTTTTATCGAGTATGTCCCGTCAGTACAAAAAGTTTTGAGACTGGATAAGAGAGAGAGAGAGAGAGAGGGAAAGTTGCGATTGTAGTTTTAATGCTTCTGGTCTCTACACCCCCCCACCCCAACTTGAATACAATGCACTGAACGTTCATACAACTATGTGAAACTGTCAGAAAAGTTCTTCTTTGCGATGTCGTTCATCTCACGCGTAGGATTCGCACCTTTGGGATCTTGGAGAATCATTAGGACCCATTCTGCACTCTGTCGTTTTGTTGCAGGTTCGTACTGAAAACACTCTGTCTCGTCACCCGTGATATCATTATTTGTTTTTTTCCGAAAAGAACTGTTCGTGTTTTCCACTTCAGTCAAACTGTATCGTGATCATGAAGAAGGTGATCCGCTATTTGCGGGTCTCCGCTTTTTAGAAAGTCATCATATTGTTTCTAATTAGTTTTATTCCAGTCTGGAATATATTGCTTTCGGTATCCTCTGGAGACTGCTTCTTTGCTACACTTACCATAGCTCCAGCAAGCCTCTCATAGTTTTCTGCTTTCGGAGGGATCCAACCAAGACACTTGTCCACATGTTTAGCAAATACATCCCACTTTGCTTTTCTTAAGTTCCACATTGATCGTGCAAAGGATGACACGAGTAGGAAATTTGTCCCTATTTCAGTCAAGAATGGACGGTGATGGCTTTGTGGGAAGTCTTGCGATACGAACTGCGAACTTTGGAGAGGTAATTTATTTTTAATAGTTGTTACAAAGCGTAGATCGGGATCCTGTGTCGAAGTTGCTGTTACAAAATGTTACTTTACCCTTTGCATCATACACCAAATACAGGATTATTACAAATGATTGAAGCGATTTCATAAATTCCCTGTAGCTCCATTCATTGACATATGGTCATGACACACTACAGATACGTAGAAAAACTCATAAAGTTTTGTTCGGCTGAAACCGAACTTCAGGTTTCTGCCGCCAGAGCGCTCGAGAGCGCAGTGAGACAAAATGGCGACAGGAGCCGAGAAAGCGTATGTCGTGCTTGAAATGCACTCACATCAGTCAGTCATAACAGTGCAACGACACTTCAGGACGAGGATCAACAAAGATCCACCAACTGCTAACTCCATGGTATGCGCAGTTTAAAGCTTCTGGATGCCTCTGTAAGGGGAAATCAACGGGTCGGCCTGCAGTGAGCGAAGAAACGGTTGAACGCGTGCGGGCAAGTTTCACGCGTAGCCCGCGGAAGTCGACGAATAAAGCAAGCAGGGAGCTAAACGTACCACAGCCGACGGTTTAGAAAATCTTACGGAAAAGGCTAAAGCAGAAGCATTTCTTAAACAGGAGATTGGAAAACCGATGGATCGGTCGTGGTGGAGATCATGATCAGCAATTCATGTCATGGCTTCCACGTTCTCCCGACTTAACCCCATGCGATTTCTTTCTTTGGGGTTATGTGAAAGGTTCAGTGTTTAAACCTCATCTACCAAGAAACGTGCCAGAACTGCGAGCTCGCATCAACGATGCTTTCGAACTCATTGATGGGGACATGCCGCGCCGAGTGTGGGAGGAACTTGATTATCGACTTGATGTCTGTCGAATCACTAAAGGGGCACCTATCGAAGATTTGTGAATGCCTAAAAAAAACTTTTTGAGTTTTTGTATGTGTGTGCAAAACATTGTGAAAATATCTCAGATAATAAAGTTATTGTAGAGCTGTGAAATCGCTTCAATCGTTTGTAATAACACTGTATAAACTATTCTCTTCCGCCCAATTTACGACAGCTTCATAATTTTCATTACTTCCCTTATATTTCCGTTGAGCATGATGACTGTTAAAATCTCCGAGATATATGACGGGGTGTACTGATACTAGGATGACCCGTGGAGGCCGAGAGACAGCTGGAGGTTTGTATATATTAATTACTGTTAGTTCTCCGATTTTTACTGTAACTTCGTGGGTCTCATTGAGATCAGATGCAGAGTATAGATGTGCATTCTTGATTGACGATCATACGTTTGTTGCTACTCCATAATCACGATGGTACGTTGCTCGTAGTAAATCAAACCCAGGAATTTCCCTCCCTGGCTCATCTGCTTTTCATTTTCAGTATATATTTCCTGAACAGATAAAAATTCGCTTGATGCCTTCCGAAGAGAGAGTCTCCATTCCTTCCAAGCTAATTATGTAGGTGTAGACCACATATGGCTCAAATTCAAAGATACAGTATCGACAGAAATAGATAGATTCATACCTCATAAGTTAATAAGAGACGGGACTGATCCACCATTGTACACAAAACACTTCAGAACACTGTCGCAGAAGCAACGAAAAAATCATGCCAAATTCAGAAGAACACAAAATCCCCAAGACTGGCTAACTTTCACGGAAGCTCGAAATTCAGTGTGGTCGTCAATGGAAGATGCTTTTAATAGTTTCCACAATGAAATATTGTCTCAAAATATGGTAGATAACCCAAAGAGATTCTGGTCATATGTAAAGTACAACAGTGGCAAAAAACAGTCAATAACGACACTGCGCGATAGGGATGGAAATGTTACCGATGATGGTGCCACTAAAACGGAGTTACTAAATACTGTTTTCGGTCATTCCTTCACGAAAGAAGACGAAGTAAATATTCCAGAATTCGAAGCCAGAACAGCTGTTAGCATGAGTGACATCAAAGCAGATATCTTAGGTGTTGCGAAACAACTCAAATCACTTAAGAAAGACAAGTTTTCCGGTCCAGATGGTATACCAATCAGGTTCCTTTCAGAGTATGCAGACACAATAGCGCCTTTCTTAGCAATCATACACAACCGCTCACTTGACGAAAGGTCTGTTCCTAAAGACTGGAAAGTAGCACAGGTCACAACAATGTTCAAGAACGGAAATAGGAGTAACCCATTCAATTACAGACCCATATCACTGACCTCAATATGCAGTAGGATTTTGGAGCATATACTGTACTCGAACATTATGAATCACCTTGAAGAAAATGACTTATACACGTATTCAGAAAATATCGTTCTTGTGCAACACAGCTAGCTCTTTATTCCCATGAAGTAATGAGTGCTGTCGACAAGGGATCTCAGATCGATTCCATATTCCTAGATTTGCAGAAGGCTTTTGATACCGTTCCTCACAAGCGACTATTAATCAAATTGCGTGCATATGGAGTATCGTCTCAGTTGTGTGACTGGATTCGTGATTTCCTCTCAGAGAGGTCACAGTTCGTAGTGATAGACGGTAACTCATTGAGTAGAACAGAAGTGATATCTGGCGTTCCGCAAGGTAGTGTCATAGGCCCTCTGTTGTTCCTGATTCACATAAATGATCTAGGTGATAATCTGAGCAGCCCCCTTAGATTGTTTGCAGATGACGCTGTAATTTACGGTCTAGTAAAATGACCAGACGATTAATTCCAATTACAAAATGATCTAGAGAGAATTTCTGTATGGTGCGAAAAGTGGCAATTGGCACTAAACAAAGAAAAGTGCGAGGTCATCCACATTGGTACTAAAAGAAATCCGATAAATTTTGGGTATACGTTAAATTGCACAAATCTAAGGGCTGTCAATTCGATTAAATACCTAGGAATTACAATTACGAGCAACTTAAATTGGAAAGACCACATAGATAGTATCGTGGGGAAGGCGAAAACAAAGACTGTGCTTTGTTGGTGGAACACTTAGAAGATGCGACAAACCCACTAAAGAGACAGTCTACATTACACTTGTCCGTCCTCTGTTGGAATATTGCTGGGCGTCATGGGATCCTTACCAGGTAGGATTGATAGAGGACATCGAAAAAGTGCAAAGAAGGGCAGCTCGTTTCGTGTTATCGCGCAATAGGGGTGAGAGTGTCAATGATATGATACGCGAGTTGGGGTGGCAGTCACTGAAACAAGGGCGGTTTTGTTTGCGGCGAGATCTATTTACGAAACTTCAATCGCCAATTTTCTCTTCCGAATGCGAAAATATTTTGTTGGCACCGACCTACGTAGGAAGAAATGATAATTATAATTAAATAAGAGAAATCAGAGCTCGAACGGAAAGGTTTAAGTGTTCCTTTTTCCCACGCGCCATTCGAGAGTGCAATGGTAGAGAAGTAGTATGAAAATGGTTCTATGAACCCTCTGCCAGGCACTTAAGTGTGAATTGCAGTGTAGCCATTCAGATATAGATGTAGAACAGCAACAACATCAATGTTATATTTTGATAAAATCTTCTGTAAGACTTGACATTTTGATTCACTTATGCCTTTAATACTGATGTGGCAGATTCTGATAACAGGTCCAAAGTTTGTAGCTGGAGGGTCCTAAGAAGAACCGTACGCGTTCATGACTGGTGACAGATTCATTTTAGCCAGGTCATTTATGGCATTATGTGGCTCTCTCTGCTTCTTAGCTTTAGATATCTTCCTCGAAGCGACTGTTCTTTAGCAGTACCCACTTGTAGAATACGGACGCGAACAGAAGATATGCAGACGCTCTTTACAAGTGAGACAAATTATCATCAACATCTCGTGACTGTGGTGCGGAACTACGAACAGCTGCTCATGTCGCATCAACAGGTCTCGTTCGTGCCTACAAGGGTCCCTTCGAAGATTTTCTGACAGCGACGAGTGATGTGAAAAAATATATAAAAGACCTTGATATCCATACATAGCTGTTGTCATTTGTGTTACTTTTTGCTGGAGAGCTGTGTTCGAATGTTGACATGTAGTAGGTTTGTAATCTTTGTATACATATTGTCATACGATAAATAAATAAATTTCAGTCAAGTCGCGGCAGGCATCCAAGCATATTGGTTTTTTGTTCGGGAGTCAAGATGTGCGGGACGAATTTTGCCCTCACTCTACTCATCCTCGAAACATTCAGGAGAACGTCTTGGTCACTTGATTAAAAGATGTTCAGTTCATACTGGATGCACACAACTGACTAATCGAATGTACGCCTGTTGTGCATAGCTGTTTGTTCACGCTGCCACACCGTAGTTACTGCGCTATCGTCGCTTATTCGCCAGATCGGTCGCTGAAATTTTTACGACGGGCGGTGTAGGTGCAGACGTAGAGGTTTGGAAAGAGGGCATCTGTAAATGAAGCGTGTACACAGCTACATCTGTACAACGTGAGCAGCTGAACAGCCTGTGACAGGGAGTTTCTCGCGTTGTCCTGTCCAACGGCTGTGCGTGGCGGTCTTTGTTGTTTCTGCTGGCCTTCGCCTACAATCGACGCGCCGCAGCCGGCGGCCGACCTACCCCACTGTGCGCTGTGGGTGGGGAGGAGATGGGGGTGGTGGTGGGGGTGGATCCCGCAAGGCAGGCACACAAATAACGGCGTGGCGCGGCGTGGGCCGCAGGCTGGCGCGCATCCGTCAACTGCCGCCTCCTCTCCAGGGTTGGAGGGGGGGGGGGGCGGGGGCGTGAATACGGAAGACACGTGCAGACGGCCGCCGTCGTCACGTGCAAGGGGCCCTCGCACAGTCAATAAGGATGTCACTGATTCGACCGTTGGGGCGCGTATTGACGTTGTCAATACTACTAGGGGCGTTTAATAAGTAAGCTAATTTCGATTGAACAAATGGGGAATTTGTTGTGGAACATAGTGGAATATTCTCGCTTCAGTCCCTATAGTTTCCTGAAGTTCAGATAGGTAGCGGCTCTATACGTTGTCTTCCAAATGGCGTCTGTAGAGGAAGTGTGTTCCAAGCAGCGAGCTGGGCTAGGGGAAATATAGTTAATTGTGAGGTCTTATTACCGGCCACCAGGTTCCACCGTGACAGTTCCTGAATCATTCAAAGGGAGTCTACGTTCTGTATCGCAGAGGTACCCGGATCATGCTATATTAGTCGGAGGCGACTTCAACCTACCTAGTATAGACTGGGATGTCTATGGATTCGTTACAGGTGGTACAGACAAGCCGTGGTGTGAATTACTTTTGAACACATTATCCGAAAACTGTCTTGAGCAGCCAAATCGACAGTCAACGCGTAATGAAAATATTTAGATCTGGTAGCCACGAACAGACCAGACCTAATCGACGGTGTCAGTGTTGAGACAGGGATTAGTGATCATGATGTTGTCATTACGACTGTGGTTACTAAAGTTAAAAGTCGGTCAAGAAGGCTAGGAGAGTATTCTTACTAGAACGAGCAGATAAGCATTTGTTAGCATCCCACTTAGTAAATGAATCGGCTTCATTTACTTCCGGTACGATGGACGTGGAAGAATTATGGGCAAATTTTAAACACATTGTAAATCACGCATTGGACAAGTATGTGCCGAAAAAGTGGGTTACGGACGGAAAAGACCCATAGTTTAACAGCGCAATTTGGAGAATGCTCACGAAGCAAAGACAGTTGCACTCGCGGTACAAGAAAGATCGGGAGAATGAGGACAGGCAAAAGTTAGTAGAGATTCGTGCTGTTGTAAAAAGAGCGATGCGCGAAGCATTCAACCACTACCACCGTCATACCTTAGCAAAAGATCTTGCTAAAAACCCAAGGAAATTCTGGTCTTACGTAAAATCGGTAAGCGGGTTGAAGGCTTCCATCCAGTCAGTCACTGATCGATCTGGCCTGGCAACGGAAGACAGCAAAACGAAAGCTGAAATTTTAAATTTAGCATTTGAGAAATCTTTCACGCAGGAGGATCGTACTAACATACCGCCGTTTGAGTCTCGTACAGATTCCCGTATGGAGGACATAGTGATAGACATCCCTGGGGTTGTGAAGCAGCTGAATGGGTTGAAAATAAATAAATCGCCAGATCCTGATGGGATTCCAATTCGGTTTTACAGAGAGTACTTTACTGCATTGGCTCCTTACTTAGCTAGCATTTATCGCGAATCTCTTACCCAGCGTAAAGTCCCGAGCGACTGGAAAAAAGCGCAGGTGGCGCCTGTATATAAGAAGGGTAGAAGGACGGATCCTCAAAATTACAGACCAATATTGTTAACATCGGTTTGTTGCAGGGTTCTCGAACATATTCTCAGTTCGAATATAATGAATTTCCTTGAGACAGAGAAGTTGCTGTCCATGCATCAGCACGGCTTTAGAAAGCATCGCTCCTGCGAAACGCAACTGGCCCTTTTTTCACATTTCTTGCGAACCATGGAGGAAGGGTACCAGACGGATGCCAGATTCCTTGACTTCCGGAAAGCGTTTGACTCGGTGCCCCACTGCAGACTCCTAACTAAAGTACGAGCATATGGGATTGGTTCCCAAGTACGTGAGTGCCTCGAAGACTTCTTAAGTAATAGAACCCAGTACGTTGTCATCGATGGTGAGTGTTCATCGGAGGTGAGGGTATCATCTGGAGTGCCCCAGGGAAGTGTGGTAGGTCCGCTGTTGTTTTCTATCTACATAAATGATCTTTTGGATAGGGTGGATAGCAATGTGCGGCTGTTTACTGATGATGCTGTGGTGTATGGGAAGGTGTCGTCGTTGAGTGACTGTATGAGGATACAAGGTGACTTGGACAGGATTTGTGATTGGTGTAAAAATGTCAGCTAACTTTAAATATAGATAAATGTAAATTAATGCAGATGAATAGCAAAAAGAAACCTGTAATGTTTGAGTACTTCATTAGTAGTGTAGCGCTTGACACAGTCACGTCGATTAAATATTTGGGGGTAACATTGCAGAGCGATATGAAGCATGTAATGGCAGTTGTGGAGAAGGCGGATAGTCGTCTTCGGTTCATTGGTAGAATTTTGGGAAGATGTGGTTCATCTGTAAAGGAGACCGCTTATGAAACGCTAATACGACCTATTCTTGAGTACTGCTCGAGCGTTTGGGATCCCTATCAGGTCGGATTGAGGGAGGACATAGAAGCAATTCAGAGGCGGGCTGCTGGGTTTGTTACTGGTAGGTTTGATCATCACGCGAGTGTTACGAAAAAGCTTCATGAAGTGGGGTGGGAGTCTCTAGAAGAAAGGAGGCGTTCTTTTTGTGAATCGCTACTGAGGAAATTAAGAGAACCAGCATTTGAGGCTGACTGCAGTACAATTTTACTGCCGCCAACTTACATTTCGCGGAAAGACCACAAAGATAAGATAAGAGAGATTAGACCTCGTACAGACGCATATAGGCAGTCATTTTTCCCTCGTTCTGTTTGAGAGTGGAACATGGAGAGAAGATGCTAGTTGTGGTACGAAGTAACCTCCGCCACGCACCGTATGGTGGACTGCGGAGTATGTATGTGGATGTAGATGTCATTGAGTTCCGTTTTTGCGGAAAACCAGAGCATCGCAGAGGCGCTTGCAGAATGTCTACGGAGACGTGGCAGTGAACAAAAGCACGATGTATCATTGGGCGAGACGTCTGTCATCAACGCAAAAAGATCACTGAAACGTGTCTGATCTCCCGCGCGCCCATCGGCCGCACATACCTTTGACAATTGCAGTGTTGGAACGTGCGGACACTGTGATTCGAGGTGATTGGCGGATCGCAGTCAAACGCCTCACTGAACGACTGGACGTCTCTGTTAGTAGTGATTACCCACTTTCCTCCAGTTGAGGTATTAAAAGGTGCCTGCCGCTGGTTTGCTCTCCTGCTAACAAAAGACCGTAGAGAGAAAAGATGGACCATCTCTGCGGAATTGCTTGCGAGTTACGAGCCAGATCGTGACAGTTTTTTGTCGAACATCGTCACAGGCGATGAAACGTTGGTTCATTACTTCAAACCGGAAACAAAACGGTAGTCCACAGAGTGGCGCCACACCACCTCACCTCCTAAGGAAAAGTTCAAAAGCGCACCCGCAGCAGGTAATGTTACGGCGACGCTCATCTGCGACTCTGAAGGGGTTATTTTGTTTGATGTCTTCCCTCATGGTGCAACGATCAACTAAGAAGTTTATTGTACTGCCCTCAGAAAATTGTTCAGCATGTTCGTCGCCTCCAAAAACGCAACCGAACTTCTGTCTAGTCTGCGCACTCGAGAGGAGCTCACAAACCTTTCACATCCACCATACAGCGGATCTACGAGGTGCATTCAAGTTCAAAGGCCTCCGATTTTTTTTTTCTCCGGACTGGAAAGAGATAGAAACATGCGCATTGTTTTAAAATGAGGCCGCTTTCATTGTTAATACGTCCCATAGATGGCAGCACCGTATGGCAGATGGAATTTTACCGCCAGCGGCGAGAATGAGAACTGTTTGAAATACATCAAAATGCGACGTTTTCCTTACTTGAACAGCGTGCAATCATTCGTTTTCTGAATTTGCGTGGTGTGAAACCAATTGAAATTCATCGACAGTTGAAGGAGACATGTGGTGATGGAGTTATGGATGTGTCGAAAGTGCGTTCGTGCGTGCGACAGTTTAATGAAGGCAGAACATCGTGTGACAACAAACCGAAACAACCTCGGGCTCGCACAAGCTGGTCTGACGACATGATCGAGAAAGTGGAGAGAATTGTTTTGGGGGATCGCCAAATGACTGTTAAACAGATCGCCTCCAGAGTTAGCATTTCTGTGGGTTCTGTGCACACAATCCTGCATGACGACCTGAAAATGCGAAAAGTGTCATCCAGGTGGGTGCCACGAATGCTGACGGACGACCACACGGCCGCCCGTGTGGCATGTTGCCAAGCAATGTTGATGCCCAATGACAGCATGAATGGGACTTTCTTTTCGTCGGTTGTGACAATGGATGAGACGTGGATGCCATTTTTCAATCCAGAAACAAAGCGCCAGTCAGCTCAATGGAAGCACACAGATTCACCGCCCCCCAAAAAATTTCGGGTAACCGCCAGTGCTGAAAAAATGATGGTGTCCATGTTCTGGGACAGCGAGGGCGTAATCCTTACTCATTGCGTTCCAAGGGGCACTACGGTAACAGGTGCATCCTACAAAAATGTTTTGAAGAACAAATTCCTTCCTGCACTGCAACAAAAACGTCCGGGAAGGGCTGCGCGTGTGCTGTTTCACCAAGACAACGCACCCGCAGATCGAGCTAACGTTACGCAACAGTTTCTTCGTGATAACAACTTTGAAGTGATTCCTCATGCTCCCTACTCACCTGACCTGACTCCTAGTGACTTTTGGCTTTTTCCAACAATGAAAGACACTCTCCGTAGCCGCACATTCACCAGCCGTGCTGCTATTGCCTCAGCGATTTTCCAGTGGTCAAAACAGACTCCTAAAGAAGCCTTCGCCGCTGCCATGGAATCATGGCGTCAGCGTTGTGAAAAATGTGTGCGTCTGCAGGGCGATTACGTCGAGAAGTAACGCCAGTTTCATCGATTTCGGGTGAGTAGTTAATTAGAAAAAAAATCGGAGGACTTAGAACTTGAATGCACCTCGTAGCACCCTCCGACTTCCATGTGTTTGACCCAATGAAGGACGCACTCAGCGGTAAGCAGTACGTGATTGATGGGGAGGTTATTTCTACAGCAAGACTTTGGCTCCGACGTCGACCATTTGAGTGGTACTTTGCGGGCATACAGGCGCTCTCAGAAAGGTGGAGTAAGGCCGTCGCATTGGACGGAGATCATGTTGAGAAATCGGGTTTTGAAGCCAAAAGAGAGTGGTGTAATATGGTGCACTGGAATGCTGAATAAAACCAACCTGCTTTCAGAAAAAGAAGTGTTGCATGACTTACTGTACGTCCCTAGTAGAAATACTGGCGGGCAGTTCTGATGGCCCTCAAAACATTCTCAGTATTGAATTTTATGTAAATATAATTTCACTTTCTTTTTCTGTTTACTTCAGACCCAAAGGTGGTTCACAGCAGCTCCCTACGCTCTTCAACATCTACGTGACTGCTCTGCAATTCACCATTAGGTGCCTTCACTTTCAACCTGTTTTACTACTGTTACATCGTCGAGCAACGCACAGGAAGAACCAGCATTTTAATCCTTCCGCGCGAGATCTGACTTCTCTTATTTTATTACGATGATCATTTCTCCGCGTGTAGGTGGGCGCCAACGAATTATTTGCGCACTCGGAGGAGACAGTTAGTGATTGAAATTTCATGAAAATATCTCGCCGCAACGAAAATACCGTGTGTTTTAACGACTGCCAACCCAATACGCGTATCGTATCTGTGGCACTCTCTCCTCAATTTCGCGCTGCTAGAGGACGAGCTGCCCTTCTTTGTACTTTTTCGATGTCTCTCGTCAATCCTAGCTGAAGCGGATACCGCACCGCATGGCAATACTTTAGAAGGGGGTGGAAAAGCGTAGTGTTAGCATTCTTTGTTTTCTATACTGTTTCGGCAGATACTTTTAATTTCTTACTTGCAATGTGTAGCCGGAATCAGATCAAACAAATACTGCTAACCACGTCTTTCATGAGAGCCCAGAGCCGACAGTTTGTTTCCCGTTACGAGCAAAAAAGTGGAATTTTACGTGCTCTATCGATTGATTTCGTCTAGTGCGTCATTCGTTTTATAGATAAAGTATTAATAGGATCTTACTCTCGCTGCTGGAGTACTAGTCACTCTTCGTATTTTACTGTCCCTGTTAATACATATCGATAAAACAAATATCGCACTAGATTAATTTGCATCCGCTCTGTCGAATAGGCAAGTAAAATTGCGCTTTAAAAATCATTTTGCCCGTAACTGGAAACAAACTGATACTGTCTGTCGGCTCTGGGCGTCGCATGAAAGAGTTAATGGGCAGTATTTGTTTGGATTGTCACCAGCTGAACATCAAGGAAACTAAATTGCAAATATCTACCGTAAAAACAGAGAAATGCACCTGACGACCGAAAGGAGAGACACACTGTATAGATTAGAACCAGCAGAGGGCGTATAACACTTCCTTGGGGAACGCTGATGTCACTTCTGTCTTACTCGATGATTTTGTCAGTTGCTACGATCTGTGACCTTCGTGACAGGAAATCACGAATCCAGTCGCACAGCTGAGACGATACTCCAGAGCAGTTTCTTTCAAAGTCGCTTGTGAGGAGCAGTGTCGAAAGCCTTCTAGAAATACAGAAGTACGCAATCAATTTGAGATCCGCCGTCGATAGCACTCGCTACTTCCTATAAATAAAGCGCTACTTGTGTTTCACAAGACTGATATTTTCTGAGTCTGTGATGACTAGCTATCGGTAGATCGTTTTGTTCGAAGTGATTCATAATGTTCGAAAACAGTATACGCTCCAAAATCCTACTGCAAATCGACGTCAGCGATATGAGCCTGTAATTCAGCCGATTACTCCTACTTCCTTTCTTGAGTGTTGGTATGACGTATGCAATTTTCCCGTCTTATGATACGGATCTTTCGTCGAGCGAGCGGTTATACAATATATGATTATCCGAAGTATGGGGCTGTTATATCAGTACACCCCTGAAAGGAACCTAACTGCTATACAATTTGGACCTGAGACGTCGCTTTCATTAAGTGATTTAAGCTGCTTCGCTACGCTGAGGATATCTAGTTCTAAGTTACTCGTGTTGCACGTGTTCTTGATTCGAATTCTGGAATATTTACGCCGTCTTCTTTGATGAAGTAATTTCAGAAAACCGTATTTAGTAACTTCGCTTTAGTGGCACGTCATCGGTAACATTGTCATTTCTATCGTGCAGTGAAGGTACTGATTGTGCCTTACTGCTTGTGTACTTTACATATGATAAGAATCTCTTTGTGTTTTCTGTCGTATTTCGAGACAGAGTTTCATTGTGGAAACCATTAAAAGCATCTCACGTTGAAGTCCGCGCTAACTTTCGAGCCTGAGTAAAAAATCGCCAGTCGTGGACATTTAGCGTTCTTTTAAATGTGGCATGCTTTTTATGTTGCTTCTGTCTTCGACACTCCTCTTCAGAGCGGTATAGATGATGTATCCTCAATAATTTGGTTCCTGTCTACTGTCGTTTCAATGATACTTTTAAAGACATAATCATGTCTCAGCAGATGGCTCACTCATGTGTCCCTTCTGTGTTGGATAATCTTCCAAACACACAGTTCCTGTTTATCCACTCCGTGCGCAATGTCTTCGTGTGATACCTTACCTACACAGGTAGTCTTTAGCATTCACCGGTAGCACCACATCTCGAAGGTTATTATTTGTGTTTTCTCTGCTTGCCCTAGTGTCCACGTTTCACTTTCTTACAGTAGCACACTTCAAATAAACGTCTTTGTCACGTCTTTCCTGGGGCGTTCGTCTATTCAAATGAATGTGAAAAGGTTTCTTCTCTTGTTAAGAGCAGCCTTTGCTGGTAGATTCGTGTGGCAATACCCTTTCTGCGATCTTCCATCTGACGTACTTTAACCATCACAAACGTTTGGTGAAAGCCTGCAACTGAATTAAAAAAAAAAAAAAAAAAAAAAAAAAAAAAAAAAAAAAAAAAACCTGCACTTTAGTTCGTGAAATAACTTTTTCTGATGCTGGTCATTATTTTCTTTCATTTGTTCATTGCACAGAGCTTGTTAAATGGTGTCCACTTTCAAGGGTGTTTTTCGTGTACTGCAACATTTATTTGTGACGTTCTCGATGTGTCGAGTGCTGAATTTCTGGATAAACTTACTTCAAGAAAACCTAAAGGCAACAGAATAATGAAGCACATATCACATCGTTAACAGCACACATAATACACAAAAAAGCCCTTGCAAATAAGAATTATTTCCCTAAAGTCATACACTGAGGTGACGAAAGTCATGGGACGCCTACCAATATCTTGTCGGACCTCCTTTTGCTTTGCGTAGTGCAGCAGCTGGCCGTGGAACGAACTCAACAAGTCGTTGGAAGTCCCCTGCAGAAATGCTGAGCCATGCTGCCCCTATAGCTGTCCATAATTGCGAAAGTGTTGCCGATTACGTCTCATAAATGTTCGATGGGATTAATGTCGGGCTATCTGTGTGGCCAAATCTTTCGCTCGATTGTCCGGAATGTTCTTCAAACCATTCGCGTACAACTGTGGGCCAGTGACATGGCCGGCCGGGGTGGCCGAGCGGTTCTAGGCGCTACACTCTGGAACCGCGTGACCGCTACGGTCGCAGTTTCGAATCCTGCCTCGGGCATGGATGTGTGTGATGTCCTTAGGTTAGTTAGGTTTAAGTAGTTCTAAGTTGAGCCAGTGACATGACATCTGTGTTTGGAAACATGAAGTTCATGAATGGCTGCAGATGGCTTTCAGTGGCTGAACCTAATCACTTGCAATCAATGATGGCTGCAACTGAATCAGACGACCCAGTCCACCCCATGTAAACACAGCCCACACCATTATGGAGCCACCACCAGCTTGCACAGTGCCATGTTGACAACTTAGGTCCAGGGGTTCGTGAGGTCGGCTCCACACTCGAACTCTACTATCAGCTCTTGCCAACTGAAATCGGACTCATCCGTCAGGGTCACGGTTTTTCAGTCGTCTAGGCACCAACAGATATGGTCACAAGCCATGGGGAGGCGCTTCAGGCGATGTAGTGCTGTTAGCAAAGGCACTAGCGTTGGTCGTCTGCTGCCATAATTCATTATGGCAGCACTGTCCTAACGCATTAGACTGTCGTACGTCTCACATTTATTTCACTCAGTTATTTCACTCAGTCTTGTTTGTTTGTTAGCACTAACAACTCTGCGCAAACGCCGCTGCTCTCGGTCGCTTAGTGAAGGTCGTGGGCCACTGTGTTATCCGTTGTGAGAGATATCTGCGTTCAGAGTCTGCACCTGATGCTGGTGGGAATAACGAAAGTTAGCTAACGAAATGCATAAAAAACGAAAATATCGTTATTTTTTAGTATACTTACATTGCTCTGCTTCTTGGTATCCATGACAAACACTTACTGGTATGAATTTGTCATGGGTACCACGTTGTAGTGAAATGTAAGTACCGTAAAACATAACGGTCTTTTCGTTTTGTATACATTTCGAGAGTTACATATCTGTTATTTCTGCCAACACCACCACCTTAGCAGCTGCAAGTGGTCCAGAATATAATGTTCCTGTAACACTCCATCTGGTGATGAACCTGCAGTAGCTCGAAATCTAGTTAACGGTACAACAAATCGTATCACATCCAAAAAGCGAATGATTGCATATTATAACTACATACACCGCTAATTTAAATCACAGTTGTAGTTAGTCTTCCACAGTGGATGTAATGAATTCTCAGTATTTACAATACGTACTGAGCGTGTGATGTCGAATATTATCGGTCTGCCAATGTTCCCCATTTAACACGGTGTTACAAAAAGGTACGGCCAAACTTTCAGGAAACATTCCTCACACACAAAGAAAGAAAATATGTTATGTGGACATGTGTCCGGAAACGCTTATTTTCAATGTTATAGCTCATTTTATTACTTCTCTTCAAGTCGCATTAATCATGGAATGGAAACACACAGCAACAGAACGTACCAACGTGACTTCAAACACTTTGTTACAGGAAATGTTCAAAATGTCATCCGTTAGCGAGGATACATGCATCCACCCTCCGTCGCATGGAATCGCTGATGCAGCCCTGGAGAATGGCGTATTGTATCACAGCTGTCCACAATACGAGCACAGAGAGTCTCTACATTTGGTACCGGGATTGCGCAGACGAGAGCTTTCAAATGCCCTCATAAATGAAAGTCAAGAGGGTTGAGGTCAGGAGAGCGTGGAGGCCATGGAATTGGTCCGCCTCCACCAATCCATCGGTCACCGAATCTGTTGTTGAGAAGCGTACGAACACTTCGACTGAAATGTGCAGGAGCTCCATCCTGCATGAACCACATGTTGTGTCGTACTTGTAAAGGCACATGTTCTAATAGCACAGGTAGAGTATCCCGTATGAAATCATGATAACGTGCTCCATTGAGCGTAGGTGGAAGAACATGGGGCCCAATCAAGACATCACCAACAACGCCTGCCCGAACGTTCACAGAAAATCTGTGTTGATGGCGTGATTGCACAATTGCATGCGGATTCTCGTCAGCCCACACATGTTGATTGTGAAAATTTACAATTTGATCACGTTAGTATGAAGCCTCATCCGTAAAGAGAACATTTGCACTGAAATGAGGATTGACACATTGTCGGATGAACCATTCGCAGAAGTGTACCCGTGGAGGTGAATCAGCTGCTGATAGTGCCTGCACACGCTGTACATGGTACGGAAACAACTGGTTCTCCCGTAGCACTCTCCATACAGTGACGTGCTCAACGTTACCTTGTACAGCAGCAACTTCTCTGACGCTGACATTAGGGTTATCGTCAACTTCACGAAGAATTGCCTCGTCCAGTGCAGGTGTCCTCGTCGTTCTAGGTCTTCCCCGGTCGCGAGTCATAGGCTGGAATGTTCCGTGCTACCTAAGACGCCGATCAATTGCTTCGAACGTCTTCCTGTCGGGACACCTTCGTTCTGGAAATCTGTCTCGATACAAACGTACCGCACCACGGCAATTGCCCCATGCTAATCCAAACATCAAATGGGCATCTGCCAAATCCGCATTTGTAAACATTGCACCGACTGCAAAACCACGTTCGTGATGAACACTAACCTGTTGATGCTACGTACTGATGTGCTGTAGAGCAATGAGTCGCATGTCAACACAAGCACCGAAGTCAACATTACCTTCCTTCAATTGGGCTAACTGGCGGTGAATCGAGGAAGTACAGTACATACTGACGAAACTAAAATGAGCTCTAACATGGAAATTAAGCGTTTTCGGACACATGTCCACGTAACATCTTTTCTTTATTTGTGTGTGGAGAATGTTTCCTGAAAGTTTGGCCGTACCTTTTTGTAACACCCTGTATATTGACGCAGTTTCTTGGACAAGACACACGGCGTTTTAGTGTGCACTGCTTACGCTTTAAGTACGTCTCTGCTACTTTTGTTAGATGTTCACCGTTCACTGTTCTACAGCACGTTCTAAAATTAACATACAAATGACTATTGAATTCATCGAATGTTACAGAGAAAGAAATAATACCTATGAAATAAGTCTTCAAAGGAAAATATGGACAAAAAATTCGCCTATGAAGAATTAGTAAAGAATTACCTACCACTGTGCTTAAGTGTCCATTTCGTTTCATACGCCTACAAATTGTTCATAATGGGTATTCGTACGAGTAGATTCATCTTAATTGTTATTCATTGATCCTCATATTGTAGTCACATGTTTCATGCCTTCAGAAGATGTGCGGAAAAAGTCCGCAGCTACGGCGCAAAAGTCTGGAACTAGAAAGCAGATGACGTCACGCGTTTCTTTGCGGAACTCTCCGTCCAGCGACAATAGTGTCTGAGACAAAGGCACCGCTTGTGTTACATCGCAGCCTATATGGAAGACGAAGTGGGAAGAGATGATACTTTTATATCCTATTACGGGTCAGCTATTCGGAGCAAACGAAAGAGTCGACAGGATTTTCAGCAGTCTTATCGTCCGAAGTTCCCGTAGTGCTTCGTTCTGAAATTCTGGAGCGTGGAATGTACTTTTAGAGGAGCAGATTTTTACGTTTCTATACACTTTGAAATCTTATCAAGATACGACTGAACTTTTGTACAATTATTTTCAGATGCACTTCTTTCTGCCGGCCGCGGTGGCCGTGCGGTTCTGGCGCTGCAGTCCGGAACCGCGGGACTGCTACGGTCGCAGGTTCGAATCCTGCCTCGGGCATGGGTGTGTGTGATGTCCTTAGGTTAGTTAGGTTTAAGTAGTTCTAAGTTCTAGGGGACTGATGACCACAGCAGTTGAGTCCCATAGTGCTGAGAGCCATTTGAACCACTTCTTTCTGGATAACTATGTAATGTGCAAATAGTTTGTAGTCTGTGTTAATACCCTCTGCCTGGCCATTAATACAACATAATAGTTTCATAGTATTGCAACTAAACTGGTACTGAACTAATCGTCGTTGTGCACTTCGTACAATTCTTTTTCCATCGTGTACGATATCCTGAGGGCATGGCAAGTTTCATGAAAACCGATGGGATCAGAGGCAGTGCGCGAGAACTGTACTACAGATGCATTCTTGGGGTTCGTTGCAAAATATCGTGTACTATATACGACAAAAGCAACAAGACTGATAGTATAAATCTGGGTATTTACCAAGTGCAAAGGATATCGACCCAAGTTGGCTTGCGTGACTTCAGGCGTGTAGCTAACACATTCTGGACTGTGCTACTTAGAAATGAATTCTTATACGACACTATCTTCTAAGGAACTTGCATCTTGCCAGCTTCTCTTCTGAGACCCGGAAGGCCGATGCGACAGAAAACAGGCAACCATCGATTGATGGCAAATCTGACAGTGCCAGTTATGGTCCTCATGGCCTCATTTAGACGTACATCAATCCTAGTTGTGTGTGCGCTGTTTTCCCACACGGAGCGGTACACAAGTGAAATTTTGGCTTTGTGTAGCGCATCTGCATTCCGTTTCCGGCTGTTTTGTGGAGTGGATTTACTCTTGAGCTAAGATTCTGTGACAGGTACGGGCAGTGCTGCTTAAATGAAAGTATAATGTTACTTATAATCCGTCTTGATTGCAAAAATTTTTTTTATTCATAAGACCGGTTTCGGTTCATCCTGAACGCAGGATGTGAAAGTTGCTGGATTTGGACGGGTTACTCCTGTAACTGAAATGTCAGATCTGAAGGTGGTTCTGGATGAACCGAAACCGGCCATATGAATAAAAAAAATTTGCAATGAAGACGGATTATAAGTAACATTATACAATCACTGATTGCTGCTATCCCATCAGACATTATGTCTGTTTTTGCAAAACATTGTTAAATGAAAGTGTTCGATAGAGGGTGATACCTATAGGTATGAAGAAACGTAGTTATGGGAAACTTAAGATCCCATTAAATAAAACATGTAGCTTCTTGTGTGCCTCTTTATTGTCGAGATGGAATACAGTCTCCATATGTGAAAGTACTCGTTCAGTATGCTGATGTCACTTGAGAGTGTACTTTCACACTGTTTGATATCTTTGTTCTGATATGTTAACGACAGGTCATACGCGTAGTGGATTTTCTTGGTACTAGTATCTGGAATGTTGTGGACACACAAAGCAAACAGAATGAGAACGAGGTTCGATCCTTGAGGCAGGCTATTGTTCTGGGTCCACTGCTAACTTCTTCCATTCAGATGAACTGAAAACCTTCGATCATAGTACTCGTTGTTGAGTAAACTTGATCGCTTCTCACGATGAATTACATCAACAAACTTGAGCATCAAGCCTCCTATCCATACGGTATCGTAAACTGCTGTCAGATCGAGGAAAGCTTATTTGAGTCCTCTCTGAAATCCAAACTCAACCACTGTTGTGAGCGTTATTACTGAAGGGACCAGGGGGAGATTCAGAGCCGACTAGTTGTGAGCTCGCTCTAGCTTCAGATACGCTATGGATGTGTGTTTGTGTGTTTCTTCTAAAGCGTGACACCACAAAGATGGTATATTAGTTGACCACAGTGTTATTTCACTTGGGAATGAAAGCGCTCCGGTCGGCTTATCGTGAGTTTTTATATTGCTATTTCACGAGGACGTGCTGAACCAGTTGATAGTGTGTGCATAACTGCCTTGAAATAACTCACAATGCGATGGTTTTCCTTAGGCATCACTGTACTTGTTCAATGTAATGTCAAAGCGTGTTTACTATAACGGCCAGGAGACCAGGTGCAATAATATTGTAGTCGGGTAATGCCTATACGATTACCACAGTAAGAAGGTCATTGCAGTGAACTTCGCTAGAACCCCTAAAGCAACAGTAATTTTTAAGCTGTTCTAAGAACTGAGTCAGATTTACTTGTTTGTAATATGAAAATTATTTCCTACCACCGAGGCATCAGCCGCTTGTTATGGCAGGGGGGTGGTGGACACGGCTGACGGGTTGGTGTAGGTGGGTAGGGGGGGGGGGGGAGGGGTAGGAGGCATAGGGCGGCTGAGTGGTGCGCTATCCGCATTTCACGGCGCATCAAATCGCGGTGGGAGGGACCCCCTCCTTCACGACGGCAGCAGCAGCAGCATCGGCTAAACCGCTTCATCACTTAATGTGCCGTCCAAAAAAGCGACAACCCTTCCGCTCTTGTGCTACGACGGGCAACTAATCAAATAACTCATCGATTGATAAAGCTAGAGCTCGGGATATCCCCTACCGGAGGGTTGCAAGGAGCGGCAGCAGGGGCGAAAACGGATTCCATCAAGGCATACGGCGCACGCCGAAGGAGACAAGACGTACTGCGGCACGTCGATACTAGATCTGTTGAAAAAATTCCGGATGGGTTGAAGTGAAATACGATTGGCATCGCTGCACGGGTCTGTGTTTAATGTGTAGCTGCCGGAGGTTTCATTGTTGTATGTCTGTTAGTTATTGTTCAGTGCCTTATTGAGTAGGACGTTGTGTTGCACAGTTTGCGGATTTCGAGATTGCAAAGTTAGAGGACCAACGCGTCTGCATTAAATTTTGTGTGTAACTCAAGAAAACCTTTACAGAGACACACCAAATGATGCAGGAAGCCTACAGTGATGAGTGCTTAAGCCGTACTCGGCGTTACGAATGTTCGGACGGATGTTAAGGATGACCCTCGTCCAGGACGCCGTTCGACGCCTGCCCATATCAGGAACGTCAACGAAGTTGTGCATGCCAATCGAAGACTAACAGTCCGAGGGACTACAGAACAGTGTAACATTTCAGTTGGATAACGTTATGAAATTCTGCGAGAAGGAAACGGCCTGAAATTGGTGAGGCAATTTATGGCTCTTGCATCAGGATAATGCTCTCACACATTCATCTCTGTTGGTGAAAAAAAAAAAAAAATTCGAAATCACTGTGCTGCCTCATCCTCCGTACTCATCAGACCTAGCCAAAACTCCTTTGAAAGGCAGAGCTAAAAGAAAATTCGTAGACGACGCTACGCGCAATCCAACCAGAGGCGTACCAAGACTGCTTCCGGAAGTGGAAAGGGAGTTGCGAGCGGCCTATCAAATGTGGAGGAGAGTATTTCAAAGGAGAGTATGCACAATAAGTAAAAGGTAAGCGTAGAAAAATTTTGTGGACAAAGTTCCGGAATTTTTTGAACAGACTTCGTATACTGACCGTAATAACTGTGGCACAACCTGGAAGAGATTGTAGAAGGGAGCGAGAAACTAAGAGCGCGAGAGATACTTTAAATAATTTGTGGGACTCAGGCAGTGATTTCAAAGGCAAAGGTTATGAATAATTGATTATATCCATGGCGGGTGACGAAATGCGACTGCGATTTAAATTGGCGGTTTACGTAGGTTACATTGCACCAGTTGGTTTTTGAATTTCATACGATTCATTGCACAGTTAACTAGTTTTCGAGCCACAGCAGCGTTACAGAACCATTATTCTCCATACGCAACAATGATACAAAAAACGTTGAGCGTTTGTTTCTGTGAAACTAAGAGCAGTGTGTGTGTGTGTGTGTGTGTGTGTGTGTGTGTGTGTGTGTGTGTGTGTGTGTAAATTAAAGATTACGTGGCTACAATGGGCAAGAACATAGCAAAGGCATAACAGACGACAAGTTTACATTGAGGATGAAGAGATATATGTTGTTATTGTGGTCTTATTCAGTCATAAAACTAGTCTGTTCCAACCGAACGAGGTGGCGCAGTGGTTAGCGCACTGGACGCGCATTCGGAAGGACGACGTGAAAAGCCGCGTATATTGATGCACGGTCGAATCCTATGGACTATGGTCCCGTGCCTACTGCAGTCGTAATTGAGGATGTCGTTCGGTCAAAATGTGAACACGTAGTGGTGGTCTGTTGCAGTGCTCCATGTTCAACAATGTACGATGAACCGTGTGCTCCAGAGCACTTGCGATTACACCACCACTGTGTTCTTTCGGCAGAGATTCCACAGATCACCATCTGTCTTACTTTACAGAACCGACAAGCTACCGTACCTCACGTTCTCTGAAGAGTAGTGGACGTTCAGTTTTGGCTTATCAGTGTATATTGTAATAAAACAGCGTAAAATGTCTCGGCAGTGGTTAATGAGTTTTCGTACCTCGTTGTTTTTGCATTATAACTTGCTGTTATGAAAGTACATCGATTTACCACAACGGCACATTAAAGATGTAGTAAAAACGCGATGTTTTTGGTCTGACTTGGTATGGTTAAATGTCAATGACATATCAGCAATTAAGGCGTTCGAAAGTTCTAAAATAAAAGACATGCCCTTGCTGTAGACCAGCTCACCAGTGTAGCTGATAGTGGTGCGTGATTACGAAGTTAAATGTAAACGGTTTGTGTCTTGCTACATGAAAGTATTTTTTTATCTACTTTCGCATTTTCTAAAAGGTCCTGGGACTGTCTTATTAATTCAATAGAAACAAATTCTGTAATATTCTATGTTATGTCCGTGTAAGAGTGGTCTGTCTTACGAGTTAGTTTATTCAATTTTGTGAACTACCAGGGAAGATGGAGCAACGAATTACAAGAGTGGTCTCTACATCACTGCCTGATTAGATTGCAATTCAGTATTTACTTATTCATCCAAATAACTGTCCAGATTGTGGGATACAAATTCCTCTATAAATGTTCTTTATCATTGTGTGCAAAGACTTATGTACATACATGTTGGTACACACACAGACACACACACACACACACACACACACACACACACACACACACACACACACACCTCACACACTCACACCTACACACACTTACATGAAGTATGGGAAATGTAAGAGAAATATTGTAATAAATAAATGACTCTTTGACTGTTTCTAAAAAAGAGCTTGCATTACATGCGGTTAGATATTTTGCACTTTCTTATTTAAAGTCTTGTATTTTACATGTTCTAAAACTCCTGCTACTGAATAGAAACAGTGATCTAGTAAGAATGATCTTAGGGTTCCACTAAAAAGTGAGAATGAAGGAATAATTTTTGTCGCATGTGGAAGACTATAGTAAAATTGTTTCGCGCTATTTGTAATGGAAGTTCTGGAAGCTGATGTTCTTACTGATTAGACATGGAACTTCTCTTTTAGTACTATAACATGTTCCAGGATAAAGCAGTTTTTATTTATGTATACTACAGAAAAACAACATGATTAGCATATGAACAAGGAAGGAAATGTACACTGCAATAGAGCTAACGTGGTAATTGTACATGCGTCCATTTTCTTAAACAAATTGTGTGATATGTGAGCCAGGTACAGATGACAACTGCCACTGGAGAACGCTGCAATCGCAAATCAAGCTGAGGAGTACGTTCCGTGCGATGCACCAGCTCCTTTCTGAGCGAGTACCGACCATGCCGTTAACCTCATCTGGCGTGCTTAACGATGAGGAACACGTCCCGTGTGAGGACGGATTTACGGTTCTCCTGCATAACAGAAGATAGAAATTAAAGTTTAAAGAGAAATATGCCCCTTCAGTTATTCAGTTCCGAGCTGACTAGCTACCTGAGAAACTTTGGAAATTAATATAAGATGGTTTACTAGAGGAGGAGAGAGCAGAAATCTCGAGTTCCTGGCGACAGATCCCCTACAGCGACAGCTGTTTCAGGAGGGGCGATGTGTATGGCGATGGCCAAAAATAAGAACAAAACGTTTTACTTTTGTTGTAACGATCAACGTTACTTTTTAAATTGTATCAGTTGGTTTTGTGCATGTTATCTGAAGAGTAGGGCTTGCTTTAGTAACGTACGACATGACACAAATTTTCAAAGAAGCCTTAAGAGTTATTAAAAGAAATGAAGTTCCTTACAGATTAGGGTTGCCATATCTAGCTTGGACCTCGTCGGGAGACTGAGACTGGACGGTAGAAATCGAGCAAAAAATTTATTTAATGCAATTACAACTTATTTGGAACACAATTACAGAGAACTTGTTGCGGCAGAAATAGTTGGTAAGTGATATTTTTCGTAAGATTTCACCGTTTTCACAAAGTCTTTTTTTAGTTCATAGCTGAACTGGCTCTGTAAGAAAATACTCTTTCCACAGTGATGATGTCTGCAGGACATTTGTTTTCAGAATTTTCGGTTTTCTTAAAGAAGTAAATGCACCTTTCTTCCGTGGAGTGTTTAGACTTCCATTTTGCCGAGTCACGCTCAGTTTTCAAAAAGTTCTTCAGAGAGATATATTCCTGAAATCAATTGTCGTCTGAATACTTCACATCAGTTTTAGTCAGTTATATAATAGTGTTCAGTCATTTAAGTACACGTCACACTATACACTTCACGCCCTATATACCCAGAGTAAACGGTTCAAACATTACTAACTTGCACTCGTTGCTCGTATTACGTCTAGAAAGAATCGTCTTATCAAATCGCTGTTCAAACGGGAATACTTCATTCTTCTGCGTGGCGCTGCTGAAATAGTTCCACCTTCGTACTAACGGAGAAGTCTGGTAATTTTTCGAATAACAGCGCTAAATCTAGAAGGTGGTTGCATCGTCGGTGTAGGATTCACAACATGCAACGCCATCTGTGAGACGACCATGTCAATGTAAACTTGTTGACATAAATAAAATACAGACTGCATTTACATGTTGCGCTAACAGATGACGTTCCGTCAGTACTTGAGCCAAGCTCATAACAGTATTTTGCAAAATCGTGAAAAACTGGGTCTTGTCGGGACATGAAGGTCCATGACGGTGACATCCCGATCTACAGGACAGCTGGCAAGTCTATTACAGATGCAATTCGTTTTACAACAGTTAAACAAGAAACGCAGTTCTTGAAACTAACGTCTTTAAGCACTGACGAAGAAATGTGCAGCGCTACTTCCTAGAAAATAAAATTTATATTAATTGCAAGCAGTGAAAAAGTAGTGAATTATTTACTCTCTACACCAATAAGTAAATAACCTACATCACATGAAGAAAGTTTTTAGAAGCACAGTCATAATATTCTTCGGTTTTTTCTTTTTTGTTACTTCAGCAGCACCTCCTCTCTGAGTTCTTTCGACGTCTGTTGTGATTATTACTTCATAAGACACTTAAAATTGAGCCGCACTGTGGAAAACAACGCACATTTTAAACAATTCATCTGCATAAACAACATATCCGTTATTCTTCAGTATTAATCGGTATACTCACATGACTGTTAATTATGTCATAGTAGATGGATAGTACAAATTAGAAAAGGAGCAGCAGTTTGGAAAGTAATGGCTGTCTGTTAGTTAGGTGAGACACTATTTTGCAGGCATTTTAGCTGCTGAGTAGAGTACGTCTAATGTCTCTGACAAGAAACAAGCTGATGATTGTCGCTAACGTACAGTACAGAAACAGTTCACAATAGTTTCATGTTACGATAGTGTGTGCTTAGTCACTCCACATCCTTAAGATGGAGCATGTGGTGTAAATCACGGTGAGTGGAGCAATGAATTTCGTTTAATCTGAAATATTTCTTTTTATCTTACTTGAATTAGCACCTGCTTTGGATTCGTCATGCTGGCATGGGAAATCTTACAACTAAAGAATATTTGCTGGCATTATAGAAATTGCGATTTTAATTCAGTCAGTGTTCTGTCAATATACACTCCTGGAAATTGAAATAAGAACACCGTGAATTCATTGTCCCAGGAAGGGGAAACTTTATTGACACATTCCTGGGGTCAGATACATCACATGATCACACTGACAGAACCACAGGCACATAGACACAGGCAACAGAGCATGCACAATGTCGGCACTAGTACAGTGTATATCCACCTTTCGCAGCAATGTAGGCTGCTATTCTCCCATGGAGACGATCGTAGAGATGCTGGATGTAGTCCTGTGGAACGGCTTGCCATGCCATTTCCACCTGGCGCCTCAGTTGGACCAGCGTTCGTGCTGGACGTGCAGACCGCGTGAGACGACGCTTCATCCAGTCCCAAACATGCTCAATGGGGGACAGATCCGGAGATCTTGCTGGCCAGGGTAGTTGACTTACACCTTCTAGAGCACGTTGGGTGGCACGGGATACATGCGGACGTGCATTGTCCTGTTGGAACAGCAAGTTCCCTTGCCGGTCTAGGAATGGTAGAACGATGGGTTCGATGACGGTTTGGATGTACCGTGCACTATTCAGTGTCCCCTCGACGATCACCAGTGGTGTACGGCCAGTGTAGGAGATCGCTCCCCACACCATGATGCCGGGTGTTGGCCCTGTGTGCCTCGGTCGTATGCAGTCCTGATTGTGGCGCTCACCTGCACGGCGCCAAACACGCATACGACCATCATTGGCACCAGGGCAGAAGCGACTCTCATCGCTGAAGACGACACGTCTCCATTCGTCCCTCCATTCACGCCTGTCGAATGGCGCTAGCTGCGCACCACTGGAGGCGGGCTGCACGATGTTGGGGCGTGAGCGGAAGACGGTCTAACGGTGTGCGGGACCGTAGCCCAGCTTCATGGAGACGGTTGCGAATGGTCCTCGCCGATACCCCAGGAGCAACAGTGTCCCTCATTTGCTGGGAAGTGGCGGTGCGGTCCCCTACGGCACTGTGTAGGATCCTACGGTCTTGGCGTGCATCCGTGCGTCGTGGCGGTCCGGTCCCAGGTCGACGGGCACGTGCATCTTCCGCCGACCACTGGCGACAACATCGATGTACTGTGGAGACCTCACGCCCCACATGTTGAGCAATTCGGCGGTACGTCCACCCGGCCTCCCGCATGTCCACTATACGCCCTCGCTCAAAGTCCGTCAACTGCACATACGGTTCACGTCCACGCTGTCGCGGCATGCTACCAGTGTTAAAGACTGCGATGGAGCTCCGTATGCCACGGCAAACTGGCTGACACTGACGGCGGCGGTGCACAAATGCTGCGCAGCTAGCGCCATTCGACGGCCAACACCGTGGTTCCTGGTGTGTCCGCTGTGCCGTGCGTGTGATCATTGCTTGTACAGCCCTCTCGCAGTGTCCGGAGCAAGTATGGTGGGTCTGACACACCGGTGTCAATGTGTTCTTTTTTCCATTTCCAGGAGTGTAAAATATGATCACTTTACGTATAGTACCAGGAGTGCAGCCAGAATGTTACAGAGCGTGGAAGACTTGTATGAGATAGACATTTACAATAATTTGTCTTATTTATGGATTCTTCCGTCACTTGTTGGTAGAAAAATTCCATATTTAAGATTAAATAACAAATAAACTGTTTTTACTCTACTGATTTTTTTAAATTTCTAGCTAGTTTTCGGCTTATTGGGCCATCTTCATAAGAAAATTGACTGGTGTCCGCAGGAAACACTAGGTCTTAGGTAACCAAACATTATAAACAAAGATACAGTCCACTTGCACACAATGTTATGCATCAAAATTTTTTTTTACTTTGTAAATTGCCAATGTCACTACCTCACAAACTTCAGCATTATAACTACGAGGGTTGAATGAAAAGTAATGCCTCCACCTTCGTTAATTGGGTTTGGATGAGAATATTTTAATAAATCATATGCAGTAATAATCTTTAGAATGTAATATTTAATTACCAATATTCACTTTTCCCCTTAATCACCAGCCATTTGGATAAATTTCTGCCAACGATGAACAAGTTTTCCGAAGCCGTGACGGAAGAAGTCGACACTGTTTCCGCAACCACAGTCTCACAGTTCTCTCAACGTCTTCATCAGAAGCATAATGATGTTCCCGCAGATCGTCTTTCATTATCGGGAACAGATGGAAGTCAGACGGTGCTAAATCTGGACTGTATGGAGGAGGCGGCGAGATTCAGTCTCAGAAGTTCTGCCGTGGTGGCACGTAAAGTGTTTGGTTTGGCATTGTCATGCTGCAGGAAAACGTTTCCCTTTTCCTTTCGGGCCCTTGTTAGCCATCGTTTCAGAGTTCGCAGCGTCGTGATGTAACGGGGAAATCAACATGGGTAACACGAGCTGCGTCCCAGAACACTGTGGCCATGATTTTTCTAGCTTTGTGTTGATATTTCATACGTTTCGTCTCCGAGTCGTAATGGTGTACCCACGTTTCCTGTCACAACTGACTGGAAAAAGGCGTCACCTTCATTCACGTAAGGCGAGAGGAGTTCCTGGCAAATTTCAAGTCTGTGCGCTTTCATTTCAGGAGTCAGCATCCGGAGTACCCATCGTCCACAGATCTTCCGATAGCCAACCAAAGCAATAATGTGACCCACACGCTCTTGTGGTATGCTGATCGTGCTTGCATTTTCTCTCTGAGTGATACGACGATCGTCCTGTCAACATTTTGCTGGTGAAACTCGGTGGTTGATGTCACAGGACGTCCAACTGTTTGTCTCGCAGGTCAGATGTTCCCGCCTCAACATCTTTAAACTTACTCGCCCAACCACGCACAGTACTCACATCAACACAATCACCACAAACTGCTTTCATTCTCTGATAAATCTCCTTTGGGTTGACATCTTCTGCTATTAAGAATTCAATGACTGCACGTTGCTTAAATCGCATTGACCGACCCTCTGCGCAGGGTTCCATACTTTGCACTGTAACAACACAACCTTTCAATGGTGAGGCTTCCCGCCAACTGGAGCTGTAGAGAAAAGGCTACGGAACAAGCCAGTACCTGCCGCATACCAGTGCTGCCAACTGTTGAAGAGTTACAAAGGTGGAGGCATTACTTTTCAGTCAACCCTAGTATATAACCTGTAATACTCTAACATTGTGTTCTTCAATTATTTAATGCGTTTAATATTGATCATTGCGTAAAGTATACCTTACAATGTTAAAAAACAAGTCTGGTGCATGACATCCTGTGCTAGTGCATTGTATCTTTGTTTATAATGGTTGTTACCTAAAAACTAGTGTTCTTTGCGGACGGTAATCAGTTATTTCTAGGGTTGTGTTTGAACACTACTCGAACTGTTCGAACAGTTTACGTCACAGTTCGGGAAATTTAGGGTTCTGTTCGATCTTTTGATCGGTCAGCGATCTAGTCACTTTTGTTGGTAGTATCGCAGCGACCATTCTGGATTTTAATAATAAAAATAAATGTGAAACAATGACTGAAATATCTTTCAGGGTGCGTCATGCCTAACAACTGCAACTAATAAATAAATAAAAGATTGCAATCATGATTCTGTACAATTCTCGATCTTTCGCTCGTCCCTCGATCTGGTGACATTTATTGGTACTATCTCCAAGACGGGTGTTGTCGCTGTAAATCATTCTCGCGATAAAAAAAAATCTGTTACTTTATTACGATATATTTCTTTTGTTCGGCAATTAGTTCTTGATTAATTGTCTTGGTTGTTTCATCTGGGCGTTGCTATCTTGCTTTCGTTCGCCCCCGGTAGCTGAGTGGTCAGCGCGACAGATTGTCAATCCTAAGGGCCCGGATTCGATTCCAGGCTGGGACGGAGATTTTCTCCGCTCAGGGACTGGGTGTTGCGTTGTCCTCATCATTTCATCCCCACTGACGCGCAAGTCGCCGAAGTGGCGTCAAATCGAAAGACTTGCACCAGGCGAACGGTCTACCCGACGGGAGGCCTTCGTCACACGCCTTCAATTCAATCTTGCTTTCAAAGAGATCAAAAGCTGGTAAAGTTTTAGCTGTTACTCTAATATGTGAAGGGACTAAGTTGCTCATTTGCAACGTACTTGGCACTTCATTAGCGCCTTTCAAAAACAAATAAAATGTTATACTGGATTTACTCAAGTAATATTTTCTGCAAGACAATATTTTCGTCTTTGTCTGTTACCATTACTTTAATCCTGTTTCCCCAGTGTTTTATGAAATGTCAAATTGTAGCCGCAGGCATAGATTATTGCTGTGGCTAATTCGTGGCGTATTGCTTATCCCTTGCAGTCGCTTCGCGGGATTCAAATGTCACGCGATTGTTCGAAGTTCGATACTGTATCGAACGCTGCGAAGCATCGGGAAATTTCGAACCCGTTAGAACGTGTGTATCGTTTGCGCAGACTTAGTTATCTCCTGAAGACGGCCCAATAAGCCGAAAACTAGTTAGCAATGAACAAAAACCAGTAGAACAAGAATAGTTTACTTGTTATTCAACATTAAATAATCCATATGCTATCGAGAGTATAAAAACTGGAGAGGATACACGTTCACAGAAATTTATCACTTCTTGCAGCTTAATGGAGTAGGTAGAAATCAGACGTACTCTAGTCACGAGTCTGCCCACTTCATCTGGACAGTGCCAAAGTCTGAAGTGAATCATATACATACGTCACTGCCCGACTGGCGTATCAATGCGTCAGCGAGGTGAGCAGTCGGTAAGACACTGGACTTCAGGAGAAGCGAACTTCAAACCTTGTCCGGCCACGCTGATTCGCGTTTTCCGTAGTTTCACGAAATTATTTTCGGGGAATGCCGGAAAGATTCCTAAAACACACGCTTCCCTCTCTGTCCTTGAATCGAACTTAACACTTCGTGTCTAATGATCCGAGAATTGACAACACACTGAACTCTAAACGTCTTTCCTCCCTAGCTTCGTACTAACGAAGTAATCCAGAAGTTAGAGATTTCTTTATTACTGTTCAAAAATGGTTCAAATGGCTCTGAGCACTATGGGACTTAACTGATGTGGTCATCAGTCCCCTAGAACTTAGAACTACTTAAACCTAACTAACCTAAGGACATTACACACATCCATGCCCGTGGCAGGATTCGAACCTGCGACCCTAGCGGTCACGCGGTTCCAGAATGTAGCGCCTAGAACCGCACGGCCACTCCGGCCGGCCTTTATTACTGTAATTCATACTAGTGCTAGTAGTACAACCGAATTTCGTACGCACATCACTGCGTTAGAGGCGATGTGGCAGGTAAGTTCTGTTCAGAAATATAAAATTTATGACTGTATGCTCATCACCTACAAAATACAATTTACATTACCTCGTAAATTGTCTTTGCCGCTCTTCATCTAAATGAGAGTGCTAACAACACCTAAAGATAACGACTTGTTCGATGGAAGATAACTATTTAAGTGAGCAGACTGATAAGAAAAGAAAAATCCCTGCGGCAAATATCTAAAATCATAACATAATGATCAGACGGGAAACTTATTGTAGGTGAGGACAAAGTAACTGCACTGCTCAAAAGAATTAGGAGAACATGCAGTTGGGCGTCTGCCGTACTCCACTCAGCAATTATTGAGAACTGGGTGTGTTACCAAATTATACCTTTATCTTTCACAAATTAAGTATGCCATAAAACATCATTACATACTCGATCGCTTCCATAAAAGAAAAAAAAAACTGAAATGTCCGACAGCTGTAGTAAACAAAGTGGAAACAATCATTCATCCCGTCATCCTGGGTGCTTTTCGTTGGACTTTGAGAGCTTCAATAAAGTGTATGCCCTTCGGGAGCCTTTATCACTGTTTCACACCTACGTGGCATGCTCCTTATAAGTCTACAGAGGTCCTTCTGTGGTATTTGTTCCCATTCTTCAACGAGAGATCATGAGAGTTCTTGGAGAGTCGATGGTGGAACAGGACGACCACGAACACGTTTGTCAGGCATGTCCTACATATCCAGGATGGGGTGTAGGTTGGGAGACTCTGCCGGCGATTTCATTGCTTCAATGTCCATGCTTCACAACACATCCCAGCTGACACCCGTCACATAGGTCCCAGCATTTGATGGAATCCAGGGTCACCACCGTATGCAGTAGGCACCACATGGTCCAACAGGATCTGTTCGATATACTGCCTGGGTGTTAAGGCGACCATGGACAACGACAAGATCCGTATGGCTATCAACACTGAAGCCACCCACCAACATCACAGATTCTAGAAAATCTGTCGATTTCCTGGACAACATTTGGCGGATACCGCTCACCACGCATCACCGCATGCGAACACCGCCATCACCTTGCGTCAGAGGATATCTGGACTCGTCTGTGAATAACACGTTTCGCCAATGACGAAGTTGCCAGTTGACATGGGAACGGCAGAACTCAAGGCGAAATGCAAGATGCTGTCGTGTCGAGCGAGGTACTTGAACAGGACGTCTGGGACGTAAGGTCCTTTCTCGTAACGTGTTCATTACCGTCTAATCGGAAACAGGGGCTCCAGCGGCCGGTCTGAGATCATCTTGCTGTGTTCTGACGTTATCCATACGACGCCACAACGCAGAGATGGCCGGATTGGCTTCCACGCAGGGCTGTAACGCTTTGGTGATCTTGTCCAACTCGCATCGTGTGTGTCCTGTCTCCCTGCAGCATGTCCACAACCTATGGATGACACATGGTGAGGCATTAGCATCTGCAGCAACACGAGCGAAAGTGCATCCTTTTTGGATGAAAGCCCTTGCAACTTGCAGTACGTTAAGATGTCGCATTGCGTGTGCTTGGACGAATTCAACTGCCATTTGTATACCTCACTAGAAAACTACGGGTACTCAATTCAGACTGAGGGGTCACCTCACGCTGTAATGGATAACACAGCCAGTAGATGGCGAATGATTTTAATTGTTGCCTATACTGAAAACGAAGATATCAAGCCGTGCAACAAGATCACAGGTACCGCCTGCATCAAAATAGATTTAACTTACCGGACGTTGATATACATGTTCTCCCAATTCTTTTGAACAGTGTATTATATCGAGATCTAATGCGTTCAATATCTAAGTAATTGTTAGCGGACAAAGACGTTACGCGCGGCGAGAACTTATCAGATGAAACTTCTTCGTTTCTTGATACTTGCATCCGAAGAAGAGATTCCGTCAAAATTAGTAACAAGACTCGAGAGGCAGTAAGGGTTTTGAAAACGAGCAGGAAGCGACCACAAACAAGGCAATATCCAGTTTTTTTTATCAGAACTTCCTCTAAATCCGAAAGAAGTTCAAAAATTGGAAATACCATCGCCCCAGGCAAAACATTTATATACTTTAACTTGTGGCTGGCAGTCTACAGCAGCACTCGGGAACAATGAAAACGAGGCACCTCTAATTTTGTCTTTGTGATCACACACAATAACCGGCGAGCGGCGGAAATAATGCAGATGGTATATACGAAGTGTAAATAAAGTTTTTAATGTACGGAGAAGTTTAAGGAACTCTTTGTCCAGCAATGGATGACGAATGACTCCTGATGATGATGTGCACTTGTACCTCCACCAACTTTTCCAGGTAACGTTTTACTCGCTAAAAGCAGCTTCGTTATTCCAGGTTCCCTTTCTTACGTGCCTCCCATCACACATGGTGAAGCTCATAATTCACTCTGCGATAGCTTTCAAAGATATTTCAAACCTAATCTAGAATCATTACTTGTGGACTACTCCTTGTAGCCTTGTACATAAAAACTGCTAATGTGTGTAGTATAGCAGCCGAAGATGATTATGTCGTAGGTAAATTTGTGTTTCCTTCGTAACATGAGTTGTAACGAAGAATAAAATTATTTAGTTATTTGTATGTTTCGTTAGTCGGGCATAGAAGCACTACGATAAGCTTACAACCATTATGACAGCTGTTCTATTTTATTTTTTTTTGCTTTAAGTCAAATGTTTTTTCATAAATACACTGCTTATCTGATCATTTGCCACCACTTGCTCGTCTCTTGTCTCGGAGAGTCACAAATGTCACTACAAGTGTTCTTAAAATGATTCGGTTTTCCGCGTCTACCAGTTGTACACCGTTTCCTCTAGATCTTCTTTGACCTTCATGTACCAAGGAACTATTGTTTTCTTGTTTGAGGAAATTTGTTGAAAATGCGTTTCGTCGATTTCGAATCTTTTATTTTCGTTACGTGGCCATATATCCGAACTCTGCGTTTGCGCAATATGTCGGTAATGTTCTCTGTTTTGGAATATTTTTCTTGTTTCGGTTTTTCATGTACGTCCAGATTTTGTAATTTGGACCCCACATGTTGTGTAAAATCTTTCTCTTTTCTCGTTCTAATTCCGATAGTAAACTCTCGGAGATGATGAGACACTTGGATGTATACAGGATGGTCAGGAACAGTCTGAAAATCTTGTAGTAGTGTTGCAGGGTAGGTTGTGCTTAGAAATAATTGTTTAAAAAATCGATATGTTGCGTCGTTTACGAGTAAATGAGAATTGAAGCTAGCCAATAAGGTCGTTGCACAAATTAAAGTGGCCCGCTTGAGAGGTGTCGCCAAACATTTTCTGTATTTGGTTTCCAGAAACCGAACAAGAGAGAGATACAAGAATTGGACGTGGTAAGGATCGAACGCGAGCCAAAGCTGAGCTGTCTCGTGTGCTATCATCTACGCTATGGGAATAAGAGACAGTAACTGCATTTGGCGGGGCGCTTGAATTTGCACGCGTAAAGTCCTGATTGGCAGACTTCAATGCTAATTAACTCGGAAACGGCGCAACGTACCGAATTTTTTGTTAACAATTATTTTTCAGGACAGCCTACCCTGCAACACCCTAATAAGCTTTTCAGACTATTTATGACTACCCTGTATAGACACACTGGTTTTTTGACAAGAGTTGTAATGATTAATTTTGGAATGTAAGAAAATCAACTTCTTGTATGCTTGGAAACCCATTCCCACTGTTTTGGCTCTTGCTCGCAAAGGTTCTTTATCTACTCTGTTGGCTGTAATCCATTCACCCAAATAGGTAGAGCTATTCGCGTATTTCGTTGTTCCGTATCTGGTGGTTAACCTGTTAGTGAGTCAGTTCGAACTATTCCCACATCCTGGTTACCTATCTTGAGTCACATTCTGCCTCCTGATATCAGATTGAAGAGTGTGCTACTACCTGAACAACGGAAGGTTGTTGCTAACCATAACCTTCCAGTGTGGGATGAAGTAATCTCTGTGGAGTGCAAAAGATTGGAATCGAGACAGCCCACACTTATCACAGCCGGTATTTGTGCTGAAGATAAGCTCAGTGCTATCGATGAATGGAAAAGCTGCTGGCAAGAAAACTGTTCTCCACAACACCTACATCAGGGAGAAATCCCCAGGATTTGACCAGCCTCGTGTAATTTGGACTACTCTGCATCTGAATGGGCTGTGGAACATGCGCAAACACCCTCCAGAAGTGGGCGAAATCTTCATCACTGTCTTCTGACTGTGCTACTGAACGACAAACAGTTGCTCATGTTGAATCACCATGTTCTGTACCTGCCTACAAGAGCCCTTACGAAGATATCGTGAGAGTGACAAGTGGAGTAACAAACTATACAAAAGACCATGATACTCGACTATAGGTATTGTACTGTATGTTAACCGGGGACCTAGAAACGACGGAGAGGCTCCGTCCCCGCCGCAACCGCAGTTGTCCGCAACCCCACGACGACTACTGCAGTCCGCTTCACCGATCCGCCGCCCCACACCGAACCCAGGGTTATGGCTATAGGTATTGTCATCATTATTATATTATGCTGGACAGCAGTGCTCAGGTATTGAGATGTAGTAGTATAGTATAACTGTTCTTCTGATTCCAAAATTCTTGATGTGTCCCATTTGGTGAATAAATAAATAAAGGAAATTGTGTTGTCTTTGATATTTTACATTACTTCTTTTTTTAAACTTATTCACGAGTCAGTTTGTACTGCTACTTCCTTCTGTATATTAATTTGTTGCGTTGCTATCCCAAAATGTTCTTTCATTATGGCTACATCGTCTGCAAAAGCTATTTCCAAACCTTTCTTCGTAACTACAATCCTTAAAGGTTTAAACAGGTTACAGGGTCGTAATACGAGGGGCGTCCAGAAAGTCAGTTCCTATCGGTCGCGAAATGGAAACCACAGTAAAAATCCGATGAAGCTTTGCACAGATGTGTTAGGCTGTGCCTCTGTGTTCTGAGCACAAAGTGAGTACATAAAGACACGTAGAAAATAACGTCTCCCATCAAATATAAGTTTGTGTCGAGAGATTTCGCCTGGTTTCATTCAACCCCACATAACGTAAACGTCATGCATTTCTTTCTTCATGACAATTCTCGGCCGCACACTGCAGGGGCAATGGAGACACTCTTGCAGCGTTTTCGAGGGGAAATGTTTGGTCACCCACCATACAACCTGGACTTGGCTCCCTCAGATTTTCGTCTTCGCTCACATGAACCGCTGGCTATGACGACAACATTGTGGCACAGAAAATGAGCTGCAGACAAGCTTAGAGAACCGACGGAACGTATGAGCGGCCACCTTCAACGACGAGCAAATTGGAAAGTTGGTATAAGACTACGACAAATGTCTAAGCCGGAGTGGCGACTACGTAGAGAAGAAGAGGTCTAGGAGGTGTAGCTAACTGTTAAAAATAAAACATTTCTTATTTTCACGGTGGTCTATTTCACGACCGATCAGAACTTACTTTCTGGACTACCGTCGTATTATTATAAAAGAATCGCTTTGCTTAGGTTCTGCAACTCGCAGTTATTTCTCAGAGACCCTAGACCACTGTCAAGTGACAATAGTTGACGACGGATTAAGCCGCCAAATATGAGTCTGTGGTTAAATGAATCATTGTTGCAGAACATCAGGAAAGTTTTACTTCTTGATACTACCGTAATATTCTGCTGAGCACCCGCAGAAAATACAAATAAAGACTGAAATGTTTATGTTTATTAGACATAAGCCAGCGTATTATTTAATTTTCTGTAAACGGCCAACGTGCAGTCATACGAAAAAGGCGTCTCTACAAAGCGTGTAAACAAATTCGTATCACACCATTTCGATCGAAATCGTGCAAATGACTTTTGGGATGTGTAACAGATTATCTAGATGTGTGGAAATAGACTTGCGACATAAACGTAAGGCTGCGGAGATCATAATAAACAGTTAATCCTCACTTTGGCTTTATGTGGGAACGAAACTGTCGGAGCTGACGGTAGAACGCGAGACGTGTGACTTACTTGCGGCGTTGCCTTGCCTACGTGGATCGATTCCTGATGCGATGCCTGGCAGCATGTCCGCCTGCTCGACTCCTCGATCCGAAGGCTACCGATGCGTGAGTACCGGGGAGTGAGAAGGTAATGGGGGAGGGCCGGAATCTGTCCCCCAGGCATTAATTACTCAGATGGGAACACCGCCTGGCAGATTGACGGTAATTCCATTCGCACAAGAGTTGCGCTCCTTCAGACCCGCTCTCGAAATGGCCTCTGACTCCTGCAAAAGTTAAAGGGCGAAATCTCCGATCTAGAGAGAGTAGAATTCTTAGGTTTCGTTACGCTTGTATAATTCTGTTACATATTTGTACCCGAGTACCACGCTTATAAAGTAGAAGTCTGCGCGCGCAGCCATAAGGCCAGCAGAAACCCTATGTTACTGAAGACCGAGAAAACACTTAGGAATTGATAATCTTGAGCAGGTGTCTATTAAAGTGTTTTGTCTTTGTCTTTTTTTATATAGAAGGAATTGTTCAACGTTTCTGTTAATTGCAACAAAGAATGCTCTGGACCGTTATTTTCAACCTCCTTTACAGTTGTTCTATGCAACGACAGTGTGCAATTTCAAAATGGTTCAAATGGCTCTGAGCACTATGGGACTTAACAGCTGAGGTCATCAGTCCCCTAGAACTTAGAACTACTTAAACCTAACTAACCTAAGGACATCACACACATCCATGCCCGAGGCAGGATTCGAACCTGCGACCGTAGCGGTCGCGCGGTTCCAGACTGAAGCGCCTAGAACCGCTCGGCCACCCCGGCCGGCTGCAGTTTCAGGAGCGTCACATACTGTCTATAACCAATACAGAATGTGCCACGTTAGACAAAAATACATGTGCATCTGCATATTGGTACGCATTAATTATAAGTAGGCTGTTTAGGTTTTTATGTTGGTAACGCAATGTAGCGCTCTATATGAAAATCACTGACTGTGCTGTGTGAAGTCTGTGCCTGGTTTGCATTATTGCAATATTCGCTATTGTAGTGTTGGGCAGTTGGATGTGAACAGCGCGTAGCGTTGCGCAGCTGGAGGTGAGCCGCCAGCAGTGGTGGATGTGGTGACAGAGATGGCAGAATTTTAAGAGCGGACGACCTGGAACTGTGTCCGCCAGAAAGAGTATATTTGTAATACTGGATATCATGAAAATTCTAAAGGTGGCAGGGGTAAAATACAGGGAGCGAAAGGCTATTTACAATTTGTACAGAAACCAGATGGCAGTTGTAAGAGTCGAGGGGCATGAAAGGGAAGCAGCGGTTGGGAAGGGAGTGAGACAGGCTTGTAGCCTCTCCCCGATGTTATTCAATCTGTATATTGAGCAAGCAGTAAAGGAAACAAAAGAAGAATTCGGAGTAGGTATTAAAGTCTATGGAGAAGAAATAAAAACGTTGAGGTTCGCCGATGACATTGTAATTCTGTCAGAGACAGCAAAGGACTTGGAAGAGCAGTTGAACGGAATGGACAGCGTCTTGAAAGGAGGTTATAAGATGAACATCAACAAAAGCAAAACGAGGATAACGGAATGTAGTCGAATTAAGTCGAGTGATGCTGAGAGAATTAGATTAGGAAATGAGACACTTAAAGTAGTAAAGGAGTTTTGCTATTTGGGGAGCAGAATAACTGATGATGGTCGAAGCAGAGAGAATATAAAATGTAGACTGGCAATGGCAAAAAAGCGTTTCTGAAGAAGAGAAATTTATTAACATCGAGTATAGATTTAAGTGTCAGGAAGTCGTTTCTGAAAGTATTTGTATGGAGTGTAGCCATGTATGGAAGTGAAACATGGACGATAAATAGTATGGACAAGAAGAGAATAGAAGCTTTCGAAATGTGGTGTACAGAAGAATGCTGAAAATTAGATGGGTAGATGACATAACTAATCAGGAGGTATTGAATAGAATTGGGGAGAAGAGGAGTTTGTGGCACAACTTGACAAGAAGAAGGGATCGGTTGGTAGGACATGTTCTGAGGCATCAAGCGATCACCAATTTAGCATTGGAGGGCAGCATGGAGGGTAAAAATCGTAGAGGGACGCCAAGAGATGAATACACTAAGCAGATTCAGAAGGATATAGGTTGCAGTAAGTACTGGGAGATGAAGCAGCTTGCACAGAATAGAGTAGCATGGAGAGCTGCATCAAACCAGTCTGAGGACTGAGGACAACACACACACACACACACACACACACACACACACACACACATATATATATATATATATATATATATATATATATATATATATATATATAAGATTTTGATAGAGAATACATTGTTTGTTCTCTATCAAAATCTTTCATTTGCTGACTGTGCCTATCAGTAGTTAGTGCCTTCAGTAGTTACAATCTTTTATCTAGCTGGCAGTAGTGGCGCTCGCTCTATTACAATAGTTCCAGTAACGAAGATTTTTGTGAGATAAGTGATTCATGAAAGGACTAGGTTATTGTTAGTCAGGGCCATTCTTTGTAGGGATTTTTGAAAGTCAGATTGCATTGCGCTAAAAATATTGTGTGTCAGTTTAGTGTTGATCAGAATAAGTAAAGAGAGTAATGTCTGAGTACGTTCAGTTTTGCTCAGCTGTTTGAAAATCAAATGACGTAAGAGGTTTATCAGCACAGTAATTCATTAATTTTTCTAAGGGGACGTTTCATAATATGTCCCAAAACACCACGCATAAAAAAGAATTTTTTTGGGAGGGGGATGGGAGGAAGGGCCACACACCGGGTTTTGTTGGTGGTAGAAAAGTAGGGTCAAGTGTTTTAGATACCTCCTACGCTAAGGACCATCTCTATACCCAGCGGAATAATCGTCTTACTATAATATACTACAGTACAGATTCGAAGCTGGAATATAATGCGCTTCCTCCTGCTTAGGGAGATGGAGCAAATCGGTTGGTTCTTTTTTGTGTTAGATGTAGACTACCGAGTGCCTTAAGGAGCTAATGGAGGCACCATTTAGTTCATGGGCGGTACCTGAGAAAAATCGAAAAAAGTGTTTTTCACCAGTTTTTCGCCGACAGCAGCAGGTATCTAAATAACTAACAGCAGCAAATTTCTCAGATTTTAACGGTATATTCTATAGACATTTACCTAGAAGTTCCATCTTCCCGTATTATCGAGAAACACCACAAAAACATAGTTTTTGCGTACGAAAACCGAGCCGCTCATTCCAAGACCGCTATACACAGCATACGGCTGTAGTTTTTGCGATATATTCCTGCGATTTTGATGTCGAACAACCTTGAAATTTTGCTGGATATTTTTATCCGTTCCCGAGATAAACAAGTTTCAAAGTTACTTTACTTGTACACGTCAAATACGCACGTAAAACCCGGTGTGACGTATCACGGTGAAATATGCTGTAAAGTGTCTCCACTACCATAAGAAGCGTTCTGGGAACCCCATGTTGTAGTACTGAAGCACACGCAAAATTTTTGTGCAATTACAATCCTGTCTGAGGTGTCAAATTAGTTTTGCGTTATTTCAATTTCACATAAGGTAACTATCAAAACTTTACTACCCATAAATTTATTTTCATAAGTGACTGAGTTACAGTTAGAGAACCTTACGGGAGTGATAGCTGTGTTGCGTGTTAAAAAGAGTGCCAATATGTTCGCATGCCGAAGTGTTTGGGAATATTTATTTATAAATGTGCTCAGAAGGGCAGAGAGAGGCAGCTGGTATCCCAGTTTTCAGAGTCTCTTAAACAGGAGCACGTTCGTCTTTTTTGTGCTCCGGTAGCGACAGTCCCAGAATCTTGAACCCCGTACCACTTGAAGGTTGCGTATCTAATGACTTCCAGGGGCAACAACAATCTGATTTCCACTACTTCGCTCACCTATTACCGAATTTAAAAACTTAAAATGCTGCCATAATCTACTCATTAAGAGGAATAATCTAATATTAAAAGTTAACACAGTAAGAGAAGACCACACACCAAAAAAAGTTTTGCATCACCCCAGTTCCGAGAACTCCAGTTCCGAGAACTCCTGAAGATAGACGTTGACTGTAGATGTTGTATCACAGACACAATCCCTATGACTGTTCAGAGATGTCACTAAACCCGCCCAAAGATGTAAATTTCCATGCATGAGCAGCGCTTATTACATGGAGGGGGTCCGACAAACGATCCGTTCCAGTCATTCCACCAGGAAGGAGGTACACGGCTCGTGTTGGCTGTAGTTCAACCATGCCCAGACGTTAATACTGCGGTTCGATCGCGTCCGCATTGTTACTTTGTACCAGGAAGGGCTCTCATCAAGGGAAGTGTCTAGGCGTCTAGGAGTGAACTAAAGCGATGTTGTTCGAACAGGGAGGAGGTACAGAGACACAGGAAGCCGTAATGGCTGTACGATACGTGAATGCCATCCTCCGACCGACAGTGCAACGACATCGACAGCATATTGGCGAGGCATTCGCCTTCATGAAAACAAACGACAATTCGCGCCCCCATAGTGCACATCTTGTGAATGACTTCCTTCAGGATAACGACATCGCTCGATTAGAGTGGGCAGCATGTTCTCTAGACATGAACCCTATCGAACATCCCTGGGATATATTGAAAAGGGCTTTTTATGGACGACATGACCCACCAACCACTCTGAGGGATGTACGCCGAATCGCCGTTGAGGAGTGGGACAATCTGGTCCAACAGTGTCTTGATGAACTTGTGGATACTATGCCACGACGAATACAGGCATGCATCAATGCAAGAGGACGTGCTACTGGGTATTAGAGGTACCGGTGTTTACAGCAATCTGGACCACCACCTCTCAAGGTCTCGCTGTATGGTGGTACAACATGCAATGTGTGGTTTTCATGAGCAATAAAAGGGGCGGAAATGATGTTTATGTTGATCTCCATTAAAATTTTCTGTACATGTTCCAGAACCGAGGTGATGCAAAACTTTTTTTGATGTGTATGTTACAGTTAGCAACTGTGTGTTTGTCCTGAGGCAGAGTTAACGACGTGCAAATACTCGGACTTTATTCGTCCAGTATTTGAGAATGGTAGAAAGTAGTATTTTCCAACGAACCTTGCACGTAAATTCAAACCTTTACGAAACTTTCTGTTGTTGACACACCCACAAAATGATCAAAGCAAAAAATTTTTATCGCTTACTACATTTTCCGTGTTCACACAGTAAAACTATACCATCAGAACTTTTTTAAAACTTATTAACTCTTTACTACCGACTCAACTGCCAGTACATTTTGCATACAGTATCCACATATACCAAGATTAGGGTAAGTCAGGGTGATATGGTGAATCGGGTGAAATGGTGAATTGCTTTATTTCTTTACTAGTTAAACAGATGTCTCTGTATGTCTGCATGCCAACAGTCTCTGATCATCTGTGCAGTGTGTACGTGTTGAAAACCAGCTCCGTTTTAAAAGCCGTAAGTACTTTGTACAAAACTGTTTTCGATGCTAAATAATTTTTATATGCTGCATGCATTTGTAAATGTTACTTCAGGTAGCGTAGTCCGCGGGGTATTTTTTGATATATTCTGCCTTCTTATACTGCTTATGTACTACATAACCTAGAAATCGTTGCGTCTAGTGTTTTGAACTTGTTGCCGCGCTATTCACCGTTTCACCCATAGCAAATGGGAGAAATGGTTAACTCGGACAGGGGTGGTACGGTGAAGGACTTTTCTTATCTGTAAAGTGTAAAGCTTTTATTTAGGTACATCCCAACCAGGGTTTTTGATAAGTCATGAAATGTTAGTGTTTCCTATCCCATGCGAGAGTTATATTCCGTTTTATCCAACGTCTCAATACAATCGTTAATTTAAAAATTAGTTTCTATATATTTTTTTGCGAGCACAATTTGGTTTGTCAGTGATTAAAAAAGTATATGTTCTAACTACCGCCATTGTTCCAGGCAAAGATGCATACATTTTACAAAAGACGAAAAGGATCCAGCCATGCTGATTGGACAGAGGAGCAACTTAACGAGGCCGTTAAAAGCGGTGCAAAATGGAATGAGCCTGAATAAAGCCTCAAAGGAGTTTCACGTTCCCGTGGTCAACGCTGAAGAGACGATTAGCAGATGGGTGCTTTACGCAAAATCCTTTGGGTGGGCCGCCTGTACTAACACAAGAATGTGACAAAAAGTTGATAAAACATATCATAAAATTAAAAAACTTCGGATTTACACCGACAAGGACAGAAGTACGTACCATGGCATATAAACTAGCTGAGAAATATAACCAATATCACAAATTTAACCGAGAAAAGGAAATTGCTGGAATGGACTGTGTGGTGTGTGAACTGTAAGATCTTCGGTACATGCACCATCAGATTATTTGACTTGTCGCTCTAACGAAGTAGGCGAGTGTCAGCAATATGTCTCATGGTCTTATCATGGCGTGTTTATCTTCTGCCTTTAGTTCAGGCGATAGAAATGCCACTTGCACGCTTAGAGTAGCAGATTGACAGTGACCAACTTTAAACAGAACTTGATTAATTTTAACACACATTTATTAAAATAATAAAAATCATAGATATTACGTAACTTGATTCTGGCTGCTGTTTGCTACTGACAATCTGAAGTTCCTTTGGTCTTGGTACGTTAATCTTATTCTCACATATCTCCGATAATTGACAAAGTGTCTATTCATTTATCTTCATGGCTACGTACAGGAATATGGTAATCTTATTAGGTGCAGACAAACTTGACTATAGACTGGTACAGACAAATGCAGACTGGTACAGACAGCTGCAGATAAATGCGGACTCATACAGCCTAATGCAGACTGACTAATTGGAGATCTGTACACTCGTTATAATACCTTGCACATTCAGGTATCACTGCGCGAGTGTGATCCGCGAGGAGAAAAGGTTCTACGTTAGCAGCAATCTCATTGGCTGCATTACAAATTAATACGCGGATTGGCGGAAGCAGAATTTGGTCCGTCTCTAAGGCAGCGCCATCTCGTAGTGCGGAGACGGACGAGCGCTGCGCCTGTGCTGTTGTGCTTAGCGGGGCGCGCTCTAGTTGGAAAGTTGTATCGTGCTGACTATGCGGAACTATGTACACAACAGACTGGCTACGTTTATTCTTAAAAAGAAATCCGGAACTCTCAATCTGCAAATCGGAAGGAGTTTCACAAGCACGGTCAAGGGATGTAAGTAAGAAAAACGTTTCAGGCTATTTTTCTTTGCTGCAGAACATCTTGGTAGACGATAAGCTGGGAAATATATTCAACGTAGATGAGTCCAGACTTCACCTGAATAAATAGACCAGGTTACGTGTTGGCAGCAGAGGGGTCTATGAGCATTCCTGTAATCGCTTGCTGCAATGGAGAGGGCATGTTTTTACCCCCAAGTTGTGGTTTGAAGCGAAAAAAGGAAAAGGCCAGTACAAGGACGGTATGCCGCCGGGTTCCACGATTTTCATGTCACAAAGGTCGGCATACGTAACAACTGATATTTTTCTTCTGTGGATAAGGAAGCATTTTGCGCCGAGGAAGCCTGAGGGAACAGTCGTGCTTATTTTGGATGGACATAGCTCTCATTGCAGCAGCGTAGATACATTAGAGTTTGCAGAAGAAAAAAAAATAATTTTGCTCTGTCTACCCGGCCACACCACACACTATCTGCAGCCACTAGACAGAGCGTTTTTTATAGCTCTGAAATCCTATTATTGCAATGCTTGCAATTCGAACATTAAAATGAATCCAAACAGAAAAATTTCCAGACTAGTGTTTGGAGGACTGCTTACAAAGGCATGGGTACAAGCAACTACGACAGGGAATGCAATATCGGGGTTCAGAAGCACAGGAATCATCCCGTTTAATCCTGATGTCAACCCTCGAATACGCGTTTTTAGCATCAGCTTCAGATCAACATCAGCAAAACAATGAACGACAGGAAAAAAGACCTACTTCACCTCGGCCCAGTTGTTCGCACTGGCAGGAGATACCTAATCTCTCGGAAGAAGCAACTGCAGACGTAGATAACGATCAGGGACTTGGAACACATACAAGCTTCACCACATCTGGGCTGTTTGCAACGGGCGGAAAATCCACAGGAAAACATGCAGTCTTCATCAGCAGCAACAGATATGACCTCGACAGTAGAAACAGAAGAATCTCAAATAACCCCTGGCAAACTTGAGAGGTGGCATGAGCCCCCTCTCATATTTCTATCTTACTATTTTCCTCTCTAATTGCATGCAGTGAAAAGTCGCTATTCCTTCACATGCGGACTTCCCAGGCAGCGTCTCTCGTCACCCGGGTGGTCCGGTGACAGGCAGGCTCTGCTGATCTGGAAAGGGTTAAGCCGACGGGTGTGAGGAAGTCGAGTGAATGCTTTGCAGTCGCCGACATTGTCAAAAGACACGCCCGGAGGGGTCTGAAGTAGCGGCTGGGCTAGAGGTTCCATTACTTCGCAGAAACTTAGCGAAAACACTTTCTGGTGGGCTACCAGCGAGGCGTGGGAATGACTTGTGTACCCAGGCAGTTGTGGCGAGAAAATTCCCGCGCTTTCTGCAAAATAGTAACTGTGATTTGCTTGCTCAGGGCATAGCTCCATGACGTAGCAAAATCAGCGCAGAAATTGGCGCCAAGAATCTCCATTGGTGGAATGGTAGTGCTCCGGCAATAGAGTGGAATTTTCCGCCGGTTTTCGAGTTGCTGATTGGAACGTTTAACCACGGCCACTGTCGTGGGGGCGGGAATGTTGTGTGTTCGGCCTGTACGGGTGCTCTAGGTAGTCGGCTCTCGCCTTTCGGTCGAGGACGTCGAAGCAACCAGCCATCGCCTCCGGTACGCCAAATCGTGTTCTTGCAGTTAAGAAGACAGATTGGTAATGTATGTCCACAGCACCGGCAGACAGGGATTTTCCTAGGTGATAATCAGAGCTCAGCAGAGTGCGCCTGTTCGTCTTTTTCTAACTTTGTTCTGTCTTGGGTAGCAGCAATTAATGTTGGGTTGGCTATGTGTTTTCTCTTAAGATTTGAGTTGCAAGGAATTGGCTCCACATACCACTTCGTCATAATCCTCACAATCTAGTTTAGGCACAACTTCACATTCACAGCGTTTGTTTGAGTATCCAATTTGAGCCAATTTGATGTATTGTAACTGTTTCATGTGTTTTTGTTTATTATTTTGTGTTTAGTCTTAATAAATCATATTGTTATTTTGAACAGAACTTTTATTCTGTTAATTGGTAGAGCAACCCTATCATTCCTCACTATGTTAATGAAACCTTCGTCTATTTAACTTATTTATCAAATTAAATTATTGCAGGTGCCAAACTCTCTTCTACTCCACTGGCAGGGTTGATTAGAGTCAGTTCGCGTTTTTTTTTTTATCCTTGTGCAACAGCAAAAGTCGGAGTTAGAATAGGGGGGGGGGGGGCTTAGAGCATCATTTACATATGTAGATTCTAGAAGAATTTAGTGTTAAATACACTGCTAGCCCTGGCACCTCGCAAACTCTTGGACCATATTTCACCGATAGCTGTTCTAGATAAAGTTGCACCTGCAAGGAAGAAGTCCAGAGCTTTAGCTGAGGTTTTTACTTCTCCAGAAAACATCGACAACCAGAGAAACAGAAAACGACAAAATGAGTCAGTGAAGAGTAGAGCAAATGCTAAAAGGAGGACCAAAGGAGAAACCGTAACCAAAGGAAAAACCGTAACCAAAGGAAAAGCAGTAACAAAAGAGACTACCAAAGGAATTATCAAAAAGAAGCAGCCTAAGAAACGAAAAGCGTCTACCACTGACACCGAATCCGACTCGTCTTTGGATATCCAACTGCAAGACCATGACGACGACGCGGATGATGAAGAGCGTTGTTGTGTAGGGTGCGGTGGACTGTACAGCTGCACTAAAAAGGATGTGGATTGGATCCAATGTATTAGCTGCTGGCGTTGGCTACATGAAGACTGTTCAAAATATGAATCTATGTGTGACATATGTGGCAAAAGCAAGGGAAATAAGTTCACCATTTCACCCAAAGGGCATTCGCCATTTCACCCATATACATGGGTGAAATTGATAAAAATAAGTATTTTTTTTAACTTTTGTAGTGCCTTAAAGAGGATGTGGTACTGTTAATGTGTTACTTATGTATTTTCTTTAAATAAACAATTTCTTGTCTTCTACGAGGCTCAAATTTTTTGTTCACCATATCACCCTGATTTACTCTATACCATTGTACGACACATGATTCAAAAGATGTGACGTCATAGACATTTAGATGCGTGGAAAACTAGCTTTTGCTTAAAATGGAGTGCAAATTATCCAGGATATACTCATCCAATGTTCGATAGTGAGAGCACTTAGCGTCTCCCAACAAACTCTTAAGCACAATTTCAATTCTTTTCTAAACTTTTTCTCGCTCACATCCTTACGTCAAATATTCAGCACATTGTCTCACTTGTAATCAGATGTTTGAAGCTGTTCTATATGTGTGGATTCCATTCATTAAAGAATCGGGAGTTTATTGATATTTACTTAACCACTGCGAAGTACATGGCAGAGGGTACTTAGCGTACTGCCACATTTTTGGGTTTCTTCTTATTCCAAGCGCACATGGAGGGCGTGTAGCATTAGTCTAATCTTGTCGTCACGATACCTACAGGTGTTTGAAGAATATCTCCAGAAACGTCACTTAATACTCAAAAAATGGCTCTGAGCACTATGGGACTTAACTATTGTGGTCATCAGTCCCCTAGAACTTAGAACTACTTAAACCTAACTAACCTAAGGACATCACACACATCCATGCCCGAGGCAGGATTCGAACCTGCGACCGTAGCAGCCGCGCGGTTCCGGACTGCGCGCCCAGAACCGCTAGACCACCGCGGCCGGCTCATTTAATACTGTTTCTTGTTTTAATAAGCAGACTTCCGCGCGATAATTTGCGTCAGATTTCAAGAGTCTGTCACTTCTGGTTTTTCAACATTTCCGTGATGCTCCCCCCGGCGTCAAACAAAACTGTGACTATTCGTTACACCCTTCATTGTGCTGGGGGCGATCAGTAAGTAATGCATCGTAATTTTTTTCGCGCTCAATTTTGGTTGAAAAAATGTGGAATTTGTTGCGGAACGTCATGGAATATTCCCGCTTCAGCCTCTACAGTTTCATGAAGTTCCGATATGTGGCGGCGCTATAGTAGCCTTCAAAATAGCATCTGTAACAGAGATACGTTCCAAGCAGAGAGGTGTCACTGAGTTTCTTTTGGCGGAAAACCAGAGCATCGCAGATATTAATGGGGGCCTGCAGAATGTCTATGGCGATCTGGTGGTGACCCAAAGCACGGTGAGTTGTTGGGCGAGGCGTCTATTGTCACAGCAACAAGGTTGCGCAAACCTGTCCGGTCTCCCTCATGACAGCTGACCGCACATACCTTTGCTATCCTCAAGAAATTTAAGAAACGATTTCAGCGAGTTCGTTGCCACAAAAATCCAAACAAATTTCCCCTCCTCCATGACAATGCAAACCCTCAAACAAATCTGCCCACCTGAGAGGAGCTAACGAAACTTTATCGGATTGTTCTTCCTCATCCACCCTACAGTTCGAATCTCGCACCTTTCGACCCCCATCAGTTTCGCCCAGTCAAAGATGGACTCCGCGTGAAGTAGTACGTGGATGGTAGAGAGCTAATTGATGGAGCAAGACGTTCGCTCCTACGTCGACCAGCAGAGTGATACCATGCTGGCATACATGGTCTCAATGTACACGACTTTCATGTACGTAGTTGAGAGTGGAGAGTTTTTTAAATACTTAAGAAAGAATAACACTCGCATTTGCCGCATGCTGTACGCCCACGTATCACACACAATGTAGTGGCTGTGTTATAGCCGGATAAGCTTCAGGCTCTACCGAGATCGGACTGCCCCAATTGAAGCAGTATCCCACACACTTGTTACACAGAGGAGATAAGAAAAGTTGACAGTATATATTATTCACATTTTGTCTGGTCGTCGCTAGTGAAATAGGGCATCTGGAAACCGCTTCTCTGTCGTGACCGTCTCATCACTAGCTTGATAAAAGAGATGTGTAAGGGCTTCCCAGAGAAACTGAAGTGTCACCAATACTGTTCCCACCACACTGCTGAAGTTTAGCCGAGGAGCCCTTACAGTCCTGATCTCTCACTGTGCTATTTCCATACTTTTTGGACGGCTGAAGACAGACATTTATGTCTAGCGATCTGCTTCGGACGAAGAGGTGCACGCCTGGGTACAACTACGCTTGTGTAGGCATCCGAAAACGTTTTTGCACTAAGGCACTGGTCGTCTTGTCTTACAGTGAGACAAACGTATTAATAGCTACAGTGATTACTTTTGAAATAATAGACAGTTTACTTACTTTTCCCCCATATGTTTGATTTGACTACCCCTCATACAATGGATACCGGCGCTACTTGGTGTTAGGGGAAACGAACGTGCAGACTATTTGACGAGAATGATGCGGTGAATGGAACGGGGTGCACTTAGCCTCTTGGTGCTAAATGAAGATCTACTTGAGTTAGACGTAGTGGCTCAGCGGTCTGGGGAGCTGGGGAACGGTATACTGACCCCATGGCCTCACGTAACTCAGTCGCATGACGCACTGTAGCAGAGAATGAAAAGGTGGTCGTCGATAATCGGAAGTCCGTCAGCGCCAATCTGCGGTGCTTTGCTTTTTTTGGTATTGGACAGTGTAGCAACATATGCCACACCACCCTTGGTTTCTCTACTCCACGTGGCGAGAAAAAGACTTCCACTAAGAGCAAGTCACACAGCCAAATGAAAACCGAACACCCGCCACAGTACACAGTCCACGCTACAGGGGTCCCACTGTTGCTACGTTTCAGTACTGTCACCACTGAGATAGGCTAACGGCACAGTGCCACATGACAGGTGCACGCAGTTGCTGGGTTATGACGTTGGTTTTTTACGGACGGGTCTAGTGTGTTCGTCCACTTGTTGACATGGAGGAAAGCAAAGAAGGGCAGAGAGGTGTGTTTTGGTTTTTGGCTACCATGGGTGCTGTAGTACGTGAAATTCATCGTCTCACGTCTACTGTGTACGGTTAACACTACATGTGGCTCACGTGTACTCACGACTGACAGAGGAAATTCCGGGAAGGCCACACATCACTGCAAGGCAACCCGCGCCGGGGAAGGCCCATCCAACCATTACCCCTGATGTGATGGGACGGATCGATGGCCTTATACGGGGAGATCGCTGAATCGCGGAGTATGAAATGCGTGTCCAGGTTGGCATTAACCGTGGTTTCGTGCATGCTATCATCAAAGACACTTGCATTATCACGAAGTCTGCCCGCAGTGGGTGCCGCGTGATGGAGGGACAAAAGATGGACAGAATGGCGTCAAGTCTGAGTCATCTGCTGCGATACCAGGAGAGAGGACATGCGTTTCTGTCCTGTACCGTGACACAGGACGAAACATGGTGCCACCATTTTAAGACTGAGGGAAATCGCCACAGCCAACAGTGGAAACATCCCACATCTTCCACGCCGAAGAAATCCAAAACTATTCACAGAAATTCCGGTAAGGTCATGACGACGTTGTTTTTCTGAGGCAGGGGCTCTCTGCTCGCCGACTTCCTCGAGGGTGGGACCACGGTCAATGCGCAGTGCTATGAACATGCTTTCCAGAAACTGCGACGCGCCACGCAGTCAAAACGTCCAGTAAAGATGTCGGAGGGAATCATTCTGTTCCACGATATCGCCCGCCTCCACACTGCCAATCGGACGAATGCTACACCTCGGCGATTTGGTTGGGAAACACTGCAACATCCTCAGCACAGCCCGGGTCTTCCACCGTGCGATTTTCACGTCTTTGGCGATCTGAGGAAAGACAAGCGTTGATGTCGGTTTCAGCTGGGCAAGTTACTGTGAGAGTGGGTGCGGTAGTGGATTTGTCAGCTGTCGACCGCATTCTACGAAACAGGAATTGATCGCTTCGCCTCCCAGTGGGATGAATGTCTTAACACGTGTGGGACTACTTTTGAATGGAACCATTCCAAGGTCCCGTCGTCGGGGGTGTTCTGTTTTCATTTGACTGCCACTCGAATATAAACGTATATTAGGGACTTTACGCAAAAAAAGTGCCTTGTATTGCGCGCAGTTGTTCTGTAATATTTCCGCAATTTGGTTATGTAATGTTTTGTGTTTTATGTAGTGTAATGAAGTCAGAAAAAAATCCTGTTTCTTTCAATGTGCAACATAATTGTATCTCTGAAATAGGTTTGTCTGAAATCAATAAATAAATAAAATAATTTTACAGTCTTGGCGAGATTTACGAGATGATCCGGGAGTGTTTGAAAGAAGTCCCTGCTCAATGCAGAGACGAGTGTTGTGCTGCATCCAAATGCGACGTAGATACGTTGAACACCTCCTTCAACAGGTGCGAGGGTACACTAAATTGTAATTCCTAACGTGCTGAAGCACTAATATATTTATTGTTAAAAAAGACCACGGGTGAAATTTAAGCCCAGTTGGATGGAGACTTCATCGAAAACTTTACATTTCAAGTAAACTTATACTGAACAGGTTAATATTTGATACTGTAAACAGAGATAGCTCGTTGCCACATATTCCCCAACAACTCGCAAATGCTTGATTTCGGACCTATATTTACCGGAAAGTATTTTTATCCACTACCGTACACTTTCAACTGTGTCAGGTTTTGCTATTAGCTGTAATACTCGTGGTTATAAGTGGAGCTGCTCACGGAGGTCGAGTGTGGGGTGTGATTATAATCTGGCAACGAAGCTTGATAGAAAGAATAATGTTTTAATCCGGAACCGATTTACGCTGTAAAAAAATTAGTTCCCAATTTGGCCACCAGGTGCAAATCTGTCGCTGTACAGTATCTCGTCGACGTCTGGTACTCATACTGAACAAACTGTGGCTGTGGCAATTAATAAAAAATCAGCATTATGTCTTTCTCACTTCTTTGATGTTTTCTGCCCATGTCGCGTTCCTAATCCATTACATATGGAAATATTTCTGTACATTCTGCATTCCCAGCGCCAGATTTGCACCTGGTAGCCAAAATTGGAACTAATTTTTTTCCAACATAAATCGGTTCAACATTAACTCATCGGAATACCATACGATAATTATGGCCTACAATAAACCTCTGTGAGTAGCTGCACTTAAATTATAACCACATGTACATCCTGCCCCTACAGTAGCGAAAGCAGTTTTTTCGGTCTAGTGGAGATATAGCCTCACTGAATTCGAGGACAACGCAAGATAACTACAGCCAACTAATACATCAATTTACAGGGGCTCCAGGTTCATGCAGAGGCCAATGGGCAATGCAATGGCGAGCATGAAGAGGATGAAATTCAGTATTTTTTACTTTGCATAGCATTTCCGAAACATAGTTTGCAGAGTAATGATGTACGAATTACTTATTTTTAATTACGTAAAAGTCAATGAAATACCTCACACACCAACGTGAACAAAGTGAGCTGAAAAAGTCTGGACCACACTGTCTATTCTGGACATACTAGCTACAGAAGTACGAGTACCACGATGAATGAGTAACAGACCCTAATAGTTGATAAAAGGTTTTCACAAAACGGAAGCGTTTCTAACTTAATCCTTCCAGTGCAGAATTGATTAGTACATACCGTGTACTATTAAAATACCAGCTGGCTGAAAATTTTATCTTTTTTCTTTTTCTCCCATCGTGTGCAACGCCATTGTTTTGTGTACCTTTCCATTTCTCCATGAAGATGCTTGTGATTAGACGAGCAATACGTGGAAACGAGTTTCCGAATTATTTTCAACGTGATGGTCTGGGGCGTAGAATATTCTACGTATTTTTGCTGAAGGTTATTCGGTAATTGTAGATTTATTGCTTTCTGATAATGCTCACTGCGCAGTACTTACACTGTGTATCAGCTCAAAACGTTTGTTCTTATGTCCAGTTTCCGATAAGGTTAAAGACATATATAAGAGATACTGGAATATCCGTCGGTGTGTATGTTAGATTACAGATTCGCCACGTTTCTGCTGCTAATCTGGCGTAGCTGTACATACTGACCAGAAGAATAAGGAGACAGTCCGTAGCTAATGATAAGGTAGAGTTAGCGGCTCTCGATAACCTACACATCGCCAAGTTGTGACGTCGGAATGTCTTTTACTCTGCATTTATTTCAAGAAGATAAACCACTACGGCAACAGAACGCGATAACGATAATTTTTTACTCAGCGCGATTTCGAACGTCTGATGTAAAATGTTAATCTGACCATCCGAAAATGATTGGAGTTTTAGCGCAGTACATTAATAAAATTACAGGCAGCCTTCTTCTTGTGTTGCCGTAACAGTCATGGAAAATGAAATGCAGCTACGCTTACACACTGATACACCATTTTCGTAGTTTCCCAGCAGCTTCACCTTTTGTGGAAAGTATGAGAAATGGAGAAAGCTCATCTATTTGCTATTCAATGTTGCGTCATTCATGATAACTATGCGGTATATCATTGAGATAGTAATATGCTGAGCATGAATGACAAATTTAAAGAAATCAGTCTTACCAGTTTAAAAAATGGCTGCTCAGAGTGAATGTGAACAGAAGTAAACTTACTTTCTCTGTTAGAAAGGATAGTTTCTACTAACAAATCTGCTGTTATGCAATGAAAATATTCCCTTACAGACTCGACCTAACATCTCACAATGCACTTAGATCAAAGCCTTCCCTTCAAGAAACTTATAAGCAGACACTGACAAAAAGTGAATAGTGATTTACTGTATTCCTTAATAAGTATAAGGTTGAGATGGAATTCTGCGACATTTTTTTTACTGTATGAGGAATAAGACTTCGACTCTTCCAGGCTTTCCCACTTCACTTTAAATGCGCCTCAGGTGAGCGAGCAATGTATTACTAGTAGCCAAAAATTTCAACAAATGTTAGTGTTATCGTTTGACAGATATAGAAATAGACAGACGTCCACATTGTCCGTAAATTTTTACTTCTTGAATCCGCCGAGTATTGTAATTTAGAAGTGAGAATCGGCGACAAAACTATCTAGTGCTAGATGACTGTTGTAGTGCAACCATGTCAAAAGATAGAAAAATAGGAAGTTCTGAAATGTAGTCTGTCGTATCAATTATACACTATTGACTGCACTGCAGAGCACGGTCCATGAAAAGAAAATCTTTTTAATTTAGTAGGCCCGCAACAATATAAAGAAAACACCATACTTTCGTCGGAGAATGGTACACAAAATCAATGCCCATTTGGAAGCACATGGACGATGTTCATTTTGGCTTTCTCTTGGGCGCCGAGATTCGATACACTCTAAGACAAGATGAAAACGTGAATTGCAGATGTTGAAGAGATTAGTTCGATTCTTGAAGAGAAATCAACGGGATGTCAGAGAAGTTCATTACAATCAGAAAAGAAATTACTTTTTTTTTTTGAGTGATGAGTCTTCTGGCTGGTTTGATGTGGTCTGCCACGGATTCCTCACAATCTCTGTCTTCCTCTACAGTTTTTGCCCCCTACAGTTTCCTCTAATACCATGGAAGCTATTCCCTGATGTCTTAGCAGATGTTCTATGCTCCTGTCCCTTCTTCTTGTTAGTGTTTTCCCTCCCTCGCCCATTCTGCAGAGAACCTCCCCATTCCTTACCTTATCAGTCCACCTAATTTTCAACAATCGTCTGTAGCACCGCATCTCAAATGCTCCGATTCTCATCTCTTTCGGTTTTCCCACAGTCCACACTTCACTGCCATACTATGCTGTGCTCCGAGCGCACATTCTCAGAAATTTCTTCTTCAAATTAACACCTATGTTTGATATTAATAGACTTCTCTTGACCAGGAATGGCCTTCTTGACAGGCCTAGTCTGATTTTTATTACCTCCTTGCTCAGTCTATTAATGGCTGTTTTGCTTCCTAGGTAGCAGAAATCCTTAACTTCGTCTACTTCATAATTCCCAATTCTGATGTTTCCATTCTTCTGTGTATTATTCTTGTTCTGCGGGAGTCTCCTCATTCCTTACTTCATCAGTCCACAGTGAAGACTGAACCCACCTGTAAAAATACCGTCAGTACTCCTAGGTAAGTTAAATTGGTTGGTCCTCCACTGCGGTTCTTTGAACCCATGGGTTATGTACGCTCTTGGTTTATGAAACTTCTGCAGCGCACTCGAAACGACCTTGGCAACATGTGGACAGGCCCACGTGTTTCGATAACGCTGTAGAAGTTCTGCTGCGAAGCCCTTACACGTTCTTCATACAGTTACGATCTATCCCATGCGATTTCCATATTTTTAGAACCCTGGAGTAAAACATTCACGGCCGTCGATTTGCTTCGGAAAAAGAGGTACATACTTCGGTACAAACAAGATTCCACAGGCAACCGCAAACATTTTTCAGTGAAGGCATTGACCGTTTTGTCTCACAGTGGGACAAACGTACTAACATTTATGACGAGTACCCTTGAAATCATAAACAGTTTGCTCACTTTTCCCCCTTCTGTTTCGTTACCATTTGACTGATCATTAGAAGAGGGTGCGAAGACTACAGCAGCCATGAACTGATGTCAATTAGGGAACGGTTGTGGTGCTAGGTAATGTTAATAAAAATGTAGTTTTATAGTAAAATAAATTATAAGCTGCTCTGGAAATTTCAGCAACTGTCGTTGCATTGTATCTAGTGTGAGAGTACGCCAAACTTTTTTTTTAGAAAAATAGCACTGGATACAATTCTGTTGACGGAAACTGTATTCGCTATATTATCCCTACTGATTTAAACCTTGGAGTAACATTAGTTCTGAGAGGACGGCGGATAAGATTCCTGTGAGGCAGTCTTCTATAGGTTTTCTACAGGCTTAAATCGCTTAAAACGAATGTTTAGATATTCGCATTGAAATGGACATTACCGATATCCTTCTCCGTCTGTTCCCAGGCCGTGCTACCGTTTCATCTCTAACGATCTAGCCGTCGACGGGAAATTAGGCCCCTAATCTTCGTTCCTTCCTTTTGTAATAGCTACTGGCCGTTCGCGATCTAAAGGATGACAGCCAGTTACAACGTGACAGCTTACTAAGAAATGAAACAAACGTAAACGACAATAACGAAATTTTTCAAAAGCTGTGAATGTCGGACGAGTACGATTATTTCATGCCATAGGCTACGCGAGCGGAAGGGCTATCGTTAGTGAGCAGACAGTAATCTTAATGTGGTTGGTGAACTATATCGATATAATTATGTTTACCAAGGAGTAAGAACAAATTATCTGTCTTTTTGGAAACATCATTGAAGTAGCAAATGAGGCACAGTGGCCGCAAATATTAAGTACGTAATTATTGTCCGTCAGAAAATTCCATCGCTAATCTGCAATACACGCAAGCTGCAATACACACAAGAAGAGTATAATCCAACTCCAAAGACCAATGAGCAATTTGAAATTTAAAAAAAACTGTAAACAATCGTAAGTCCAAATTATATTAATGTAAAGGTAAGTAGTTATTCACAAGCAGCTCAAAAGACAAAGCTAGCAGCACATAAATTTTGGTTAAATAATGAAATTAGGCAACAGCGTCCAAAGCAAAATCTTGGTTAAATAATGAAATGAGGCAACAGCATCCAAAGGAACATAAACTTAAAAAAATATGCATTTTGCACCTGCAGCTAGCAACGTAACTGATCGATCATACAGTTGTATGACACGTGGCAGGTGTAGCAGACCAGATAGTAGAGAAAAACAGCAACGGAACAACAGAAGAGACAAGGAAAAAAAATGTTCTAATGAAACAACGACTGCAGAAAAACTCACACACAGAATTACGCAATCAGGAAAATCCGATACATTTTACCCAAACAAGATTCAGTTGCAAAAGACGGTTAATACTTATCCTTACTCACGTGATAAACAGCGTTGAAGTAGCAACCGATGAAGACTGATTGCAAATATTAATTATACCACTACATAGTTACAATTCATGCAGTTTCATCACGTGGCTACACGATCCTTCAAAACTGAAGGACGGATCACAAAGGTTGTGGGTTAGAATCGGCAACGGCGCGATGCAAGATTCCCAGAGAGCATTGTAAACAAGAGAGTAGTCAGTATCAGATGGAAGATAAGTGTTCAGCAACTGGTAATGGTGTTTTGCCTTCAAGATTTCCGGATTTGGACACTTGCGTTTTTTCTCTTGTGGAGGTTGCATTACAAAATGTATCTCTACTATATGAATTAAAACAACTTGAAAATGACATGTTTAGTATTTACAGTGATTAGCCTCGACAGTAGAAAATGCCTTTCGTAATATCTACTTTACAAACATTGATGCTTATAGATATGGGTGGCTCAATGATTGGGTGCCCCGATTGGAAGGCGACTTGCGTATCCTAATCTACCCAATTTATGAAATCTGGGAAAGGGGACCTAGGCTTAACATAGAATCTCAACAACATATCTTTCCTGGCGACTCCTCACATCGTCGAAAGGTTTTCTTTTTTTTTCTCTTAACTACACACATTTGCCTCTCCCCATGAACCATGGACCTTGCCGTTGGTGGGGAGGCTTGCGTGCCTCAGCGATACAGATAGCCGTACCGTAGATGCAACCACGACGGAGGGGTATCTGTTGAGAGGCCAGACAAACGTGTGGTTCCTGAAGAGGGGCAGCAGCCTTTTCAGTAGTTGCAGGGGGAACAGGCTAGATGGTTGACTGATACGGCCTTGTAACACTAACCAAAACGGCCTTGCTGTGCTGGTACTGCGAACGGCTGAAAGCAAGGGGAAACTACGGCCGTAATTTTTCCCGAGGGCATCCAGCTTTACTGTATGGTTAAATGATGATGGCGTCCTCTTGGGTAAAATATTCCGGAGGTAAAATAGTTCCCCATTCGGATCTCCTGGCGGGGACTACTTAAGAGGACGTTGTTATCAGGAGAAAGAAAACTGGCGTTCTATGGATCGGAGCGTGGAATGTCAGATCCCTTAATCGGGCAGGTAGGTTAGAAAATTTAAAAAGGGAAATGGATAGGTTAAAGTTAGATATAATGGGAATTAGCGAAGTTCGGTGGCAGGAGGAGCAAGACTTCTGGTCAGGTGAATACGGGATTATAAATACAAAAAAAAAGGGGTAATTCAGGAATAGGTTTAATAATGAATAAAAAATAGGAGTGCGGGTAAGCTACTACAAACAGGATAGTGAACGCATTATTGTGGCGAAGATAGGCACGAAGCCCACGGCTACTACAGTAGTACAAGTTTATATGCCAACTACCTCCGCAGATGAAGAAATTGAATAAATGTATGATGAGATAAAAGAAATTATTCAGATAGTAAAGGGAGACGAAAATTTAATAGTAATGGGTGACTGGAATTCGATAGTAGGAAAAGGAAGAGAAGGAAATGTAGTAGGTGAATATGGATTGGGGGTAATAAATGAAAGAGGAAGCCGCCTGGTAGAATTTTGCACAGAGCATAACTTAATCATAGCTAATACTTGGTTCAAGAATCATAAAAGAAGGTTGTATGCATGGAAGAAAACTGGAGACACTGACAGGTTTCAGATAGATTATATAATGGTAAGACAGAGATTTAGGAACCAGGTTTTAAATTGTAAGACATTTCCAGTGGCGGACGTGGACTGTGACCACAATCTACTGGTTATGAACTGTAGATTAAAACTGAAGACACTGCAAAAAGGTGGGAAATCAAGGAGATGGGACCCGGATAAACTGACTAAACCAGAGGTTGTACAGAGTTTCAGGGAGAGCATAAGGGAACGATTGAAAAGAATGGGGGAAAGAAATACAGTAGAAGAAGAATGGGTAGCTTTGAGGGATGAAGTAGTGAAGGCAGCAGGGGATCAAGTAGGTAAAAAGACGAGGGCTAGTAGAAATCCTTGGGTAACAGAAGAAACATTGAATTTAATTGATGAAAGGACAAAATATAAAAATTCATTAAATGAAGCAGGCAAAAAGGAATACAAATGTCTCAAAAATGAGATCGACAGGAAGTGCAAAATGGCTAAGCAGGAATGGCAAGACGACAAATGTAAGTATGTAGAGGCTTATCTCACTAGAGGTAAGATAGATACTGCCTGCAGGAAAATTAAAGAGACCTTAAGAGAAAAGAGAACCATTTGTATGAATATCAAACCCAGATGCAAACCCAGTTCTAAGGAAAGAAGGGAAAGCAGAAAGGTGGAAGGAGTATATAGAGGGTCTACACAAGGGCGATGTACTTGAGGGCCATATTATGGAAATGGAAGAGGATGTGGATGAAGATGAAATGGGAGATATGATACTGCGTGAAGAGTGACAGAGCACTGAAACTCCTAAGTCGAAACAAGGCCTCGGGAGTAGACAACATTCCATTAGAACTACTGACAGCCTTGGGAGAGCCAGTCCCGACAAAACTCTACCATCTGGTGAGCAATATGTACGAGACAGGCGAAATACCCTCAGACTACAAGAAGAATATAATAATTCCAATCCCAAAGAAAGCAGGTGTTGACAGATGTGAAAATTACCGAACTATCAGTTTAATAAGTCACAGCAGCAAAATACTAACGCGAATTCTTTACAGACGAATGGAAAAACTGATAGAACCCGACCTCGGGGAAGGTCAGTTCGGATTCCGTTGAAATGTTGGCACACGTGAGGCAATTCTGACCCCACGGCTTATCTTAGAAGCTAGATTAAGAAAAGGCAAACCTACGTTTCTAGCATTTGTAGACTTAGAGAAAGATTTTGACAATGTTGACTGGAATACTCTCTTTCAAATTCTGAAGGTGCCAGGGGTAAAATACAGGGAGAGAAAGGCTATTTACAATTTGTACAGAAACCGGATAGCAATTATAAGAGTCGAGGGACATTAAAGAGAAGCAGTGTTGGGAAGGGAGTGAGACAGGGTTGTAGCCTCTCCCCGATGTTATTCAATCTGTATATTGAGCAAGCAGTAAAGGAAACAAAAGAAAAACTCGGAGTAGGTATTAAAATCCATGGAGAAGAAATAAAAACTTTAAAGTTCGCCGATGACATTGTTATTCTGTCAGAGACAGCAATGGACTTGGAAGAGCAGTTGAACGGAATGGACAATGTCTTGAAAGGAGGTCATAAGCTGAACATCAACAAAAGCAAAACGAGGATAATGGGATGTAGTGGAATTAACTCGGGTGATGCGGAGGGAATTAAATTAGGGAATGAGACACTTAAGGTAGTAAACGAGTTTTTCTATTTGGGGAGCAAAATAACTAATGATGGTTGGAGTAGAGAGGATATAAAACGTAGACTGGCAATGGCAAGGAAAGCGTTTCTGAAGAAGAGAAATTTATTAACATCGAGTATAGATTTAAGTGTCAGGAAGTCGTTTCTGAAAGTATTTGTATGGAGTGTAGCCGTGTATGGACGTGAAACATGGACGATAAATAGTTTGGACAAGAAGAGAATAGAAGCTTTCGAAATGTGGTGTTACAGAAGAATGCTGAAGATTAGATGGGTAAATGACATTACTAATGAGGAGGTATTGAATAGAATTGGGGAGAAGAGGAGTTTGTGGCACAACTTGACAAGAAGAAGGGATCGGTTGGTAGGACATGTTTTGAGGCATCAAGCGATCACCAATTTAGTATTGGAGGGCAGCGTGGAGGGTAAAAATCATAGAGGGAGACCAAGAGATGAATACATTAAGCAGATTCAGAAGGATGTAGGCTGCAGTACGTACTGGGAGATGAAGCAGCTTGCACAGGATAGAGTAGCATGGAGAGCTGCATCAAACCAGTCTCAGGACTGAAGACCACAACAACAACAACCCACAAATGGTTCAAATGGCTCTGAGCACTATGGGACTTAACATCTGAGGTCATCAGTCCCCTAGAACTTAGAACTACTTAAACCTAACTATCCTAAGGACATCACACACAGCCGTGCCCTAGGCAGGAGTCGAACCTGAAACCGTAGCGGTCGCGTGGTTCCAAACTGAAGCCCCTAGAACCGCTCGGCCACACCGGCCGGCAACAACTCACATTTGAATAATTTACGGCTCTCGTTTTAATACTATTTATTATTATGCCTTACAGAATGCTGAAAGTAGTAGTATCAACTTCTTGTTACATCCTGTCACAGTTTACGATGCTGCTGTCCTGTTTTCTAGACGTGCTGAAGAACCTGTTTTGTTCACCACAGCTGCTTTAACTATTAGACACGTGTTCTAGTTATTTTATTTTATTTTACACTGAAAATACAAAGGTTATGCAGTCATTTTGTGTGTTAATGTAGTTAACACCAAAGATATGACAAGTAAAACGTATTTTAGATCATTTCTAAATCGTTCAGTTATTCAGATGTACCAGCTTTGTTGTTTGCCCTGCAAATTCGTTACGAAGAAAGGCGTGAAACTGGTAAATTGCTTAGGAAATGTGCGAAAATGAAATGGTAAATCGTGTGAAATATGTAAACTATGAAACTCAGTCGAAATTGGTCGAGCAGTTGTTACTACACTACTTCATCCAAGTCGTTCGTTTTCATCAGTTTTAGAGTTTTGTGGTCTTTTGTTTTCGGAACGATTCGGAACATTCAGGTATGCCAGAATAAAAAAAAAAAGAAACTGAGGTTGACGTAGAGGGCTAGATTATACACCAAACGATATCTGACCATGCTGGCATATCAGCAATATTTTATCTCCAAATACCTTTTCAGTTCAATGTGACGTTGTCTAGATAAAGAGAAGTATTTGCTCCGAAGTTCAGTCGTTTGCTACAAGGGCAGTAATTCAAGGAAATCAGCTATCTTTTCACGTGTTAAGGAATATGCGTCGTTAGAGTGTTATCTGGATAAGTAGAATGTGTAATATAGATTCCCCGTTTGCCCGCCGAAGGACAGAGCATATAATTGTTGCTATGAAAAAATTTATATCGCATTTTGGATCGTGTACGTGGAGTGAAAAATTGCGTGCTTTTAATGGTACTAGGTAATTAGAATTTTGTCTGTGTATGTTCGCATAATCGCAAGATAAAGATAGTCTTCTCATTCAAGTCTTAAGCGCCTCCTTTCAGATTCCATGGTTAAGGTGTTCAATTTGCATGAATATTTTGTTCCTTTTGATTAATAGTGTCGGGATGAGGAAGTTAAAATCAGCTGTACTAAACGCATTCCCGGAAATGACGTGATTTCCTTCAATTATGAAATGCTGACAACTTCAGCGCTTTCTTACTTTAAAAACAGTTAACAGATGATAGCTTGCTAGCGGAAACCTGAAATAGTGACGTTTCCACCGAACCGGAATTTAGTTTCAGCGGATTTTCTTCATAGCAGACTATGATAGACCAACTTTTATAAAAAGGATCTTGCTGACGATTTTCAGGGTGTGTAGGGTAGAGTTATGCCTGATGACACAACCATAACTTTAGCAAAATACAACACATTACATTAAACGCAAGAAAATTTAGCGGTGGGACACATCAGGTTATAGGCTACAAACTACACTGCAACTACATTTAAATTTAATTCAGAATGATTACTCACTGTTGCCAGCTATGAATATCGAAACTACACTACTGCCCATTAAAATTGCTACACCAAGATGAAATGCAAATGATGAACGGGTATTCATTGGACAAATATATTATACTAGAACTGACATGTGATTAAATTTTCACATAATTTGGGTGCATAGATCCTGAGAAATCAGTACCCAGAACAACCACCTCTGGCCGTAATAACGGCATTGATACGCCTGGACATTAAGTCAAACAGAGCTTGGATGGCGTATACAGGTACAGCTGCCCATGCAACTTCAACACGATACCACAGTTCATCAAGGATAGTGACTGGCATATTGTGACGAGATAGTTGCTCGGCCACTATTGACCAGACGTTTTAAATGGGTGAGAGATCTGGAGAAGGTGCTGGCCAGGGCAGCAGTCGAACATTTTCTGTATCCAGAAAGGCCCATACAGGACCTGCAACATGTGGTCGTGCATTGTCCTGCTGAAATGTAGGGTTTTGCAGGGATCGAATGAAGGGTAGAGCCACGGGTCGTAACACATCTGAAATGTAACGCCCACTGTACAAAGTGCCGTCAATTCGAACAAGAGGTGACCGAGACGTGTAACCAATGGCATCCCAAACCATCACGCCGGTGATACGCCAGTATGGCGATGACGAATACACGCTTGCAATGTGCGTTCACCGCGATGTCGCCAAACACGGATGCCACCATCATGATGCTGCAAACAGAACCTGGATTCATCAGAAAAAATGACGTTTTGCCATTCGTACACCCAAGTTCGTCGTTGAGTACACCATCGCAGGTGCTCCTATCTGTGATGCAGCGTCATGGGTAATCGCAGCCATGGTCTCCGAGCTGATAGTCCATGCTGCTGCAAACGTCGTCGAACCGTTTGTGCAGATGGTTGTTGTCTTGCAAACGTCCCCATCTGTTGACTCAGGGATCGAGACGTGGCTGCACGATCCGTAACAGTCATGCGGATAAGATGCCTGTCATCTCGACTGCTAGTGATACGAGGCCGCTGGGATCCAGCACGGCGTTCCGTATCACCCTCCTGAACCCACCTATTCCATATTCTGCTAACAGTCATTGGATCTCGACCAATGCGAGCAGCAGTATCGCGATATGATAAACCGCAATCGCGATAGGCTACAATCCGACCTATATCAAAGTCAGAAACGTGATGGTACGCATTTATCCTCCTTACACGAGGCATCACAACAACGTTTCACCAGAAAACACCGGTCAACTGCTGTTTGTGTATGAGAAAGCGGTTGGAAACTTTCATCATGTCAGCACGTTGTAGGTGTCGCCACCGGCGCCAACCTTGTGCGAATGCTCTGAAAAGCTAATCATTTGCATATCACAGCATCTTCTTCCTGTCGGTTAAATTTCGCGTCTGTAACACGTCATCTTCGTGGTGTAGCAATTTTAATGGCCAGTAGTGTAGTTCGTGGAACGTGTCATAAATTACAAACTAAGAGTACAGGAGCTATATGGAAAGCAATGCCCGTCTCCAAGTCATGACGGAAATACGTAGTTGAGGAACGGAACATTTAGTACACAGACTCACACAATAGATTAGAAAGAATCGAGCAGCGATAGTGGGAAGGTTAACGGTGCTCCTCCTTCGCGTTCAGTCGTTCATAATCAGTTTGCAACTGAAAATCAAATTCCACTGATCGAGTTTGATTGTACTCAAGGATATTGTGTTTTGGTTTCCTTGAACGTGGCATTGCCAAAGTTTAGGTGGGCGATACAAAACAAGAGTCGGGGAAAACTTAAGGCAAACGTTTTGTTTCTTCACGACACCGCACGTCCACGCAAGGCCAATAGCATCCGAGAGTTCCTTCAGGGTTTTGGTGGGGGGGAGTTTGATCGCCCAGCCGGCCTGTGTGACCGAGCGGTTCTAGGCACTTCAGTCTGGAACCGCACGCCCGCTAAGATCGCAGGTTCGAATCCTGCCTCGGGCATGGATGTGTATGATGTCGTTAGGTTAGTTAGGTTTAAGTAGTTCTATGTCCTAGGGAACTGATGACCTCAGATGTTAATTCCTACAGAGCTCAGAGCCATTTGAACCATTTTTTTTTGATCGCCCACCATACAGCTCGGATTTAACGCCGAGCAACTACCACCTCTTTCTAGCAATGTAGACACGGCTCGCTGCACGACGCTTTGATACTGACGCCGAGCTGCACACCGGTATAAACCAATGGTTGCAATCGCTGGCGGAAGGTTTCTATAGAGACGGTATTGAAAAACGTGCCACGGTAGGTTAATTGCCTGAATTTGAACAGAGATTATGTAGCAAAGTAGCTTAAGAGTGTACCTTTAAATTGTATATAATAAAACTTGCTTTTTCCATATTTTTAATTTTTTATTTCAAAATGTGTGTTACTTTCTGGAGAGCCCTCGTACCTTTTTAAGTGTATGTACTCATCCACTAAACACAGATGTAGAAGCGTTAAATGTACAACAAGAACAACTACATCCCTCATCTCCAATATAAATTTTCGGTTCAGGGTATATATGGACATCTGACATTAGGAAGAAACGTTGGAAAAAGTTGTTTAATTGTAAAGATGTGTAGTTGTCTCTGCTGGTGAACTCATTATCGTTGGAAGTATCTTTGGTTTGTCATGTCGTATGTACCGAGTGTGAGCCTCAAAGTGTGATCTCTATAGTAGGTCCAGCTTTTCCACTTCAGCTACTCACATAGCCAACCAAGTTTTCATGTATCTTTGCTCCTCTCCTATGTTTCTTGACTCAGTCTCTCTTACGAAGCTATGGGATAACGACCGGAGAAAAATAGGTATCATTTAATTTGTTTTCATTGCAGTCTCGGGACTGAATGTGAGGGTGATGCACTGTGTTATGTTTGACAATCTAAGCCTGTGCACATCACTGGCACTCCAGTCCAAACACGCCGACGTAATTTGAGTTTTGCCTTGAGGCGGTCGCCGACGGCGCAAATAGAAGGCCACTGCCCAAATGGTTCAAATGGCTCTGAGCACTATGCGACTCAACTTCTGAGGTCATCAGTCCCGTAGAACTTAGAACTACTTAAACCTAACTAACCTAAGGACATCACAGACATCCATAGCCGAGGCAGGATTCTAACCTGCGACCGTAGCGGTCGCGCGGCTCCAGACTGCAGCGCCTAGAACCGCTCGGCCACTCAGGCCGGCGCCACTGCTCACCAAAGGCCGCTCTCTAAGGTAGACTCCCGATACACAGAGTTGCTGAGCCTCAAGCATCAGCACAATGTGTACATCTGTAAGAAGTCTAAAAATTCATTCCTCAGTTGGAGCTTCGAGGCTTTACAAGTGTCAAACCTTACGTTACACTCATTGCCTTGGGGAACAATTTCAGGAGAACCACTGTGGAGGTGTATTGGAGATGAGCAATGGCAAGTTGATATTATAAATACGATTTCCGGTGTTCACCTTTTCGCAAAACACAGTCATTTTTGTGTCTTTACCCACCCCAGTTTCTCCACAGCTGTAACAACCTCTCTGGCAGCTTTATTATTTTCTCTTTAAATTATATTATTTTTGTGACACAAGTCCGTTTCAGTCATTTATCTATAATAAATGGAGCCTACCAATCTTGTTTTGTGCCTGCTGTTGTTACACTTTTGTCATTTGGCGATATTGTATTCGTTCGCGGTTTTCAGTTGTTTCTTCCATCACAACTGGAATCAAAGACTATTTCACTTCATTTTGTCTTGCTATTGCCTAGCAGCGACTAGGAAAACATGATCAACGAAAGAGAGCAAGAAGTTTAACGACTTCTCTCACAAGGCAAAGAACAGATTAACAGCAACAACGCCGGCCGCGGTGGTCTCGCGGTTCTAGGCGCGCAGTCCGGAACCGCGCGACTGCTACGGTGGCAGGTTCGAATCCTGCCTCGGGCATGGATGTGTGTGATGTCCTTAGGTTAGTTAGATTTAAGTAGTTCTAGGTTCTAGGGGACTGTCCCGTAGTGCTCAGAGCCATTTGAACCATTTTGAACAGCAACAACAATAACATGCTGTGTTTATTATAGATCTATGACTCAAACGATAGACACTCATGGAAAACATAAAATGTGACCTACAGAAGAAATAAATAAACGCCTACCAACGGTAGTACAGTTATGATGAAAAGTGCTTTGATATAGACAAACTTATAACAATAATTTTCGTTAGACAAACTCGAGTACACACGCTACAAGAGAGGCATTGTTGAGCACAGAGAGGTTTAGGTCTACTGTTAACGTTCTGAGAGCATATATTCCAAGAAGAGTTTGCCAATATATTAATTTCTCCCACGTATATGTTGCGAAATGGTCACGATCAGAACAACAGATTTGATAGCTCATACAGAGGCTTACAGACAGCCGTTCTTCCCACGCATTAGTCGCTAATGGTACAGAGAGAGAGAGAGAGAGAAAGTGTTATTGGTGCCAGAACTACCCTGCGGCACACACAAAATGGCTGGGTGAAAAGCTGATGTAGGTGCTAGAAAGCGGGGTCTAATAATCATATTATGTGCAAACATACAGAGAGTGCACAAAAATATGGAAACAGCACAAAGACAACTCATTACTATTTAATTTGGTACAGGAAAAACGTTCACGTTCAAGGCAGATTCCAGTCATCTCGGAATGGATAAATACAGGTCTTGTACGGTTTTCAAAGGAACCTTATACCATTCTTCCTGAAAAATAGTGGCAGGCTCAGGTAATGATGATGGATGTGGACAGCGGTCACCCATCCTTTTATCCAAAGCAGTCCCCAAAGTCTCGATAATATTGAGATCTAGAGACCGTGATTGCCAGGGAAGATAAGACACTTCGCCCTCGTGCTCACAGAAGCAGTCCTGGACGATGCGAGCTATGGGGACCGTGTTGTCTTGGTAAACAGTGTCACTATTGGGAAACAAACATTGTACCATGGGATGGACGCTATCAGCCAGAATGGTCACATAATCTTTAACAGGATTGCAACCCTGCAGAGTAACTATGGGACCCCTGGAATACCATGATATGATTATCCAAACCATCAACGAACTCTATCGTGTTTCACTCTTTCGACGCAAACACAGCTAGAAGCTGGAAACGGTGTGTAACAAGACTCACCCTCCGAATCACATTTTCCTATTGCTCCATACTTCAGGTTTATGGTTTGGGCAACACGTTTTCCTGTTACGGGCATTTGCAACACTGGCGTTCAGCTCTGTAGTAACTTTTGCAGCTGTAGTCCTCTCAATTTACGTCACAACCCTTTTCATCAACCGTCTGGCACGATCACTCAACATGCACTTTCGTTCACGTTGCGACATGGCGGATGATGTTTCCCGGCTTCCCCCTTATGCAGTATAAATATTCGATACGGTACTTCTTGAAAGTCGAAACACTTCGGCGACCTTGGTTAGTGGAGCATCCACCAATACGAGCATCAACAATTTGTCCACGTCCTAAGTCATTCACCTGCGACATAATGGACTCACGACTACACAGAACACTGTTTTGACCACATCTGACACTTGCAACATATTGGAGACATTGCACAGATGCCATTGGTGGCCGACTACAACAGCACAACCTGCGGGATTATCTATCATCTGCATTTATGTTCGAGCATGCATTCTCGCCGTGTTTCAGTATTTTTGTACAACCCATGTAGGTACAGTGCTTAAAAATGCAGAATGATTCAGACACTATCTCTGATAGTGAGGCGTGTTCAGGTGGCTCAGCGTGGAGAACTTTGACCACGATAAACAGCTATCAGTATCCGATATACAGACTTATGGTATCGCAAACAAAACAGTAAAGGCTATATCTCGTCGAGAATAAATCAATTTCTCTATGTACGTTACGCCATACCCGTGCTGTACCCTGTCATGATTGCCCAATAACATTATTTTTATTCACGTGCTCCTTTCACAGTTTTAAAATATTCGCGGACACGAGAGCAGTTTCACGAGTGGTCATCAAACTGCGACACGCGGGCAGGGTGTGGCCCAAATCAAGTATTCTTGCGGCCAACGGTTCTCAGCGGTATTTTATAACACGCATCCAGCAACTAAGAGCCGAATCCAAAAATGTGAACTAACGTTAAGACGTGTAAAAAAGTTCAAATGTGTGTGAAATCCTAAGGGACCAAACTGCTGAGGTCATCGGTCCCTAGACTTACACATTACTTAGACTAACTTAAACTAACTTATGCTAAGAACAACCCACACAGCCATGCCCGAGGGACATCCGTGACATGGTTCCCTAGACCACGCGGCCACTCCGCGCGGCTAAGAGGTGTTGTTTTGCTATCAGTAACAAAGAAAAATACTTACATGGAGTGATATTTTAAGATAATTTGAATTGATGTTGATCGATTCGGTCGTGCACAAAGACAGTTGGCAGCTTACATTAAGGTCAGAGAGGTAAGCAGCACGGCCATTGGAAGGGTTCGTCAAACTTTCTTACCTACCGCCCATTTTTGTATCTGTGTTAGCAGCAGAGGCAAAGTTTTCTAGCGCCCACTAGTTCCACCGTAATGGTGATTTATGGAGTAGGAAAATAACTTTACTTTGTAAAAGCAGAAGTTAAAGGGCAATAATAATAATTACTTAGAATTACAAGCGACAGTCACACATGCAAGTGAAAAAGACTCATTGAATCGAAAATTAGACTTACAAGAAATTAAGAAAGTAGAGAGAAAGATTATCAGAACAATTCTGGGATCATGATACACACAAGATACACTCCTGGAAATTGAAATAAGAACACCGTGAATTCATTGTCCCAGGAAGCGGAAACTTTATTGACACATTCCTGGGGTCAGATACATCACATGATCACACTGACAGAACCACAGGCACATAGACACAGGCAACAGAGCATGCACAATGTCGGCACTAGTACAGTGTATATCCACCTTTCGCAGCAATGCAGGCTGCTATTCTCCCATGGAGACGATCGTAGAGATGCTGGATGTAGTCCTGTGGAACGGCTTGCCATGCCATTTCCACCTGGCGCCTCAGTTGGACCAGCGTTCGTGCTGGACGTGCAGACCGCGTGAGACGACGCTTCATCCAGTCCCAAACATGCTCAATGGGGGACAGATCCGGAGATCTTGCTGGCCAGGGTAGTTGACTTACACCTTCTAGAGCACGTTGGGTTGCACGGGATACATGCGGACGTGCAGTGTCCTGTTGGAACAGCAAGTTCCCTTGCCGGTCTAGGAATGATAGAACGATGGGTTCGATGACGGTTTGGATGTACCGTGCACTATTCAGTGTCCCCTCGACGATCACCAGTGGTGTACGGCCAGTGTAGGAGATCGCTCCCCACACCATGATGCCGGGTGTTGGCCCTGTGTGCCTCGGTCGTATGCAGTCCTGATTGTGGCGCTCCCCTGCACGGCGCCAAACACGCATACGACCATCATTGGCACCAAGGCAGAAGCGACTCTCATCGCTGAAGACGACACGTCTCCATTCGTCCCTCCATTCACGCCTGTCGCGACACCACTGGAGGCGGGCTGCACGATGTTGGGGCGTGAGCGGAAGACGGCCTAACGGTGTGCGGGACCGTAGCCCAGCTTCATGGAGACGGTTGCGAATGGTCCTCGCCGATACCCCAGGAGCAACAGTGTCCCTAATTTGCTGGGAAGTGGCGGTGCGGTCCCCTACGGCACTGCGTAGGATCCTACGGTCTTGGCGTGCATCCGTGCGTCGCTGCGGTCCGGTCCCAGGTCGACGGGCACGTGCACCTTCCGCCGACCACTGGCGACAACATCGATGTACTGTGAAGACCTCACGCCCCACGTGTTGAGCAATTCGGCGGTACGTCCACCCGGCCTCCCGCATGCCCACTATACGCCCTCGCTCGAAGTCCGTCAACTGCACATACGGTTCACGTCCACGCTGTCGCGGCATGCTACCAGTGTTAAAGACTGCGATGAAGCTCCGTATGCCACGGCAAACTGGCTGACACTGACGGCGGCGGTGCACAAATGCTGCGCAGCTAGCGCCATTCGACGGCCAACACCGCGGTTCCTGGTGTGTCCGCTGTGCCGTGCGTCTGATCATTGCTTGTACAGCCCTCTCGCAGTGTCCGGAGCAAGTATGGTGGGTCTGACACACCGGTGTCAATGTGTTCTTTTTTCCATTTCCAGGAGTGTAGATACAGACTGCCAACGATCGAGACAAGAAGAAAAGCGTCAAACAACGTAACTGACGTCAGAAAGAGATGAATCAGAAAGAGATGAATCAGAAAGAGATGAATGAAGTTGTATAGACACTTAAACAGATCACCTGGAAACAGGCAAACAAAACGTCTATTGGACTATGTGATATCACTTAAGGAATCAATACCTTGGGTAATTGAAAGTAAGAAGGTTTTGAGAAAAGCAAAAACTGACAAAACAAACACATAAGATAGGGATGCATTCAAAAGCAAAATTGACAAGTGGAACTTTACTTCAGAGACGGAACCAAAACCGTACCGACCTAAGTGGACCAAAGCAAGAAAGAAGGCCTTCGGGGAGAAAATGAAGAAATATTGAGAAAATAAGAAGAAAATCGTCTGCTTATCTTTCTTCAACGGGGCCATTCGGTAATAATAATAATATTACTTAGAATATATTTCATATCAAAATTTCGTGGAACCTGATGGAAACGTTTTGAGAACCCCACCTTTTTCCACCGACCGTCACGTATCACAGCTGGAACGCCCATTAGTCGGACCTCCGGGTTAGACGATATGAGAAAGGGAATGTTTCGTTATACGTCTTCCAGTACTGACGATTCACGAGAGTGCGCGACTCGTACCGATCAGCTGGTGTGGTATGAACTTTGACACGGAAGTAAGATCGATTCGTAAATGCGCTTAACAGAGATAGTCATTTTCAAATGCGGTATTTATTTGTAACAAGCAAGATTAAATTAATTAAGGCTGTGGTAGTGCAACGAAATCAGCAGAAGAAAACTGGCATAAAACATTTTTTTGTCGCATAGTGCATTTAAAAGTAAGCACAGTCTCTGTTATTATTCAGTTAATCATCCGCTCACGCAGACAACATAACAACACTTCGCTGGGCAAGTTACAGTGTCACAAATTTGGTGATCGCTAAGGGTGGCAGCAACCTGAAACAGAGAGCAGTTGACACGAAGTGTTCCGAATGGTGCTGACGGTTAATAATCAGTACTCGGGGATGCCGGCTGCCAAGTACTGCGACGTTACTACACGTAGTCTTTTGGCGGCTCATAACATACAAATTTATGTAGCTTAGCAATTACTGAGGTCAATACATGTGCGGCCCGAGGTACCACTGCACATTGTCCATATTGGCTCTTGAGCGAGAAGGTTTGAGGACCACTGAACTGAAGTAACATGATCTGCTTAGAACGTTATACGCAGCAAAGCACAGTGGATTCAACTGGCGTCCTACCTGCGGCCGACTGCCACCGAGCCGTCCTTGGGCTGATTCCCCTGCTGGTGCTCCATTGTAACAGGCAGTGAGCTACTTTCACAGGTGAGTGCCGAGTGCTGACTGGGATATCGGCTGCTGCCGTCAGATAACTTGGCCGTCACGTGGGGGCGTGTCAGGCTCTTATCGCGGAGAGTGTAACAGCTGATGACTAAACACGACGCGGTCTTGCAGACCTCTGACCTCGTAGCGAGCACAGTCGGGAGCGTAAGAAATGCCTTCGCCAGCCCAAGGAGTTTCAGACGCAGCGGACACGTGTTTCTCAGCCGTTGGCAGAGCTGCTCTCAGGCAACGATAAAAGCGAGTCAGCATGACGGGACAGAACAGAACAGCTTTGGGCGCACGTGTCTGTGGGCGTGATTCAGCGCGTTACACGGGAATTCCGGAGAAGTCACGTGTGCGAAATGTGTTGCTTCTCCCTCCTGCCTGAACACAAGAATTGCAGTATAACAGTTAACTTTTCATCACCCTCTGTATAACCACGGCAAATGCGAGAAATTGCAATCACTGCCTCACACAGTTAGCGTCGACTAAATGACGTATAGTACAGATATTGTAATAATTTTGATCGTTGTGTCACATTGTTTTTTGTGGTCTTCAGCCTCAAGGCTGGTTTGGTGCGACTCTCCACACTGCTCTATCCTGTGCAAACCTCCTCACTTCATAACTAAAGCAGCCTACATCCATCTGAAGCTGCTTACCACGAAAGGTGTTCATAAGTAATTATAACGATATGTTTACGTAATGTGTATACATAAACATACAGTTATAAATGTCCCCGTTCGTAGTCGCTAATTATAACAATATGTTTACTTTTGTGCTGTAACATATAGCTATAATCAGCGGTGGAAATATATTTGCGAACGCCGACCGTGTGCGGCTGTTTCTTGCTGGATCGCCTGATCAGTCGGAAGTTGCATTGCAGAGGAGAGTAAATGCCTATTCAAAATATAATTATTTTTGGATAGCTCAACATGAATTTCCTAAGGGACCGTAGTTTATCATGTATTTACCAGTAGAATATGGCGCGGAGAAAATATTTCGCCGCATACAACTTCCGTCCGATTTCGACGAAAGAAATCGTGACTGTGAACTCTCTATTTGGCAGAAACATAAAGAAAATTAGCTAACTTCATGAAGGAGTGAGACAGAGATTCTATATTAAATAAATAGTCCATACACCAATTCCATTTAATCTGAATTTATGGCGATTAATAGATGAACTTACACTGCAATGAAAGATTTAACATGGATGCCGTTTTGACTGGCACTTCTCTTCTCGTAATAAAAATAATTCCTTTGACATTTTCACACACACGTCGCACAATAAATCTACTGCTATGCAGTATTGCACTTTTACTTTACACTAAAATAATATTATTTTTAACGATAATAATACGGCGGCAAGACATGCGCGTCCGACACAAGTTACAAGAGACAAGAGAAAAAATGAGTAATTGAGTAACTGTTCATCGAGAATATCTCGTACATCAAAAGAATGTGTAAAAGTGTTCTTCTTCTGTCCGTTTTTCGCGCCGCGGTTTTCAAAGTCAGTAACTCAGTGCATCTCTGACGGCGCTTCGACAATAAACACGTTACGTCACAGGTCGTTCACCTTTTACATTCTCGCAACATTATTTGCTAACTGTAGCTGTTGCCGAGCGACTGCTCGATTAGTGAATGATTTAAAATGATAAGGCAATCTCATAATGTTACATAATGCATTACATTTTTTTTCTGAAAGCAGGTTGGTTTTATTGGGGATTCCAGTACACCATATTATTTGCCAATCTTTTTGCTAGAAAACCCTATTTTTGAGCATAATCTCCGTCCAATGGGACGGCCTTACGCCTCCTCTCTGAGATAGCCTTTATAGTCGCTTGGTACCACCCTAATGGTCGACGTAGCAGCCAACGTCTTGCAACATCAATAACCTCCACATCATCCACCTACTGCTACAAACAGATGGAAGACGAAAGGAGGGCTGTAGGGTGGATGAGGAAGAACAGTCCAATGGAGTTCTGTGAGCTCCTCTTGGGTACGCAAACTTGTGTGAGGCCTTGAGTTGTCATGGAGAAGGAGAAGCTTTTTGCATTTCTATGGTGACGAACATGTTGCAGTCGTCTCTTCCATTACCTGAGGGTAGCACAATACAATTCAGAGATGACCGTTGTATCATCAGGGAGAACACCGCTTCAGAGTCCTGGGAGGCTGTCGACATAACTTTACCAGCAGAGTTGCGACTTAGAACGTTTGCTTCGGAGGAGAGGTAGGGTGGCGCTATTCCATAGGTTGCCGTTTTGTTTCCGGTGTCCGCTGAGTGGTAACGTGTTTGCCTACCATGCAGCGGGACCGGGTTCGATTCCCGGCCCTGCCACGCGGGATTAGCCGAGCGGTCAGGGGCGCTGCAGTCATGGACTGTGCGGCTGGTCCCGGCGGAGGTTCGAGTTCTGCCTCGGGCATGGGTGTGCGTGTTTGTCCTTAGGATAATTTAGGTTAAGTAGTGTGTAAGGTTAGGGACTGATGACCTTAGCAGTTAAGTCTCATAAGATTTCACACGCATTCCCGGCCCGGTCGGAGATTTTCTCCCCTCTTGGATTAGGTGTTGTGTTGTCCTTATCATCATCCCATCATCACCGACGCGCAAGCCGTCCAATGTGGCGTCAGTTGAAATAAGACTTGCAACCCGGCGGCCGAACTTCTCCGGGTGGGGCCTCCCGGCCGTCAATGCCTCTTGATCATTTTTTTTTCCTGTTTGAAGTGATGAACCCATTTTTGATCGTCTGTGACGATGTTCGAAAAAAAAAATGCCGTGATCAGACTCGTAAAGCGTAAGCAATTTCGCTCAGATTGTCCTTCGTTGCTCTTTAAGGTCTTCTGTTGGGCAGCGTGGAACCCAGTGCTCGGACACATCTGAGTACCCCAACTGGTGAACGAGTGTGTCAGCATTACCAACAGGGACGTCGACTTGAGCAGTGAGGAGTCTGAATATCATCCGTCGCTTGCCTCGATTGACGGTGTCCGCACGTTCCAATATCGCAGGAATCATAGCTGTGTGCGGACACGAGAGACAGGTTTGCGACCTTGTTGCAATGTTGACAGACGCCTCGCCCAACGACTCACCGTGCTTAAATCATCAACGTATGCCTATGCTGTGATAGTGCCACGCAAAACCACAAGGGGTGCAAGCCCTCACCATGAAAAACACGGCCACACCATAACACCACCTCCTCCGAATTTTACTGTTGGCACTACACACGGTGGCAGCTGACGTTCACCGGACATTCGCCATACCCACACTCTTTCATCGGATCGCCACATTGTGTACTGTGATTATTCACTTCATACAACCTTTTTCCACTTTCACTCGTCCAATGTATACGCTCCTTACACCAAGCGAGGCGTCGTTTGGCATTTACTGGCGTCATGTGAGGCTTATGAGCGGCCACTCGACCATGAAACCCAAGTTTTCTCACCTCCCGCCTAACTGTCGTACTACTTGCAGTGGGCCCTAATGTAGTTTGGAATTCCTGTGTGGTGGCCTGGATAGATGCCTACCTATTACACATTACGAACCTATTCAACTTCAAATGGTTCAAATGGCTCTGAGCACTATGGGACTTAACATCTAAGGTCATCAGTCCCCTAGACTTAGAACTACTTAAACCTAACTAACCTAAGGACATCACACACATCCATGCCCGAGGCAGTATTCGAATCTGCGACCGTAGCGGTCGCGCGGTTCCAGGCTGAAGCGCCTAGAACCGCTCGGCCACTTCGGCCGGCCCCTCTTCAACTGTCGACGGTCTCTGTCGGTCAACAGACGAGGTCGGCCGGTATGCTTCTGTGCTGTACGTGTTTCTTCAAGTTTACACTTCACTATCACATCGGAACAGCGGACCTAGGGATGTGTAGGAGTCTGGAAATCTTGCGTACAGAAGTATGACACAGGTGACACCCAGTCACCTGACCACGTTCGAAGTCAGTGAGTTCCGCGGAGCTCCCCATTCTACTCTCCCCGATGTCTAATGACTACTGAGGTCGCTGATATGGAGTACCTGGCAGCAGGTGGCAACACAATGCACCTAATATAAAAAATGTATGTTTTTGGGGGTGTCTGGATACTTTTGATCACATAGTGTATCATATTATACTCCGGACAGATGCTCACATATTACCGCTCGTAAGCGTGTTTCCTCTACTTGTAGATTTCACCAGACTTGTTGTGCAAACAGTTATAAGAAGGCTGACAATTTATAAACATGAAAGTATTGGATTTTGTGTTACATTTAAAGAGCTGTATCTCACGATATTCGGTTACAAAATTTGGTTATTACTAAGTGCTTATCGTCTGGCAACTTGAATAATTTCTAGCATATCAGGGTGACAGCGAACAGTCGTTTCTGCAGTTGTGCAATATTGCATGGTAGTGACTCTCCTTTTTGCTGACGAAGCGTGACGCAGCTAAAGTGTGAATGCAACGCAGGCAGTTTCCAATGATAACAGCGAAAAACTGAACTGTGTAGATTTCGTCAGCCCCTGTACCTTGCAATATCTGTGACAGTTACAGATGGTTTCCATAATACCAATCGTTAATATAAAATTGTCGGTATCTGGCAAAGCAGCAATCCTGTCAGATCTTGATAAGATTTCAAAGTGATGTACAGATTTGCAGCTTGCTTTAAACGTTCAGAAATTTAAAATAACTACCTGACATAGAATAGATATCTGTAAATTGGTCTGTTGCAGATTTTGTTAGAAACTTTATTTGTCCAAGATAGCAATACAGAAAACACAGACTACTAGTTTCAACCGCTTAAACGGTCATCTTCAGGTCAGAATACAAACCTACAGTGTCTAAATCGAGGGAATAAGCAAGACACATTGTCAATATAGTGTAACATTCTTAAGGAAATGTAACTTAACAATCGTATTTATAATACACGTATGTGAAACACTGCACAAACATAATTGTTGTATATGACATGAGATACAGACATTCAGTCATCATGCCTGGCCACAGTGTCATTCAGAGCCTGTTTGCTACTTTGATTCGGTTAACGTTGACTGACACCGTTGCCGGATGTGACGCCTGTATCTCGTCTCATAAACGACAACGATGTTTGCTCAGTATACCTGTGAGCCTATGCACACAGTACCAGTCTGGCTGTTATTGATCCGGTTGACTTTGATTGACTCAGTGGCCGGGCATGATGACTGTATCTCATGTCGTATACAACAACGATGTTTGTGCAATATTTGACACACTTATATTGTAAAAACGATTGTAAGTAACTTTCCCTTAAGGATGTTCTTTACACTATAACGACAAAGTGTCTGACTTATCCATTCGATTTAGATGTAGCATGTCCGTTTTCTGATATGAAGATAACCGTTTAAGCTTTTGAAACTAGTAATCCGTGTTCCCTCTCTTGCGATCGGGGCCAAACAAAAGTTTTTGACAAAATCTGCAACAATTACGAAATTTGAAACTTGATGCTTCATAAAAAAAAGTGGTATCCTAACGCTACTGTACTGACGAGTCAGAACTGGAAACAGTCAACTCATAAAACTACATGGATGTAATAGAAGAATGTTGAAAATGATGGTTACATTGAGGAACTAATGACGGGGTACTGAATCTAATAGGAATAAAAAGAAATTCATGGCACAACTTGACGACTACAAGAAGAGATTGCTTGATGGAAACGTCCTCAAAACCAAGGAATCGTAGGATGCAGAAGTTATTCAGAGAGGAGTTCACAGAATAGATTAGTGTGGGAAGCGGTGTGAAACCAGTCTTCAGACTGAAGTTCACAATAATAATATACAGTGTGTTAGAGGTACAAGTGCTGGTACTTATATTGGCGACTAAAGACATCGTACTGAACAACATTAGACGAGTATTTACTTCATCCGTAGGTTAATAACTGTAGGTATTATGAGTAGTATGTTTTTAGGTTAGTTAGTACCTCCAAGCGCCTGTGGCAAGAGCAAAGCATAAATGTTAATTTTCCCCTGGGCAGCAGGTCAGGTCGTGGAGTGTGGACACAAAACGAGTAGTCTATATTGATAGGCATAGTCCGCTTCGCGGTGCATTTACGACCGTCCAGAAAACATCAGGTATGAAATTATGTGACTTATTTGCAAGAAGACTGTTAGATGCAAATAAAAAACAATTAACACAGTGATGTGAGTACATATTAAGGTACCAAATGGTCACAATATCCGCACTTGTACCACTAGCACCCACTATGAAATTTAACGATCACGACGACAGAGACGCAGGTAAAGCAAGTCACCGACTTCGGGCTATGGATAGCATACTGCAGAAATGTGGTCAGTCAGCTAACGTACTGCATACAAAACACCAATGCGTTCCTTCGAAGATTTTTTTTCCTTTGAGTCATCAGTCTTCTGACTGGTTTGATGCCGTCTGCCCCGAATTCCTCTCGTGTGCTAACCTCTTCGTCTCTGAGTAGCACTTGCAACCTACGTTCCTCAATTATTTGCTGGATGTAGCCAGTCTCTGACTTACTTTACAGTTTTAGGAGACGAGGTACTGGCAGAAGTAAAGCTGTGAGTACCGGGCGTGAGTCGTGCTTCGGTAGCTCAGATGGTAGAGCACTTGCCCGCGAAAGGCAAAGGTCCCGAGTTCGAGTCTCGGTCGGGCACACAGTTTTAATCTGCCAGGAAGCTTCATATCAGCGCACACTCCGCTGCAGACGGAAAATCTCATTCTGGATACTCTACAGTTTTTGCCCTCTACAGCTCCCTCTAGTACCATGGAAGTCATTCCCTCATGTCTTAACAGATGTCTTATCATCCTGTTCCTTCTCCTTATCGGTGTTTTCCACATATTCCTTTCCTCTCCGATCCTGCGGAGAACTTCCTCGTTCCTTAGCTCATAAGTCCACTTAATTTTTAACACTCGTCTGTAGCACCACATCTCAGATACTTCGATTCTCTTCTGTTCCGGTTTTCCCACACTCCATGTTTCACTATCATACAATGCTGTACTCTAGACGTACATTCTCAGAAATTTCTTCCTGAAATTAAGGCCGATATCTGATATAATAGACTTCTGTTGGCCAGGAATGCCCTTTTTGCCATTGCTAATCTGCTTTTGATGTCCTCCTTGCTCCGTCCGTCATTGGTTATTTTACTACCTAGGTAGCTGAATTCCTTAACTTCATCTATTTCGGGTCCATCAATCCTGATGTTAAGTTTCTCACCGTTTTCTGTTCTGCTACATATCATTACTTTCGTCTTTATTCGATGTACTTCAATCCTTATTCTGTACTCATTAGATTGTTCATGCTATTCAGAAGATTATGTAATTATTCTTCACTTTCACTCAGGATAGCAATGTCATCAGCGAATCGTATCGTTTCACCTTGAATTTTAATTCCAATTCTCAACTTCTATTTCCATCATTGCTTCTCCAATGTACAGATTGAACAGTAGGGTCGAAAGACTACATCCCTGTCTTACACCCTTTTTAGTCCGAGCACTTAGTTTTTGTTCACCCATTCTTATTATTCCATCCTAGTTCTTGTACATATTGTACGAGGTCGTTTAATAAGTAATGCCCCACATTTTTTCTCAAAACATATTTATTGTTAAGAGTCCGAATTTGTGGACAATATACAGCAACATGTCTTGTCCAGGTCCTATTTTTCTACATAGTCGCCCTCACGTTTTATCGCCGTACGCCAACGTTGGGGAAGAGCATGTATTCCCTGCTGGTAAAATCTCCTGTCCTGTAGGCGAAGACATGTTTTCACTGCGTGACTGACACTCTCACCATCTTCAAAGTGTGTTCCCCGTAAAGAATATTTAAGCACGAATAATGGCATCCGCACGATTCAGCGTGTCTGGGGCAGTGGCTGTGGCAGGACGTCCTGAGCGTGGCTGATCATGGAGCTCTGTTTCTGCATTTCCTGAGGCTGTAACTTTCTTTTTCCATCGCCCAACTGCACTCTTGTCAACTGCAGCATCGCCATACACCGCACACAAACGTTTATGGATGTTCACCACGCTTTCTTTTTCTGCGCACAAGAATTCAATAACAGCACGCTGCTTGTAACGAGGGTCGAATGTAGATGCCATTTTGATGCTGTACTAAGGCTCTGCCATCTGCGAGAACGGTTCGAAACTTCACCGGCCCACAGAACAAACATCAAATGTGAAGTACCAACAAGGACGTTTGTCTATGTATGTTAATGGCTTTTTTTTAATTGGGGCACTATTTACTGAACGACCCTCCTATATTAACCGTCTCTCCCTATAGATTACCCCTTTTTTTCTCAGAATTTCGAACAGCTTGCACCACTTTACATTGTAGAACGCTTTTTCCAGGTCTACAAAACCTATTAACATGACTTAATTTTTCTTTAATTTTGCTTCCATTATCAACCGCAACGTCAGAATTACTTCTCTGGTGTCTTTAGCGTTCCTACAGACAAACTGGTCGTCATATAACACATCCTCCATTCTTCTGTATATTATTCTTGTCAGCAACTTGGATGCATCAGCTGTTAAGCTGATTGTGCGATAATTCTCGCACTTGTCAGCTCTTGCAGTCTTGGAAAATGTCTGGATGAAAGTCAGATGGTATGTTGACAGACTCATACATTCTACACACCAACGTGAATAGTCGTTTTGTTGCGACTCGCTTCTGCCTTATTTGATCTTAAGTCTCGAAAGCTCTTTTAAAGTCTGATTCTAATACTGAATCCCCTATCTCTTCTAAACCGACTCCTGTTTCTTCTATCAGACAAATCTTCCCCCTCATGGAGGCTTTCAATGTATTCATTCCAAGTATCCGCTGTCTCCTCTGCGTATAACAGTGGAATTCCCGTAACACCTGTAACGTCCCCTTTGAACAATTATACAGGACTGTGCTTAACCTGACACACAATATTTTGTTAGCGCAACGCAATCTGACTTTTAAAATTCCCTACAAAAGAATGGCCCTGACTAACATTAAACTATACCTTTCACAAATCACTTACCTCACAAAAATCTTCGCTGCTCAAGCTACTGCAATACAGCGAGCGCCACTACTGCCAGCTAAATAAAAGATTCAAACTATGGAAGGCACTAACTACTGATAGGGATAGTTAGCAAATGAAAGATATTAATAGAGAACGAACAATGTATTTACCTTGATATCATCATATATAAATATAGCAGTTCATGACAAATTACAAACCTCCGCCATCTCTCTGCCCACATCCACCACTGCTGGCGGCTCACCTCCAACTGCGCAACGCTACGCGCTGTTCACATCCAGCTGCCGCTGCCCAACACTACAATGGCAGACAACAATGCAAACTGGCCACAGACTGCACACAGCACAGCCAGTGATTTTCATATTGAGCGCTATGTAACGTTGCCAATAAGGAAACATAAACAGCCTACTTACATAGAGAAAACATAAACAGCCTACTTACATAGAGAAAACATGAACAGCCTACTTACATAGCCCCCATGCTCCCCACAAAAATTTTACAAATTGATTTGGGCAGTGCCCAATACAGATTTGAAAAAATTTTTCATAATTACAATAACAAAGATATCAAATGCACACACTTATTGATACAACGTTGGTCAAAAGCTAAAATTTTGTCACAGTCCATAAAGACAGTCCTGATCATTCATTACGGTAAAATATAGTGTTTTTCTCAAAGTCTGAGCAGTAGAAGAAAATGCACACGGAAGTAGTGGATTTCCATGCAGTCTTGAAGAAGTAGTGTTGTCCTTCCAACGGAAAGACAGTGCTGACTCTCGACATGCAGACAAGTATTGGGTCACAACAGAGCAAACCCACTGCAGAGTCAGTCGACGTTTTGATGAATATTGGTAGGTCATCACAGAGCAGACCCACTGTAGTCCTGGTAGAGATTACGATATTGGTGGGCCACCAGAGGCGCAGACCCACTGCAGTCCTTGTAGAAATAATGGTACTGATGGATCATCAAAGATGTAGATCCACTGTAGTCCTTGTAGAGATAATGGTATTGGTGGGCCACCAGAGGTGCAGACCCACTGTAGTCCTTGTAGAAATGGCCAGCAGCCATCTGTTGCGACTGTGCAGGTGCACAATCACCATCGAAGAGTCTTGCAGAGAATATAGCAAGTCCATAAACCACCACTTGTGCACTCACAAAGTGTTTGGAATTGTCCTTAGAACCAGCAATGCTGTTATCCAGTCCCTTGCTGAATTATTAACACACGTGCAAACACTATCAGTACCTACTTCTCACATATTGTCCATGTACTATGACCAACAGAAACGTGTGCAGTGAAATGTTACTTAATTTGAAGAACTGGTAACTATTACAATTTGGTAACATAAAAATACAATAACAAAGGTACAAAATACATCATTAAAGAACATAATAATACAGATAACATTTGTAGTACAGGCTTTACAAAAGAATCGAAATAACATATACGTTAGTGTTCCAGGAATTATGACATGAGTACATATATAAAAGATCGGAATAACTTTCGAAACATCAACTTCACACATGAGCATTAACACAAAACAGAATAAATAATGTCTAAACATCTTTACAAAGTAAATAACATATTATTAATGCCAATTATATTCGAGGATAACAGTATTCCTCATCATAGTGAATGTAGCTTAATATTAAAAGAAAAAAAAATTCTATGAAACTACACAGAGACAGGAAGAAAACAAATACACAAGGGTACACAAACATATAGTGGGATAACACAATGGAAAGGACAGGGTTCGTTTTCAGTGTAACTTTTGGTACTGCAGTATTTTGCGAACAAAACCTTTTTTGTTCTTGGAGATCTCCCTTCGTTCATCATTATTCCCAAAAAGTCCTATCTATACCTGCTTTCTTTACTTTTCTCGTATAGCCTCTCAGTGCATTTCTTCAAATTCATCGCAACTCATTCTCTTATAGGCTACCCCCTCTTAAGCTAACTTAAATCTACTGAGCTCAGATGCTAAACTAAGGAACAAGGCAATACAGCAGCACAAAACAATTAACACAAACATCAATGACAAAAAATTTAAATAGGCAAAGCAATTGCAATATTACAACTAATGTAAGGCACTGTGCAGCAACCAAAAAATAAATCTGGCTTAGCAGAGTAATACAAAGTCAAATTCAGTAACACTACGCCTGGCAAACAGCAGTAACTTATACCTAAACATGACATAGCTCAAGCAGAAAAAATAGTACACTAAAGATAGCAATGCAGATAAGGGAAATGTATAATCACATCTTAATGTCTAAGTAATTAAAGTGGTGCACCACAAGAAGTTATTCTACCAAAAAGTTACCAATTACTTGAAAAGAAAATTATGAATGCAGTTCCTGTGAAGGTAAATGTCATTTTGTGCTCCCTCATTTTTTTAAAAAAAATATTATTTACTCGATCTGTAGACAGAAAATATTTATATTAGTACATCTATAAAATTTTATTTTAACCAATGCTGCAGTGCAGCTAGAAACTAGATATCAAATGAAATAAGCAACTATGTACAAAGCAAAGCATAAGAACATCGTTCAATAGTCATGTGGCATTTCATAAGTAGTAAAAAAATCTCTCATCTAGAAAGACAGTAGTCATAGTCAGGTGTGTAGACAAACTATTTCTTGTCATTTCATTAGGCATTTCAGTAAATATCAGAAAGTACGATATGTTTCCAAGTAATCAGCGTGTCGGATTTGCGATGCTTTCTCTAAAGGAATGACAATGGCCAGGATAATGGCCTTCCTTTTTTTTTTTCCTGTGCTCTGAAAGGCACGCGCTAATGGCTTTTTCTCCAGGCGTCTGACACAGCTGGGTGCCCACGACGCATTACGTGCAGGTGGTCACTTAATTTTCTTACGGAAATATTTACGACAACAGTTTCCGCTACAGTGGCAGTCTCATATAAACATTTCACAGGTCGAAAATTTGCGTAACAAATGTGTAGAAAAAAAATCCTGTAAATATAAGTGTCCAAATAAAATATTCGTCAGCATTGTGATACAGTCATGCATTTACGCACATTTCATAACTCTTAAAGTACGATTCTTGGTTTCCAACATCCTCTTTCACAAGTCAAGAGTCCCTACCCACTATTCATTACTCCTTACCTTATTACACATATACGTATCCATCGACACTCGTCAATATTTCGTCATTATAAATATGAAGCATAATCAAATAACTCATATAGCCTCAGCCTATTAATCATAAACATACCTCAGCAGCATAATACACATTGTCGTCGTAAAAATAACATCATAACACCTCAGTCAAATCTCAAAATCGTCGTAGCTTCCTCCAATAATTAAAAAAAATTCTCAGCTCATGTCAAAAGTGTCATCTGCCTCAACGTACTTTGAAAATCATGAATCCATACCAAATACATCATTCAAAGCTCTCATAGTATCACAATGGTTCCAAAAAAAATATGAACAGTTCACACAGTACAGACAAAATACAATTTCGTAATTGTGAAGTTATCCAACGGTATAATTACGTAAACATCTGTCACTGATGTAGTAAAAAAAAGTTTGTCTCTCTCAGTTAAATGATCAGATAGCTGTGTAATTATGTGTTAGAGAAATATGGTACCGATGTGTAAAGTTGTGTAAGCAAATGCCATATTAGCTAGGGTTCCTTGTGGTTGCCACACACATGGTACACAAAGTAAGTGTGTAACCCCCTGAGGATTATTGTAATTATACCCTTAGGTGTTACAGATTACAGCAATGGAATGAAATGTATCACGGAAAACTTTCTTTGTAATTCAAAAATCTTTAAAAATAAATGTTTTAAGTACAAAATTAATCACTCAAATACGTGTCCTGTAGCGCTAAATGTGCGTCTTGCTGTAAGATAATTCTGTGGAAGTGTCGTACTTATCGTCCTCCGAAAGCTAAGTTCTGCAGAAGTCAATGTACTTACCTCATGATACACAAAAGTGAAATGCTTTGCGTATAGATAACTTAGTTATTACGCTTATTGTTGTGATGAAGAAATTACTGTGCTGTAACGTATTGTTGTACTACGGAAAAGACTGTCTCATTGTAGCTACACCACAAAAGTCACTACTAAAACGTGTTTTACTTTCCAGAAGAATTCAGAAAAAACTGTGCAGATATAAAACAGATACACCGCAAAAGCAACATTGTAAATTGTCACGCATTAGCAACGTCGTGATAAAATCGTGTAGCTGTCACATAAACTAACCACTGTGTCATCTGGTATCTCTCAAAAAGTACTTTAATTCAGAATGTATTTTCAAGTAAACCAAAATGTTGCATTAGAATCTCATTAGCAGTACCAGTATATGTCCTAAGTATGTAAGCCTCATGTTCGTTACGTAATCGTGCAACTAACGAGGAGGAATGTATACACACAATAACACTGTGTCATCTGTTCGCAATAACAATGCAGTCGTAATTTCTGTTAAAATAAGTTCTCTTGGTTCTTGAGTGGATATTGAACTTCAAAACATTGTTGCATGGTAACAGTTTCTAAAGCATACTAGTAACGTGAAGTGAAACTTTTTATGGCAAAGACAAAGTTAAAAAGCAGATTATCTTTCAATAAACGGTTTTACATGTGAAATATGGTGTAAACCTTTACTCTTCCTAGTACGCAGAATTTCAACTTGAATGCAATTATCATGCGGTATTCGTCCGTAAAGAATACTGGAATTTTGCTCAAGGTTAGCTTCAATGTTATTTTTCTCTGAGCCAGCCGGCGCACGCGGCTGCCTGCGGTGTGAGTCATTGTCTGTTTCTTTGTTGGCGCGCGTCGTTATTGGGGTTTGGAGACCTAACTTCTACAAATTCACCGTGATGAGAGGGCCCTGCTCTGTTTGAATCCCGCCTGTTCTGATGCAATTCAGGTCTGTCGTTACGATCACATTGTCTGTCGTCATGTCGGTAGTTCCTGTAGTTTCTTTCTTGTCGGTTAAGTGGTGGAGAATTTCTCCCTGAATCGTAACTGCGCGCTGGACCGTTGCGTCTCAAGTTATTCTGTCTCCTGTAATAATAATTGTTTTGGTTCCCATATTGTCTGTTTCTCTGATTGTCTCTGTGATAGTCATTACCGCGGAGAGGTGATCTTTCCCTGTAATTATTACTACTCTGCCAACGGTTGTCATACGGGTGGTGTCTGTTTTGGTCACGATTTGTGTTGTGAGAATAGCCTTGTCGCGTCCAGTTATTATCGAGGAATTGTGACGGATGTGACCTGTAATTGTTGTGTTCCTGTTTCCGCATTCCGCGATTGTCAGTGTCAATTTCTAATTCTTGTAAGAGTCCCTGAAATGCTTCAATGTCGTCTTTGCAACGTCCTGCCAAAATAATATGTCGTAAATGTTCAGGCAGTTTGATTAAGCAAATGCGGATGAGTTCTGAGGGGCTGTATGGGTTTGAAAGATACTGATTCTTATGCAACATGTCTTCAAAATATTTCATAAGACTGGAAAATTCAGATTGTTCAAAGTGTTTCATCATCATGATGCTATGTTTTACACGGTCTTGTGTAGCTTGAGACCAATATGCTGAGAGGAAGGCATGGTAAAACTCTCCTTCACTGTGGCAATCGTGAATGACCGACCGCATTCTTACAGCTGGTTCATTCTCTAAGTAGCCACACATAAATTCTAATCTGTGCTCTAATGACCAGTTGGGAGGAAAACAATGAGAGAATTGATGGAGCCATGCTTGTGGATGAATGTCGTTGCCAGAATTCTTAAATGTTTTGAATTTACGTGTAGTAATGAACAGCTTATAGTCAAAGTCATCATGTCGGCGAGTCGCATATCGGTCATTGTTACGTCGTTTCGGCGGTTCCATTTCAAAATTCGGTGCACCTTGCCAATTTCTTTCATAACTTCCGAAGTGTCCTGTGTTATTATTTTGTGGTTGTTCCGTATTTCTAAGTCCCTCTTCCCGTATTGGAGCGCGAGTGGCCTCTGAAATACATAATTCTTGTATTACCTGTGTCAGCTGATCTTGTACTTCCCGGATTTCTCTTTGGTGTTGCGTATTAATTTGATTCTGATTTTGTTTGAATTTCCTAATTTGTTCGCACTCTTCTGTGTCATTAAAGACTACCGGTTTTGTGTCGTTCAGATTATCATCTACCTTCGTAGATAAGTTAGTGAACTGATCCGGAAGTTCGGCTACTTTCTCCGATAGTGAACACATTTCCTCAATGTGTTTTTCTGAACCAAGTTTCAGAGTGTCCATTTGTGTTGAAATCGAATCTACTGTGTTCTTTAAGTTTTCCTGAGTTTTTGCAAGTTGCGTAACCGAATCGGTAGATGCAACTGAGTCAAATTTAGCTTGCAAGGTCTCATGATTTTCATGAACAATAATTTGCAGTTCTTTTATGGCTGCTTCGTGATTCTGTAATGCCTTTTCATGCCGCGAAAAAATAGGTTGAAAATGCTCACAAATTTGAGTTTTTACGTCATTACAGACTTTTTGACATTTCGATTCAATGTTATGTAACTCAGTAGTTAAATCTTCACGCGTTTGTTCAAGAGTTTGTTCCAATGAGTCTAACTTTTGAAGCTGTTGCTGTGTTTGTCTCTGATTTTGTTCCAGTGTGTCTAACTGTTGCTGTGTTTGTCTCTGATTTTGTTCCATTGTGTCTAACTTTTGAAGATTTTGTCCCATTTGTTTCTGATTTTGTTCAAGTGTTGTGTCTAACTTTTGTAGCTTTTGTCCCATTTGTTGCATTAACTGTAATAACAATGCACTGGTGTCTGAAACATGTTCCTCAGTGCTTTTCGGCAGTGAATTTGCACCGGCAACATTCACATTTTGACAAGCGGAAAACGTGTCTTGACTCATTTGGGAAAACGGTGAGGACGCAAAACCTGAATCTACAGTATTTGCAAAATTGTGTCCTGTCATTTCGGATTCCTGAGGCGAGCTATTGCCGACCGATCGATCGATAATGCTTCCCTCTTCACTAATTGTTTCACTGCCTACACCACTGTTTGCCGCCCGCTCCATTTCCCTATGCACAATTACCAAATTACTACTTTGAACATCAGTTAATTCATTACTCGGTGGCGCTAACACACTGCTTTCATTTTCACTGTCATTTCTCAGTTTACTTTGGAGCCTAGTATTACGTTTTTCACACGCCATTATTGTCACAGTATTTCACACGACAACACAGAAAAACACAATTTGAAGATCAAAAATAAGAGAACACATTAACATAGCACTGAACATAATATCTAGTTAATTGCAGCTGCGAAATACTTGGTGCAAATCTACATGCATACCACAACTGTTTTACTGTACAACAATGAAAGTCTGCAACTACAAAGGAGATTTTCTCTACAATTACGCGCTAGCAATAAACAAAATCTACACTAATTACACAAACTACAACAAAAAATCAGAAGATTCCAGTGAGGTATCCTCGGCTAAGGGTCGACATATGAAACGTCCCCTTTGAACAATTTTACATGACTGTGCTTATACTGACACACAATGTTTTTAGCGCAACGCAATCTGACTTTTAAAATTCCCTACAAAAGAATGGCCCTGACTAACATTAAACTATACCTTTCACAAATCACTTACCTCACAAAAATCTTCGCTGCTCAAGCTACTGCAATACAGCGAGCGCCACTACTGCCAGCTAAATAAAAGATTCAAACTATGGAAGGCACTAACTACTGATAGGGATAGTTAGCAAATGAAAGATATTAATAGAGAACGAACAATGTATTTACCTTGATATCATCATATATAAATATAGCAGTTCATGACAAATTACAAACCTCCGCCATCTCTCTGCCCACATCCACCACTGCTGGCGGCTCACCTCCAACTGCGCAACGCTACGCGCTGTTCACATCCAGCTGCCGCTGCCCAACACTACAATGGCAGACAACAATGCAAACTGGCCACAGACTGCACACAGCACAGCCAGTGATTTTCATATTGAGTGCTACGTAACGTTGCCAATAAGGAAACATAAACAGCCTACTTACATAGAGAAAACATAAACAGCCTACTTACATAGAGAAAACATGAACAGCCTACTTACACACCCTTAATTTTACCACCCTTGCTTTTAATGTCACCGAAGGCTGTTTTAACTTTCCTGTTTGCTGAGCCTGTCCTTCCGACAATCATTTCGTTTTCGATCTCTTCACATTTTTCAGGCAGCCATTTTGTCTTAGCTTCCCTGCACTTGCTGTTTATTTCATTCCTCAGTGACTTGTATTTCTTTATTGCTGAGCTTCCCGGAACCCTTTTGGACTTCGTCCTTCATCGATCCACTGAAGTATTCCTTCTTTTATCCACGATTTCTTCGCAGTTAGCTTCTTTGTACCTGTGTTTTTCTGTCTGTGATAGCCCTTTTTAGAGATATCCATTCCTCTTCAACTGTACTGGCTGCTGAGCTATTCCTTATTGCTGTATCTACAGCCTTGGAGAACTTCAAGCGTATGTCGTCATTCCTTAGTACTTCTGTATCCCACTTCTTTGTGTATTGATTCTTCCTGACCAATCTCTTAAACTTCAGCCTACTCTTCGTCATTACTAGTACGCCTTAAAATCCAATATCTCATTTCGGAATCTCTGTCTGACCATGATGTAATCTAACCGAAATCTTCCCGTATCACCCGACCCTTGCCAAGTATACCTCTTCCTCTTGTGGTTCTTGAACGGAGTATTCGCTATTACTAGTGAAATTTATTATAGAACCCAATTAGTCTTTTTCCTCTCTCATTCCTTGTCCCAACCCCATATTTTCATATTACCATATTTTCTGCTTCTTCCCTTACAACTACATTCCAGTCCCCCATGGTTATTAGATTTTCGTCTCCCTTTAGGTACTGTATTACTCTTTCAATATCCTCATATACTTTCTCCATCTCTTCATCTTCAACTTGCGACGTCGGGATGTATGCCTGAACTATCGTTGTCGGTGTTAGATTGCTGTCGATTCTGATAAGAATAACGCTATCACTGAACTGTTGACAGTAACACACACTCCGCCCTACCTTCCTGTTCATAACGAATCCTACTCTCGTTATACGTCCTTGCTTCCCTAACAACACATCTTCAAGTTTTTTCTCACGATCTAATGAACTCTGACATTTCTCTTGTAAAACTTGTTCCGTAGCAGCTTGGTCCAGCATCTCTATGATCACACTCTTCTGATCATCTGCTTGAATATTCCGTTTTTCATCCACAGACACATTTGAATCCATGCGAAATATTTTAGCGTTAGATTCAGTACTATATGACCTACGCGTTTACTAGTCGTTTCGTCATCTAAGATTGCAGCAGTTGGCACTCCGCTTGAGAAGTTAAATTCAGAACTAGGTTTTTCAGTTAACAAGTCGAAGTTGCTTCTAATTGCGACTGCAAAGGTAACGAAGATTCCATAAGGATCTGACTTTTACTTATCGCGTTGAGAGTGCCATCATATCCAACTGATTGCTGCTTGTATGTGGTTGATGTTCGGTTTTACGACTAAGTGTAAAACTCTTTCCGTTTCTGTATCTGCGGTGTTACAGTTTTCCCTGTGCTTAGTTCCGCTGTTAGTTCCATGTCTACAGACTATCTGTCAGTTATGTCCTCAAACCCAGACTCTTTTTAAATCATACATTTAGCAAGTCTGTGTTTGACGTTACTTCCAACTGTGGCTCCATAGGCGTCCAACATCCTGGAAAAATAGCCGTGTTTTGCGTCTTATTACCTTAATCCGTCTAGTTCTCTTCTTGTCTCACATCATATATCTTCATCGTTTCTTCTCTACCCACATTAACCATTGATTTTACTTCACCTGCAATTTTCTCTTGACCTTTTGTCACATTAGGTACCTTAGACAGCAGTTCTGCGTCTGATAGTGCTTTCAGCTGTGGCTCCGTTTGTAGCAAACACGCTGCAGTAAGAGTGGGTGTGCTTTGCGTTTCTTTACATGCTTCTGCTTGGTTCGTTTGGTACGCTTACTGCACATAGTTTCTCTACCTTCTTTCGAGTTTTGTTTTTATGTGTGTTCATTTTATCCATAAGTCTTCGCCTCTTTTTCTCATCCATCTTATTCTTCAACGCCTTAATCTTTTTAATGCTTCGCTAATTTCTTTGTGATTCTCTTCATCACATCCCTCAAATACTGGTATCAATTCATTGCTAAAACTGATTACTTCTATTACCTCCGCCGTTTCCTCCTATCAAACTAGACTCCTGTAGCACTAACTACTGGTGCATGTACATCAAATGAAAAGAATGTCACCTGAAGGCATCACGAAAAGGTTTAAAAAATTCATTAGAGCTCCAAATCCTATTGCAATGAATGTTGGGGGAATAAGTAGGCTAACGACTTTTTTAAATTGAAATAACACAATGCTGTATGACCTATGTACTCGTATTTTGAACTTAGGACGACAATTGTGTAAATGGCGACAACAGAGGCTATTTTTTAACTTAGGGCAAGCAGGATGGAATTTCACACTTAGAACAAGTTAACTGGCTGCTGTAAATAGCCCCACGGGTATCTACAGCATGGCGCTTTCTAGCATGCAAGTTATTTCCTTTGTTCTAGCATCTCGGATTCTGGCATCATAAAGGTACGCCAGTACTCCAGATCAGCCATCTTGGATTCTGACGTAATACTAAGACAGCACCAGTGTTCCAGGGGATTCTGCGCTCAGGACAAGTGACCTATTTCCGTATGTGTGAGAATGCACCATCTTGCATTTTTGAATTTCCCACCAATTTACACTAAGGGCAACGGCCCTACTTCCACAGTGGAGGAGTAGGGGAAAATGTTGGGTATTTTTGAAGTTCCTGTCAAAATTTGAATTCTCATCACTTTATACATAGGGCAATTGACCTTTGTTAGAGGCGTGGGGTCGAGGAAGGCGTGGGGAAATCCGAAGACTCAGTGATTACGTCATCGATGTCACCAGTGACGTCATCAGCGACCTCCTTTGCGGCAGAACCCACTTAGAATGAGATTATCACTCTGCAGCGGAGTGTGCGCTGATATGAAACTTCCTGACAGATTAAAACTGTGTGCCCGACCGAGACTCGAACTCGGGACCTTTGCCTTTCGCGGGCAAGTGCTCTACCAACTGAGCTACCGAAGCGCGACTCACGCCCGGTACTCACAGCTTCTGTAAAGTTTGGAAGGTAGGAGACGAAATACTGGCAGAAGTAAAGCTGTGAGTACCGGGCGTGCGTCGTGCTTCGGTAGCTCAGATGGTAGAGCACTTGCCCGCGAAAGGCAAAGGTCCCGAGTTCGAGTCTCGGTCGGGCACACAGTTTTAATCTGCCAGGAAGTTTCATATCAGCGCACACTCCGCTGCAGAGTGAAAATCTCATTCTGGAAACATCCCCCAGGCTGTGGCTAAGCCATGTCTCCGCAATATCCTTTCTTTCAGGAGTGCTAGTTCTGCAAGGTTCGCAGGAGAGCTTCTGTAAAGTTTGGAAGGTAGGAGACGAGATACTGGCAGAAGTAAAGCTGTGAGTACCGGGCGTGAGTCGTGCTTCGGTAGCGCAGTTGGTAGAGCACTTGCCCGCGAAAGGCAAAGGTCCCGAGTTCGAGTCTCGGTCGGGCACACAGTTTTAATCTGCCAGGAAGTTTCATATCAGCGCACACTCCGCTGCAGAGTGAAAATCTCATTCTGGAAACATCCCCCAGGCTGTGGCTAAGCCATGTCTCCGCAATATCCTTTCTTTCAGGAGTGCTAGTTCTGCAAGGTTCGCAGGAGAGCTTCTGTAAAGTTTGGAAGGTAGGAGGCGAGATACTGGCAGAAGTAAAGCTGTGAGTACCGAGCGTGAGTCGTGCTTCGGTAGCTCAGTTGGTAGAGCACTTGCCCGCGAAAGGCAAAGGTCCCGAGTTCGAGTCTCGGTCGGGCACACAGTTTTAATCTGCCAGGAAGTTTCAGAACCCATTTAGCCTACCTACTAAGGCAAATTTGTCTTTGATGCGAACATGACGGCAACTGAAGGAAATAGCTTTTGTTGTGAGAATGGGATGTCTAGAGACTCTAGTTGCATGAATGTTTTGCAATTTACCAAGGTTATCAAAGAACCCTTGTCTACTGATAGGTTATGGGCTTTGAGTATACCAGGAGTTGGTTCCCTAGCTTAACTGGCGATGACCTCTGGTTCCAAATATTAATTAGTTTCGATGGAGCGAACTTCTCGAGACGTTGCTTTGGGAAGTTTCTAACAGGCGGCTGCTGCAACCCAAGAGGTGAGGAGGCGGCTGCCGCGCGAAACCTTGTCGTGGTGTGGTCGAAGCTGGTTTTGATGTCTGTGCTGGTCTGCTGGATACAGCATTTACCAGACGCAGATCGAAAGATCGAAGAGGACCATGATTGCCAATGTTTTAAACCATAAACATTTTGTAAGTTTCTCACAATAAAGCCTCGAACTTGGAGAAAAAATCGCAGGAGCAAAGTTGTAGTTCTAACAGCGAGACCTGAAAAAAATCCGCAAAAGAACTGTGCTAATCGGTAATGTAAACATTTACGATTTTACTGAAACATTTTATATGTTTTATTTTTATAATTATTTGTAAAATCTTTGGTATTTCTTACGCGTTTTATGTGGGTGTGACAGTGAGCCCGCGCTTGGCATCTAGCACAGTCAATTTCACGGTTTTATTATAGGGTTAACGGAACGCCATTATGTAGACAAACCTTGCTGTATAGTAGCAAACTTTAATTTTTAGTGAGAAGGGTGCAGGGTAAATATCTATGTAACGATTCTCTGTAAAGCTTTCCCGAATTATTGCATTCTGGCTTTCAATATTTGAAAATATTTTTCTTGTCAATACGAAAAGACAGACTCTTTGCTCCGTGAGCGAGTTATTTTGTCAACACACACATGATTAAATCAAATTATGCAATAATCAATGTGGTGATAACATGGTGATTTATAAGCAGAGTTTGTCCTATCTGCCTAGCAACCATATTTGACTGTAATTTAATTGATTCCCTGTGCTTTATTCAAAATTTTGCAGGTCCTTTTTTCTATTTCCGTTTCATCTAATTTATATTGTATTACAGTGGTGTGCAAAACAAAAGGACGGAAGTGTCTCGCGCCTGATGTGCCACTGCCAAGTAGCAAACCTTGATGAAAGTTTGACCTTGCATAGAAAGAACTGCTACAGTGAAGTACGGTACAGAAGGCAACTGAAAGAAATGCGCAATGAAACGAACAGAAATGACACTTTTATTCGAAGACAATAATTACACTGAAGTCAACAAGACTCATGATAGTGCCCTGGAAGTTAGAAACGGTGAGACATGGTTCTTAATAGTGTGTGTGCGATCACCAAGGACGGCACTGCATGATCTGCAACATGCACCATTCTGGCCACAAGCTAGTTAAGTTATTGTTGCTGTTGTCGTCGGGTGTTCCTTAAGCAGCGCCCCTGACGACTGCTTGATGGTTGTTGATGCATGTGGACAGGCTGCAGTGCATCTGCCAGACGTATCCCACACCTGATAGATCCGATGTAAGTCGGGGGAACGGGGAGGCCAGTCCATTTGCCGAGTATCCTATCTTTCCTAGAGCTCCGTCAACTGTACTGCCCAGTTCGAAGCGGTCGCGCATTGTCGTCCATAAAAATAAAGTCAGGGCTGAACCCCTGGAAAGACGCACATAGGGAAGAAGTACATTGTCACAGTAATGTGAACCAGTGACCGTGCCGTGTTCAAAGATCTGGAGGTCAGTACGCTCACGCAACATTATGCCTCTTATAATGGTACAGCCCCCCCCCCCCCCCCAGGACTCATATAAAATGTCCGATACCACTTTATTTATATGATTCAGGATAGTTACCGGACAATTCAGTGCTTCCTAAGGCCTTGTATGTGTGTCTTTATATACATCATTCTGTCGTATTTGACAAAAAACTTGATATTCATTATCGGTGGATTGTTATCATTGATAAAATTATGTACATATGCTAAATTAAGTAACTAATCAAGAAACTGAAGTAATAAGTCCTTAGAAATAAACAACTAGAGACTGCAGAGATGTTAGCATGAAAAATAAATGCTTCTAATTAACAAAATGGTAATCTAAAAATCCAGTAACAGAAGACCTCACTATCTTGAGGAAGAGCTTAAAAGTAATTACCAAGCGATGTATTTTCATTTGTTGTTTGTTTTTATGTCTTCCTCTGTAATTAATATTCTTTGTCTCCAGAATGACATTTTCACTCTGCAGCGGAGTGTGCGCTGATATGAAACTTCCTGGCAAATTAAAACTGTGTGCCTGACCGAGACTCGAACTCGGGACCTTTGCCTTTCGTGGGCAAGTGCTCTACCGACTGAGCTACCCAAGCAGAACTCACGCCCCGTCCTCACAGCTTTACTTCTGCCGGTATCTCATCTCCTACCTTCCAAACTTTACATAAGCTCTCCTGCGAACCATGCAGAACTAGCACTCTTGAAAGAAAGGATACTGCGGAGACCTGGCTTAGCCACAGCCCCAGGCTGTTAATGCCGGCACGGTAGCTCAGCGTGTTCGGTCAGAGAGCCGGTTGGCCTTTGTAATAAAAAACTGAGTGGATCAACCACCGAACTTGAACAGGATGTCTTGTGACGTCCGCAACGACCAAAAACAACGATCAATAACGAACAAAATGTTAAAAAAAAAGTTGGTAGAGCACATGCCCGCGAAAGGTAAAGGTCCCGAGTTCGAGTCTCGGTCCGGCACACAGATTTAATCTGCCAGGAAGTTTTAATATTCTTTGTAATTACATTTCTAATTAACTCTCCAATTGTTTACATCTAACAGTTTTCCAATTTCCAGAACTTGAGGCCTTATTTGTGCATTTTATGTATGTAATCGCATGGAGAGCTGCATCAAACCAGTCTCAGGACTGAAGACCACAACAACAACAACATGTATGTAATCGGTTAAAGCACGGGTTCTGTACTACCACTGAATATTAGCAACTAAATCCAAACTGTAATTAATTTTGTAACTAAAATAATACTAGAGACATTGTTGTAATTAAAGTTCAGAATGGTTTTCTTATGGAAAACTAAAGATATTACTATAAAAGATTGTCATTGAATATTGTATTTTATACCTTATTCGGCTGTAACATCAATTTCTTTACGTTTTGTAAATTTTACTTGTAACATGAAAATTGTACAAAATTAATAATGCTTTATTTTGGAAGTTATTGTTAAATTTCTATATAACGCGATGCAGCGATGCTGCGAGGGGTCAGTTCTGAAGTTACTTTTGGAAGTCAAAGAGATCAGTGAAGTCTGTCCGTGTTTTGTTTAGATGACGAGTGTGCAGTTCGGATGTCAATTAATGTGAATAAATTTTGTGAAGCGTGAAAATTTTCCATTCACTCATCGATGGACCAGGCAGAAGAAACTGAAGTAACATTCAACATGAATCATTACACTCTCCACACCACAACACTTGGATTACCAAAACGATCATGTTCGACAATGCTGGACGTATCCTCACCTTGCTGGTGGAAGAAGGGAAAGCCCTACCACAAGTACTCCTGATCAACCTTGTGGTTGGCATGGGAGCACATTGAAGGCCATGCACTGCCGTACACGGAGATCACCCAACCTATTAAGAATCAGGCAATGTCCAGGGTACCGTTATAAATCGCTGACTACAGTATAATTATTGTACTTGAATAAAAGCTTCATTGCTGCCAATCTCATTATGTATTTCTTTCAGTTACATTCTGTGCTGTACTGTCCTTTCTATGCATGGTCCAAGTTTCATCGAGCTATGTCACTTGGCAGTGACGCATCATGCGAAAGTTAGTCCTATCCTTAAGTTTTTTACGACACCGTAAATAATGTATGTTTGAAGCCTAAGTGGGGAGGTTGTAAACGTTACACCTCAAAATAACTTTTTGTACACTTTCCACTCTAATCTGTTGTTGCCAGTCGGTGTGGTTGAGCGGTTCTAGGCGCTTCAGTCTGGAACCGCACGACCGCTACGGTCGCAGGTTCGAATCCTGCCTTGGGCATGGCTGTGTCTGATGTCCTTAGGTTAGTTAGGTTTGAGTAGTTATAAGTTCTTGGGGACTGATGACCTCAGATGCTAAGTCCCATAGTGCTCAGAGCCATTTTTGAACCAATCTGTTGTTTTTACGAAGCGACTGCCTTACATTCTGATCTACAAGTATTATGCACACATTGGTCAGCTGATTAGGAGCACATTGCCTAACAATGGAAAACTTTAATTTTCTCTTCTATCTGGTCTTACAATGCTGTTAGTAATTTTATGTATTTGCTCTCGGTCCTTGGGGGAAGCTAATTTTGTGGCAGTTGTCAGTTTTTGTCCTCTGATACCGAAGCCTGAACCCAGATTGTGAGTATCAGGTTGCTACACGATTTGTCTTACATTATAATGCCAAAGTTGAGGGCAGTTAAACCGATGCAGAGTCCAGACGTATGTCCTTCTAACAACTGTAGAGATTTATGATTCTTTTTGTGTGTGACGAAACAGTTTGCATCGTTCGTTTTTACGTCTTGAATGTTCGTGGGAAATGACTCTGTTTACGTTCTGCGGATTTCACGTATCTTATCAGGTAAGTGTGTGGGCAGCTCCGCAAATGTGTGCCAAGGATGTCTTATCTGGCAGTCTACGTTTTGCCAAAACAGCGAACTCGACGTTTGTTCAAGTGATAGCCTTGACTCTATCCTTGGTCTCAGATACATTTTTCGCGATGTACTTGCGATACGTGGTAACCGAATCGTGAACGAGATTTTGATAAAAGTTTGATGTGTCTGTAAAAATTCGTGGATGTTAAAATCCTCCAGTAACAGTGTTCGAAGTATTTAGAATGTTAACAGTCTACAGTGTGCTACCGTGTCAAAAGCTTTCCGGGTCTACGAATATAGAATTGTGCCGGCCGCTGTGGCTGAACGAATGCCGGACATTTGCCACACTTGTCCCTTCGCCAGGTAGCGATCCCTCAGGAAAGGGACGCCCTTCCTCTTACTTCTTCTGTCCGCTTTCAGACCACCGTCTCCACATCTTACTCGATACAACCAGTACGTAAGGGACCATCTTCTTCGACATCTTGGCCAAATACAAAGCTTATTTTCCGAAATCGAAATATTTATAACTTTTGGGAAACTGAAGCAATACCGACGATTATGTCAGTATGTGATTAGTTCTGCCAAGTATAAATACAGATTCCTCTGTCTGTACGGTAGCTTCCTTTCATGCTTACTGATTGCGATAGAAACAGTCCATCGCCGTGGGAGCAACAAGAAAGGAACGATGTAAAGAGAAGGCGAATGCACGCTAATCATTTCTTTTTGATCACTGCATTTGTGCCTACTTTAATTACTACAATTGCATGCCCAAAATACAACAAGGAAAGAAGAAATGGGTATGTGAATGTTTCAAAAGAAGAACGACATGCTCCATATTAATTTACTCTCTAAAATGCGATATCCCTTGCCGCGAAACATTAGTTAATAAAGTGTAGCGGGACAATGTTCAAAACATGACTGAAAATACGTTCAACAAACAGAGATAAGAACATCTATGATTGACATGTCATCTAAAGTCATCGTACAATTTTAAAATGTTAGAAATAAGGGAATGAGGTAATACAGAATGCTATGCTTGTAACGTACGTTGTTGTTCTACATTGTTTAGCTCTGGTATTCACAGGGTCACAGAGAAAGCATCCTAGGTTTTGGAGGGAAAAGCCGTAATTGTAATGATCTGCACTACAACAGAAACAAGAAGCACAACTTATGGAAAAATTATGTAATGTGTCTTCCAGCTCACAAGCGACATTGAAGCAGATAGTTCCTGTGACTTAGTATGGGCAAAGGTTATATTCGACAACCGGAATAAATTAATAACTGGCTCCTTTTACCGATCCCCGGTCTCAGATGAAACAGTTGCTGAACAGTTCAAAGAAAACTTGGGTCTCATCACAAACAGGTACCCTACTCATACAATTATAATTGGCAGTGACTTCAATATACCTTCCGTATGTTGACAAAAATACATTTTCAGACCCTATTGTAGATAGAAAACAACTTCCGTAATTGTTCTAAATGCTTTTTTAAAAATTATTTTGAAGAATTAGTTCACGAGGCCATTCAAATTGTAAATGGTTGCGAAAACACACGTGACCTCTTAGCCACAAATAATCCTGAACATCACGACGGATCCAGGGAGCCGGCCGGTGTGGCCGTGCGGTTCTAGGCGCTTCAGTCTGGAGCCGCGTGACCGCTACGGTCGCAGGTCCGAATCCTGCCTCGGGCATGGGTGTGTGTGACGTCCTTAGGTTAGTTAGATTTAAGTAGTTCTACGTTCTAGGGGACTGATGACCACAGATGTTAAGTCTCATAGATCTCAGAGCCATTTGAACCATTTTTGGATCCAGGGATTAGTGAATACACAGTCGTAGCGAGGCTCAATTCCGTATCAAAGAAATTCACCAAAACTAAACGCGAGATATATCTATTTATAAAAGCAACTAAAAATTCGGTTGACGTCTTTCTAAGAGACAGTCTCCAATCCTTCCAAACTATGTAAGTGAAGACCATATGTGGCTTAAGTACAAAGAAATAGTATCAACAGCACTCGAGAGATTCATACCAAATAAATTAATAAGAGACGGAACTGATCCCCTATGGTACACAAAACACGACAGAAAGCTGCGCAGGAGCATCGAAAAAGGCAAGTATATAGACGAACGCAACATCTCCAAGATTGGCGAAGTTTTACTGAGGCTCTAAATTTGGTGCGGATTTCAATGCGAGATGCATTTAATAGTTTCCACAACGAAACTCTCTCTAGACATGTGGCGGAAAATCCAGAGAGATTCTGGTTCTGTGTTAAGTAAACCAGCGGAAAGACTCAGTAAGCGATGGGGAGGAGGAGGAGGAGGAGGGGGAGACAAGGGACCCAACCCTTCGGAGCAGGTAAAATCGTGGCAAATGTCCGGCGTGGCAAATGTCCGCACACCGGCTGAACGGTTCTACGTGCTTCAGTCTGGAACTGCGCGATCGCTACGGTCGCAGGTTCGAATCCTGCCTCGGGTATGGATGTGTGTGACGTCCTTAGGTTAGTTAGGTTTAAGTGGTTCTTAGTTCTAGGGGCTGATGACCTCAGATGTTAAGTCCCATAGTGCTCAGAGCCATTTGAACCATTTGAGTATAGAATTGCCTGTTGTCCTTCATCCACGGTTCGTAGGATATAACGCAAGAAAAGGGCTAGCTGTGTTTCGCACGAGCAGTGCTTTCTAAATTCGCACCTCTTTGTTTCAGATGATTTTTTGTCTCAAAGAAACGTAATATGTTCGAACTTGGAATATGCTCATGAATTCTGTAGGTAATTGACTTAAGGGTATTGGTTTGTAGTTTTGCGGGTCCGTTTTTTACCCTCCTTATACTCAGGAGTGATCTGTGCCGTTTTCCAGTCATCTGAGACTCTGTGCTGGGCGAGAGATTCGCGGTAAACGCAAGCTAAGTAAAGGGCCAATGCAGTACAGTACTCTCTGTAATCCCAAATTAGGATTTCAGCTCGACTTGATGACTTATTTGTTTTCAACTCTTTCAGCTGCTACTCAGCGCCAGGGACACCTATTTATATGTGCTCCGTACGGCAGTTTTTCCGACGGTCAGACGATGGTATGTCTGCACGAGCCTCCTGCGTGAACGATTTTGTAAACGCGGAGTTTAAACTTCAGCTTTCCTTTTGCTATCTTCTTTTGCCACACCTGGTAGGTCGACGGGTTCTCGGCAAGATCTTTCCCTAATGTATGAAGATCGAAGTTTTGTGCTCTATGCATCGGTTTATTTAAAGTCAAACGAATTTGTACTAACTTTTGCCTGTCGATGTTTCTGCGTTCCTTTCTCAGCTGTGGGTGCAACAACCTGTTTCCTCAGCATTTCGCGAATTTAGTTATTAGGACTACGACTTTGCTCCCGCCGTTTTTTCTCGAAGTTCGAGGCTTTATTGCAAGAAACTTACAAAAAGTGTATGATTTAAAGCATTGGCAATCTCTGGTCACTACTCTCTCCAATCTTTCCGGCAGGATATGAACCTCGCGACGGAAGAAAAGGGCACCTTTTATGGAGATCCACGAATCAATCGAATTTTACCCTTACTCGTATTACCGGAAGTGCTGGTCACCGAGACCTTATGCCATTGATCGGAATGCCGGTAGCTGAGTGGTCAGCGCGACAGAATGTCAATCCTAAGGGCCCGGGTTCGATTCCCGGCTGGGTCGGAGATTTCCTCCGCTCAGGGACTGTGTGTTCTGTTGTCCTAATGATCATTATTTCATCCCCATCAACGTGCAAATCGCCGAAGTGGCGTCAAATCGAAAGACTTGCACCCGGCGAACGGTCTACCCGACGGCAGGCCCTAGTCACACGACATTGATCGGAAAAGGTGGTAGAATGAGCGATGTGTGGAGAATAAGGATGGTGTAGGACTTCCCTTTTCAACGTTTCCAAGTACATAGGGTGTTTCCGTAAGAGCGTACAAAAATTTAACAGGACATAGAGGATGCTCCACTGAACAATTTGAGGTAGGGAACCTGTGGTCGGAGAAAATAGTTTGAGATAATAGGAATAAAATCACATCACTGTGTACTTTTTTATTTACATTAGTTACAGTTAACCGCAAATACCATCATTGACACAGCGAACCTACCATTTATACTGTATCTTACAAAATATGCTGAAACTGACGGCCATTAACCTTAATGCAAGCGTGACACCGGCAAACTAGATTCCGAAGGACCCTGACAATTATTCCTGGTGTGTTTCGAATCACATTAAAGGTAGCTAAAATTCTGGAAACTAATTCCGTGTCCACGATGGACTTATCCCCACTGGAAAGAATCAAGGGGATTCAGGTCATGCAACCTCGCAGGCCATGGAATAGGACATCCCCTTCCAACCCAGCGATCAGGAAATGCAGCACTGAAATGGTTCTGGACATCCACACTGAAGTGAGACGGTACACCGTCATGATTTGTCCACGTCCTCTCTCGAACAGCCCAGCATACGTTCTCCAACAACTCAGGTAGAACTCTTTGCACGAACGTCAAGTACAGGTGGGCATTCAGACTGTCAGGTAGAAGATATGGCCCAATGAGATTGTCGCCGATAATGGTGGTCCAGATACAACAAAGCGTACTTGATGGTGTGACTCTACTACAGTGTGAATGTTTTCCTCACCCCACACGTGGCTATTCTTCCTGCTCGAAATACCTTGATCATCAAATGAGACCTCAAATGTTTTTTATTCCAGTCTTTGATCACAATGTCAATTCTTTTGACGTTGACCGGTTTCAGTCCGTGATGACCATCCTCAGATCTACAATATACAAATATATACACCTAGTGAGCAGTGTCTCTTTCAACACAATACAGCAACGCGTATCACAATATACTGTCATACAACCAGGGAAATGTACAGATAAAATACAGTAAAACGTACCTTTTCTACACCATGTCCTAAAGTGATAAGGCCGTAATGGCATCGTCAAAACATATAAGTATAGTCAGCACAACATCGTCACATAGATATAAAATAAGGTGTATAGAAAGATACATAGTCCACACAGTCATTATTGCTACTGGCTACTCAAGTACAGTAGCTACCAGAAATCTGTTTGCCTATATCCTACCTAGTTGTCGCTACTGCGTGCTTCGATGCAGTCATCATTTACACAAAAAACATAATCTGATAAAAACCACATTAGGTAAAAATACATGCAGCAGGATTTTAAATAATGATAACTAATGTAGAAACCAATTGTGATACAGACCTCGTCAGTAAACTACACGACTTGGAGGAAATCTGGTCGTTCAGTCCATTGCTGGAGCAACCACTGACACTATGTGACCCTTGCTGCAAAGTCAGCCACAAGCATTCCAAGGACTCGCTGTGGGTGATATGAGTATAGTTCTTGTTCGTGGAGTACTTGCCACATGCTTGTATGCGCAGCGCTTATTTCACGTGCGCAATACGACGAGTACTTGTAGTGGGGTCCGCTGCAACATGTTCCAGCACATCCTCTTCAAATACGGGTGTATGAGTGGTTCTCATGTTGCCAGGCCCATCGTTTCTGCTCTCCAATGAACCAGTCTCCCGCATTCGTCGATCGAGAGAAATAAACACTCGTCCTGACGGATGATGCATGTTAGGAAATCATTACCGGTACAGCCTTTCAGCAGCGAGAGCATTCCAATGTACGTCCCCATATACAAGGTGCATGTTAGTGAGTTGTGTGCAAGTGTACCAGTACTGCTCCATCTTACTGTACTGTACGTATCTGAATAGCACAGAGTAATGAATGGGTCTGTCATTGACTCATAGCATGTTCTGCCATGGGACAATGTAAATACGATACAACAAAGCTACCTTATGCGCAAGTAAAGTAAACGAAATCTGCAACACTTCCTGGTAATCAGGCTCGTTCTCCTCGTTTCCTTTCACGAAATAAGGAATGTACACGTAAATAAACAGCACAGTACCTGTAGACTTGTACGCATGTTAGTTGTAAATAAGCTGGAAAACAGTAACACTAGACAAAGAGGTAGACAAGTTTACTTCCGTGTCTCCCTAAGCTGGCTTCTCTGATCGCAGGTTCCCTACCGCAAAACCGAGCGAGGTGGCGCAGTGGTTAGACACTGGACTCGCATTCGGGAGGACGACGGTTCAATTCGCGTCCGGCCATCCTGATGTAGGTTTTCCGTGATTTCCCTAAATCGCTCCAGGCAAATGCCGGGATGGTTCCTTTCAAAGGGCACGGCCGACTTCCTTCCTCGTCCTTCCCTAATCCGATGAGACCGATGGCCTCGCTGTCTGGTCTCCTTCCCCAAAATAACCCAACTCAACCTACTGCAAATTGTTCAGTGGACTACTCTCTATGTCCTGTTACATTTTTGCACGGTCTTACGGCAACGCACTGTATTTTGCCGGTTTTTCGACATCGGGTCAAGCATTATCAGGTTGCAAAATCACCTTTTCATCTATCGATGCACTGTGGCCATTTGTCTTTCAGTGTTCGGCTCAAACGCATGAACTGTTTTCGATAACGCCCTCCTGTGATTATTTCCGTCGGCTTCAGTAGCTTCTAAAATCTTCCCTCTTCGACCGCCATCTACATCTACATCTACATGGATACTCTGCAAATCACATTTAAGTGCCTGGCAGAGGGTTCATCGAACCACCTTCACAACTCTATTATTCCAATCTCGTATAACGCCCGGAAAGAATGAACACCTATATCTGTCCGTACGAGCTTTGATTTCCGTTATTTTATCGTGGTTATCGTTCCGCCCTATGTAGGTCGGTATCGACAAAATATTTTCGCACTCGGAGGAGAAAGTTGGTGATTGGAATTTAATGAGAAGATTCAGTCGCAACGAAAAACGTATTTCTTTTAATGATTTCCAGCCCAAATCCTGCATCATTTATGTGACATTTTCTCCCATATTTCGCGATAGTACAAAACGTGCTGCATGCCTGTCTTCGATGTCAAAATCACCGTTCTTGAAGCGTTGAAACCATGCTGTGCACGCTCTTTCGCTAATAGGTGGCTCAACATAAATATTACTCAGCATTTTAGTAGCATTAGCCGCAGATTCCTTCATGTTAAAGCTGGAAATTGAGACCTCCCGAAAACTGGGCTCGTAAGTTGACATATTCAATCGACAAAAGTTTATGATGCAACCGCAAGTCGGATAATATTGCGATAGAGTTACATTTACAAACGCCTTAGGTTACTGTATGGCACTTACGACATACTACGTGCACCACCACTTGCCACTAATGCCATCTGTTGCAAAACGGCGGAGCAGAAGTTGTCGACCTAAAATTAAACCACGACGGGTCTAAAACTTCCAGGCAGATTAAAACTGTGTGCTGGACCGACACTCGAACTCGGGACCTTTGCCTTTCGCGGGCAAGTGCTCTACCAACTGAGCTACCCAAGCACTACTCACGCCCCCTCTTCACAGTTTTACTTCTGCCAGTATCTCGTCTACCTTCCAAACTTGCCCGCGAAAGGCAAAGGTCCCGAGCTCGAGTCTAGGTCCAGCACACAGTTTTAATCTGCCAGGAAGTTTCATATCAGCGCACTCTCCGCTGCAGAGTGAAAATCTCATTCTGTTCTCGGCGAGTCTTTTTCCGCTGTTAATCCACTTGCTTCTCCCGAGCGCAATGCACTATCAGTTTAAACGTTGCCCACAATTCCTCTTCTTCCATAGTATTGGAACTAAAGAATGTCCTTATACCTTCTGAGTCGGATGCTAACAACTGCTAATCTGCTCGCCCCAGCGTAAATGGTTAACTTTGGTAACCATCGTAAAATGTAAACTTTCCAGGCCGGAATTGTCACAATTAATAAAATAGTCTGGGCTATGATGACGTCATGATCACTAAACCCCCTCTATGCTGACTCTGTCGACAAGGTTAAGCGTGACTGTAGCTACAAAGTCTAAAATATTTCCATTTCATGTGGGTTTCTGAACTAGCTGCTCTGTACAATTTTCGGAGATCGAGTTCAGAACTACAAGACTGTCTGTCCGTACTTTCTGCAATGAATCCACAGGCGTCCCAGTCTGTACTCGGTAGGTTAAAGTCGCCTCTTGACAACAGTCAGGGCGAATTCCATCAGCTTGCGAACATCAACTAATTTATTCCGTGCGCGAGGACAGCATACACTATGGGAGTGGTCTTCAAACTGCGGCCCGCGGGCCGAATGCGGCCCGAATCAAGTATTTGTGCGGCCCACGGTTCTGAGCCATATTTTATAATACGAGGGTGAGTCAAATGAAAACCTTAAATTTGTAATAACAAATCGAAATTTCGCGCCGTTATCCTGTAAGTTGGTAAGCGTGCTACAAATAGCATGCAGAATGGCCTGTACGTGGCAGCATTGTGGAAATGCACACATACCGTCGCAGTGTCGGTATAAAGATGGCCGCCCCACTTGCGACTTGCACCAGGGAAGAACAGCGTTCTGTTATTCGGTTTTTGCGTAGTGAAGGTGTGAAACCTATTGAAATTCATCGACGAATGAGGGTTCAGTACGGTTATGCATGTTTGTCACATCAGCAAGTCTACGAATGGAGTAGGAAGTTCGCAAATGGTGTGACTTCAATGGAAGATGTTCCTCGTCCAGGTCAGGCGCAACGAGTTGTGACTCCACAGAACATTGCAGCAGTTGAAGCCATAGTGAAGGAAAACCGCCAACTGACACTGAATGACATTGCAGCATGTTTACAGATTAGTCATGGGTCAGCACACCACATTGTGCATGATGTGCTCCAGTTTCACAAAGTGTCTGCAAGATGGGTTCCACGGCAACTGACTCCTGGAATGAGAGAACGACGTGTTAATGCTTGTGAAGAAGCTCTTCGGCGCTTTGAACGAGAAGACGATGGCTTCTTTGCAAGAATCGCTACTGGGGACGAAACCTGGGTTCACTTCCACCAACCGGAAAAGAAGAGAGTGAGCAAGGAATGGCGCCATTCCTAATCACCAAAACCAATGAAGTTTCGAACAGAACCATCAGCAGCGAAGGTTATGCTGACTCTCCTTTGGGACGAAAAACGCGTCATTTTGTAGCATTACGTGCCTAGAGGGACCACTGTCACCAGTGGATCATACACAGATCTCCTAAAAAATCATCTGCGGCCTGCAATCAAATCAAAGCTGCGTGGATTGCTGTCAGCAGGTGTCCTTTTGCAGCATGACAATGCAAGGCCCCACACTGCCCGTACAACAGTTGCAACAATCACAGACCCGCATTTTGAGTGTCTTCCTCAACCACCATACTCACCAAACCTTGCCGCAAGTGATTTCCATATGTTTGGACCACTCAAAGAGGCTATGGGAGGAAAGAAGTTCCGTTCTGATGAAGAGGTACGACACGCGGTGCATGAGTGGTTGCGCCGACTACCAAAAGAATTTTCTTCTAAATGAATTTATGCACTTTGTAAGCGCTGGAGGACTTGCATTGAGTGTGGGGGAGATTATGTTGAAAAGTAATACAGCTTTGTACCACTTCTGCACAATAAATAAAATTTAAAAAAAAATTTTAAGGTTTTCATTTGACTCACCCTCGTAGTATGCGCCTAGCAAGTACCCGCCAAATCCGAAAACGTCAGCTAAGAGCTTTTTTTAAGAGTGTAATTTTCCTGATCAGTAACAAAAAGAATTAAGAGAGATGTGCTTAATTTTAATTGATATTGGTGAATTCGACCTTGACCTAAGTGATATTGTGCGTTTACGCCAGTGTCAGAGGCATAAGTAGCGCGACCATTACGGGCTTAGAAGATGTGACAGGGGGAATGCCTTCCAGCTCCGGCTCTGTGTGACTTGCACCGATCAATTGCTATGGTATAAATTTTGGCATGGAAGTAATATGGATGTGTGAATAGCATTACAGAACGGTCATCTTTAAATGTGGTACTTATTTGCAGGAAGGAACATTAAATTAATTGAAGTTTTTGTAATACAACGCAACAAGTAGAAGAAAATGACATTCAAAACATTTAGTAAAAATTTGTGATCGTGTTTAATACTGCATAATACGCTTAAATATAGCCGCCACCGTGACTCAGTAACTGCCGGCAAGGTAGGTCAGCATGTTCAGTCAGGGAACTGGCGATTCTCCGTAATAAAACAACTGAGTGAAATTCTCATCGAGACACTTTGAAAGACGTCATGCGACATCAGCACAGAACCACTGACGGCATAACAGGTTGAAAGAAAGAAGGCGGGAAAAAACTCGTCGGCGCGCCCGGCTACCATGCGGATGACCCGTGTTCGATTACCGATAATTCCGTGGATATTTCGTTAGTCGCAGGACTGGAACTGGGTGCACTGAGCCTCGTGATGCCAACTGAGGAGCTGCTCCAGTGAGACGTAAGAACTCATAGGTCCAGAAAATCGACAACCGCAGCGACGTGGAGCGCTGACACATCATCCCTCCACACAACATTCATTGCAGCCACTGGCAGAGGAAGACTAGACGGTCAGCGCCAGAAGGCGGAGCTATAGCTATTTAAGTATAAGATCAGTTGTTCCTATTAATTAGTTAATCATCCGCTCACACACACACACGACACAACACTTCATCAGGCCAATGACAGTGTCACCACTTCGGGATGGCTGAGGCTGGAAGCAAGCTCAAACAGAGAACAGTCAACAAGAAGTGTTCTGAATGGCGCCGACGTTTAATGATCAGTGCTTGGAGTCGACGGCAACATGTCGCGACCTTACTATTGCTGGCTCATAACTTAATCGTTCATACATATTCCCAGTTAATAATATGGTCGGTAGTTCAGTACATACCCCGCCCCACAACGTTGATATTGGCTCTTGAGCAGAAAAGTTTGACCACGACTGCACTACAGAGTGGATTTTTGATGATGCAGTATTTTACAGAACAGTAAACTAAACTTGCAGAATCTAATTTATGGGCCTGATATGCGGCATGGATTACTAGTTGCCTTTAAGAAATGAAGCGGTTAACAGCCAAAGAGAGAAACACTGATGTTCCATAAACATTATGACCGCCTTCTTATTGCTTGTTTGTCCATTTTTGGGACAGCTGATTCTGGATATCAAGGATTCGACAATTTGTTGGTAGGTTTGTGGAGGTATGTGGCATTAGATGTCTAAGCACAGGTCATGTGATTCCCGTAAATGAAGATATACTGCTTCAGACGTTCGATTAAACATTGGGACTGAGAAAGATAAATATCTCTGTTAATGAGCACATGAAGCCTAATAACGATCGCCAAAGCCAGTATAACTTAGTAAAGTCCAGCAATTGCTATGCAAATGAAACTAGTACCTCCCATGTTCCCGTGAAATTACGTAAAAATTCTCTATTTTGAACGGAAAGAGCAAAGATATATTTTAAACTTTACAACACTGAAAACTGAATACCTCCTATTTCGAGCTGAAATTAATTTCATATAGATTCTGATGTGAATCTAGAATAAAAATCACGGCTAATGTGGTTTTAGCGTACGAAATTAATCTGTAACTCAAAATATAAAATTTGACCGTGAATTATTTTTCCTATAGGACTTTGTAATTACTTCTCACAAGATCAGAGATTAGGGATTGCTATTTAACATGAAATGGAATTCTGAATAACTAAAAAAAAAAAAAAAAAAAAAAAAACGAAGACTAGCCAAATCACATAAGCGATCGACCGCACAACTACTGGCCGCAATTACGAAGGATGAGATAGAGGAAGGGTTTCTGAAATACGAACCCAGTTTTTAAATAACACTTAATTATTATTTAGTAAAAAAACCATGAGCCCTAATATTACATTGTCCGCCTCCTGCATAGGCAATGAAAACATTATACCGATAATCCAGCAACTGCAGTATGTAACAAATCTGGTTCTCTAATAGTCTAGAAATCCGTTAACCGGTGTATCTGAGTGTCTGAATATCTAATAACATGAGTATCTGATAATAATGCGAATAAATCTACGAATATCTAATTGACTGAAACTTGGAGACTAGAATAAAATAGAATAGACAAAATGAATACGGCGACTGCGCCTTAAATAGTCTTTCAGGGAGGTTGTAACCTCCCCACAAAAATTTAAAGATATTAATTTAAATGCTAATGGACATTGAGCTAAGTGTAAGCTCCCCACAGAAATTTTGAAACACAATAGTTGAATGCCCACAATGAAATCTACTGACAATGACAATTAAACAAAAATTAGCAATCTGACCCAAGTATAAGTTCCTCACAAAAAATGAAAGTCAATTCAGTGATAAGAAAATCTCAGTGATAATGATAACTCAATTAAACCGAAATATCGGTCTTTGGCCCTGTGCAAAAAATCATAATTAATTTCTTACCTCATTCGAAACTGCATGTCAAAGCTCTGCTCTTATTGTTGGCCATGGCTTGGAGGAAATGCATTGCAAGTATTATTTTTTATATATATATATATATTTTTTTTAATTTAATTGAAACTTTTCTTTAAAGGAAATGGAAGGAAATCGTTCGTTCAATTAAATAGTTCTTTTGTTAAAAATATTGCTTTGAAAACCAAAATTATTATTGGGGCGATTGTTGCACAAATTAGTTACAGTTAATTTACATTATTAGCTGAGCGCATTTAAAAATAATATACCTCGTCCTGAATCTTGACCAGAGTGCCATGTCGACGCCCGCCGACTCCTCACACACAACTGCACTTGGCTGCTACTACCGACATACTGCTCTGCCCTACTGCTACTGACAGACTGCCCACTGACTACTGCTCGCAACTGTACAGCACGACTACTACTGACAGAGTACCGCTCGCAACTCTCGTGCGGTCAAGCGCAGACTAGCCACGATAAATGGCTCTCTGGTCAGAGACTGCAATGCCTCGCCATCGCCGCCACACAACATACGTGTTTCATAACCCTCCACTGGGGGGGGGGGGGGGGGGGGGGCAAAAATTTGGCAGCGATGGTGAGTCATTTGGACTTGCCAAGCGCGGCAAAATTTTTTCTTTAATTAATCAACTTGTACAATTTACAGAATATTTAGATACATGAATTAAATGTTGTGCACATGCACTGAGTACAAAACATTTCAGACAAAGACAAGATATGAGTACAAAACATAGTAGCAAATCAGAAAACTGTATACAGAAATTATTTGACAGATAACAAAGTGCACAGGGACTGAAAAAAATTGTGTAGCATTTTCAGAACAAATAAACAGAATGGCAGAAAATCATGTTGACGAGTGACATGAGTGCACATGCACTGCAGTTGAGAACATATCAGCAAATGACAAAATGTATATACAATGAGTAACAAATGACATAAGTGCATACGCACTGAAGTATTGAACATACAGAATGAGTACAAATCATATTGAAAAATGAGAAAAGTGCACAGGCACTGAAGTTCAGTAGAAAACATATTAACACATAACATAAGTGCACATGCACTGTAGTTCAGAACATATCATCAAAATAAAAATGTATATACAATATAAAAGACAAGAGTGCACATATACTGTACTTCAGAACGAATCGAAAAGTGTCTTTAGCATTTTCACAACAAATAAACATAATGGCAAAAAAAAAATCATGTCGACAAGTGACATAAGTGTACTCGCACTGGAGTTCAGCAAATCGAAAAAAAATGTATATCCCATGAACATAAATGATATTAGCCAAAAAAAAATGATCTTCACTATTAGGATAGGAAAGGGAAGGATTGTATCATGGTTGTAGCACTTTAGATTGCACACAGCTGTTCTGAAAGTCCATATCTTTCCACAGAAGTACAACACCAAGTGACACAATTTGAAGTTCTTTTCCCATCAGAATTTATCAGCGTAGCCAAGACACTGAACTGTTGTAGTAATATTTCATGTTTTCATTTTGGCAGTACATTAGGTACACCAAACAGTGGGACCATAATAACGTCTTCATCGCTCACGGTGGTGGACAGCATGTCGTGTCAGCATCACGCTCTTATAAGGCACACCAACGTAGAATTAGTGCAAAAACCAAATATAGTGCTCCATGATCATGAGGATGGACAGGACAAATGGACATTGCAGTAATTCAGGGTAGTTAGCTCATAAGGTGAAGGACATTAAGTCACATAATAGGCTTCATTGAGAATTACAGTAGTAGTTTGCGGCATTCATAGCCCAGTTATTGAACATTTCTGTACCAAGTATGTAGTATTACAGAATAATGTTCATAAAATTAAATTATTGGCATCATGGGTAATCGTATTACAATAAACAGTGGCAGTCCTTGGCCAGTTACAAAGCATATTTAGTATGACAGAATAATGTTCATCAGAAGTCTTCATTGAAAGAAAAAAAAAAGTCAGTTATTGACCTAGCATTAACATAATACATTGAGTGATACAAATTATTGGCACTCATTGGCCATTTACCAAAACATGAAAAGTCAACATTGAAAACAAGAGCTAATTAATGGCATAATTAATAACAAAATTCATTTAGTGACATTAATTATTGGCATTCAGTGGCCAGTTATAGAACATGAAAAGTCATAATTGAAAACAGGAGCTAATTAATGGCATAATTATTAACGTAATTCATTTAGTGACATTAATTATTGGCACTCATTGGCCAGTTACCAAAACATGAAAGGTCATAATTCATTTAATTAGATTAATTATTGGCACTCAGTGGCCAGTAAGTATTGAATATTATAAAACATTGTTTATCATTCAGTATTATTCAGAACTCTCTTAAATGAGTAGCATTATTTGAAACTGGTGATACACACCATTAAGAAGTCCTGATTAAAAATCAGTTAATTACAGTCATAGTATTAATAATCATGGGCATTATAAGTAGTCTCATTACAATAAACAGTGGCAGTTATTTGCCCGTTACAAAGCATTATTTTATATATATATATATATTTTTTTTTGTATCATTAAGAAGTCATTACTGAAGTGACATACTATTCAGAGCTGATCAGTATTATTCAGAATTCTCTTAAACTAGTAACATTATTTGGGACTGGAAATACATTTTGTTTTTGTGCTAGCAATGCATTGCGTCGGGTAATTATAAGGGAAAGCAAGAAGAAAAAAAAATTGTTTCTGGTTTGTTGGTATAAATGAAAATGTGTAACGTCATCTGTCATAAGTCAGCTGTGGCAAGATTATGAAACAAGTAGAGTATATGTAACCACATTCATAGATTTAATGAACAACTGCTTATAGCACATTAATCTCATAAATAATTTCTCCTGCAAAATATATATAAAAATAGATTATTAAGCTGAAAATAGAAATGCATTTTATGCTGAAAAGTAGTGAACTTCGAATTAACAGGTAGTGAAATGTGTATAAAAATGTGTTCCATAGCTGTCCTTTCCCAAACCTTCAGTCATTATACTGTGCAATATAACACCTGCTGTCAAAACGAACTGCAACAAATACTTAAATAACTACATAGCCTAAATATAACTTCAACATTATCCTCATCTGCAAAGAAAACTTCAATATACATCTCATCATAACACCATTATCATCATCACCTGTAAAGAAAAACTTCATTATTCATAGTAGCATATTCTTCATCATTATTCATCAGCATTCATTACCATCTGCAAAAAAATCACTTCATTACTCATTACACAACTATTCCTTATCTCTAGCATATTTCATCACTAAAACTAAGATGTGTAGTTCTGTCTGACAGCCTGCATCAATCACTTTGTATTCTGAAAGAAAAATTAGTTAAGACTGCTATTCTACGATGAGTATAGTATATTCTTGTTAATGCTTGTTAATCCTGATCCATTTACTCTTCCTCATAAAGTTATTGCATCTTCTTTCGTTTATTCCGTAGGTGAAATTCCCATTTCTGTTGAATTTATTTCTTACACGGATCATTTCTTTCTCATTGATGAACAGAGATTAATGTCTTACATTTAAATCATATACCCACTAAATAATGACTGGTTTATGGTGACCTAATTAACCATACAGCATAACATTAGAGAAAACGTAATATGTCAAAGACATTGACAGTGTTCAGATGCAAAAATGTACACAGAATAATACAATGCAGCAGCAAAAAACGTAAAACAGTCACGATATTGAGATGTCATAGGGCAAAAAGAATGTCAAAATCGACTGGTGTGTTATACCTTAACTATTTCACAGTGCATATAAACAAAACATGAAAACAATCGTACATAAAAAGAGAAAATGTGACGTTCGTTGTGTTCAGCTTGTATGTAGTGTAGTTAATAGAGGCGAGAATTAAAGACTTTAATGGAGAGAGAATTTGATAAAATTAATACGTCATTACATAGAATTGCATAATTATTCATAAAATACGTAAGTTCATCTGGAAAAATATGCACGGTCTGATGTGTAACGACAAGAAAAGCGACCTGCTAACCTTACCTTGCCAGGCACTTGCCAAGAAAAATACGATAATCATCAATAATTAGTCATGTGAATATAATTGCATTAGTAAATGGCATCATAATGTGTTGAATCATAAAGTGTCTTCATTCAATAAAGGGTTTAATATTTGACCAATGGTTGTTGCCTTTCGATTTTCTGGTTCTCAAAGTTTCGACGTGTACCACATTGGGATGAGGAATGCTGCGAATCCGATATGGTCCTGCGTATAGAAGTTCAAATTTACTGCACTTACCTTTTATTCTGCTGGATAAATAGTGTGTACGCACTAATATCTTCTGTCCAATGTGAAAGTCTCGGCGTCTACAAACCTGTTTTTGTTGTCTTCTTCGGCGCTCTGCGGCACGTTTGATGTTGTTCAGCGCAATGTTAATTATTTCATGGTGTCTTAGTTGACGACAAGTAGGGAAGTTTACTAACTCTTTAATTTTGTTTGGTGGTTCAACGTTTTTCAGTATAACAGACGGAGATAGCATAGTGGATTCATTTGGAATGGAATTAATTACATCTTGGAATGAGAGTATGTGTGTATCTCAATCAATATGTCTTTTGTGGCAGTATATTCGACACAGCTTACCAATTTCTTTCATTAATCTTTCACAGGGGTTCGAAGAAGCATGGTACTTGGATATATAAATCGGAGAAATGTTTCTAGCTCGTAACATGCGTGTCCATATAGCAGAACGAAATTGTGATCCATTGTCAGAAATTACTTTCAACACATGCCCTACATGAAATAGAAAATGTTTTAGAAATGCTTTCGAAACGGCTTTAGCAGTAGCTTTGCGTAACGGAGTGAAAGTAACAAATTTTGAAGTGAGCTCAACAGCGACAAATATGTAGCAAAAACCTCTGTTAGTTCTCGGAATTGGACCAAAAATGTCTACAGCGGCCATGTGTCTTAATTTAACAGGTATAATGGGATATAATGGAGGAATATGTGAAGTGGTGTCTGACTTAGCTTTCTGGCAAATTTTACAAGACGCTAAAACTCGTCGTACACGTTTCTCCATGTTGGTAAAATAACAGTTCTGTCTCAGTATAAGAAAACATTTTCGTGCTCCGTAATGTGCGTAACTTAAATGAGTGTACCAGATTAATTTGTTAACCAGTTCGTCAGGAATGCATAACAACCAGTTGTTGCTGTCCGGATGAGAGCGGCGAAACAGAATGTCATTGCGTACAGTGTAATGGTGTCTAATCGTAACATTATTCCTATCTTGCCAAAGGTGTTTAATTTCTTTCCACACGTTGTCTTTATTTTGTTCTTGTGCTATGTCCTGTAATGACGACGAAATAAAATTTTCAAATGCTACTTGTTGAATGTACATGACACTGAAATTTGCTTTGCAGAAGTTGGTTGCTACGTCTTGCTGATTGTTGCTCAGAGAACGCGATAGTGCGTCTGCTATAAGATTTTGTGTGCCGGGAATGTGGACAATCGTAAAATTAAATTCTTGTAAATAAAGTTTCCATCTACTTAATCTATCGTGTGTGAATTTAGCCGAAAGTAAAAATTGTATCGCTCTGTGGTCTGTGTAAACGGTGGTATGTCTGCCATAAAGAAAGTGCCGAAATCTCGTAAAAGCCCATACAACACATAATGTTTCCAATTCTGTAACGGAGTAATTTCGTTCAGCAGGTGACAAAATGCGGCTTGCAAATGCGATGTTTTTAATTACTGTAAAGCCATCTTCTTCTGTTTCCTGGAAAATGTGTACGCCTAAAGCGGTGTTGGAACTGTCAGTGGCAATGGAAAAATTTCTAGTAAGATCTGGGTGCGACAAAAGTGGAGCATTCAGCAAAGCATGTTTCAGGTTCACAAATTCAGAATGTGCTTGCTTATCCCAAGACCAAATAGTGTTTTTACCTGTTAATTGGCATAATCTGGGTGTGTCTAAAGCAGAGTGATGAATAAATTTACGAAAAAAGTTAATTAAGCCCAAAAAACTGCGTAATTGCTTCTTCGTCGTAGGAACAGTAATGTCACGTAGAGCTTGAAGTTTTTCCGGATCAGGCGCAATGCCTTCTGCTGAAATTACGTGTCCAAGAAATTTTATGGAAGTTTTGCCAAAGTGCGATTTACTGAGATTAACTGTGAGTCCTTGTGCATTGAAAGTTTGTAACAGACGTTCAAGAATCATATTGTGTTCAGACCAGTTAGCTCCTGCGATAAGAATGTCGTCTACATACGTCGTAATTCTGTCCTTAAGTTCTATCGGAAGTATTGTGTTCAAACCGCGAATAAAATCTGCAGAAGAAATAGTTAATCCGAACGGTAATTTGCAAAATTGATAACAATCGCCAAAATAGAGAAATGCTGTGTATTTTCTGCAATTCGGATGAAGCTGAATTTGCCAAAATCCCGATTTCAAATCTAATGTGGAATAAATAGTTGTACCGTGAAATTTCTGTAGAAGTTCCTCTAATGTCTGTGGTCGACCAGTTTCATTAATAATAATGTCATTAATGTCACGTGAATCAAGTACAAGGCGAAGTGAGCCATCTTCTTTCTTAACAATATGTAGCGGGTTTATGTACGGACTAACTGCCGGTTCTATAATTCCTTGGTCAAGCATATCCTGCAATTCTTTTTTAACCTGTTCTCTGTGGATATATGGAATGGGATAATGCTTTGCTTTAAATGTGTCGTGCTGTTTCCCTTGAAATTCATACATAAAGCCGGACATAGTACCAGGAATGTTGTCGAAAACTGGAGCTTGCTGTAAAAGAATTTCGTGTAGCTGCGTGCGTTCGTCGTCTGTATTTGCGCTGCTTTGTTTAACTTTATCGGAAATCATCTGTATTACGTCGTAGTCAGCTTCGTCTGGAGTGTTATAGTTGTGTACGTACGTATTCGTGAACAATGTGGGATTACAGTCTATGTTACGAGATACGGAAATGACCTCTGTGCTGTTAATTGTTTGCTCTTCCGCGGATAAAGAGTACTGAAATTCTATAGCAAATTGTATATTTTCATCCTTCAACATTAGATAAGAATTCTGAAAATCAACCACTGCGTCGTGTTGTACCAGAAAATCCGTACCTAAGATAACGTCTGTTGTCAGTAAAGGAACAATCCAAAAATTTGAGTGGAAAGTGTGAATTCCAATACAAAATGATAAATGCGTCTGTAATTTAACGTCTACACCTTTACTCGACACTGCTCCTTTTACTTTCATTTTGCCTAATGGTAATGTAGGATACGTATTCTCTTTGTTGCACTCGTTAAAAGTTTCTTCATTTATTACTGATATAGGTGATCCAGAGTCAATTACTGCCGAAAATTTCGATGAACCAATTTTAATTTCGATGACAGGATGTGAAATAGTTTTCTGAACAAATGGTCTTTCCTGCAAGAGAGTGTCTCTGATATCGTCAAAAGTAATTACATTTTCGTGAACAACATTTTGCGTGTCAAAGGTAGTACTTGTGTTATTGGAAGGTGCGTCCTGTACAGTATCTAGTCAGATTCTATCTGATGTGTTACTATTTTCAGCTGGATGTTGTGGCATTTCTACTATTTGAACAGTTCTATTACTTCTTCCAGACGTATTACACTCTGGATGATACCTACTGTCGGGTTCATTCATGAGAATAGGTTCTTGCGGATAATTCTGCTGTTGGTATGACCGACTGTTGTTAGATGTACGCTGAAAATTGTTCTCATTATTTTTACGTCTGTCGTAATAGTCATTCCTATACGGTGCATTACGATAGGAATTGAAACACTGTCTTCTCTGTACGTAGTTGTTTCCTTGCTGCCGTGCGTTACTATTTGTTGGATCCGGGACTATACGTGCACGCGGCGGAACATTAAAGCCTGGTTGACCTTGTGCATTCCATTGTTGGTTAGGTATGCTAACCGGCTGATTTTCATGCTGTTGTGGTGGAAAACGTCTATTGTTACCAAAATGTGATTCCCGTTGCTCAAAATTTTGACGATATTGAAAATTAGAATTTTGTCTGTTATTAAAGTTTTGGTGGTTGTCATTCCTAAAGCGTCTGTTGCCTTTCCTATTAAAATTACGTGTTTGATCATAATTACTGTACGTCTGTTGGCCTTGGTTGTTATATGTGAAGTTTTTGTTTACAAAAGAATAATCAGATTGTTGTACTTCCAAGAGCTGTAAAAGATCTCTAAATGCTGAAATGTTTTCTTTTTGCTGGCCCGTTAGAAGAGACACTCGTAATGACCGTGGTAATTTGGAAATGCATAATTGTATAAGTGCAGATTCACTGTACGGTTCACTCAGGTATTGGTTTTGTTGCACCATGTGCTCAAAAAATTGCGTCACACTGGGAAAATTTGAGTTCTCGTAATTCGGCAAACTAATTAACTGATCTTTAATTCCGCGCTGTGTCGTTTTCGACCAATACGCTGACAGAAAGGCATTCTGAAATTCTTCTACCGAATAGCACTGTCTCGCGATCGGTCTCATACGAGTTGCCGGTTCGCCTTCCAAAAAACTGCAAATAAATTCAAGTTTATGCGTTACAGGCCAAGTCGGTGAAAAAGCAAAGCTAAATTGTTGTATCCAGTCTAGCGGGTGAATCTGTGTTCTGTCGTTTTTAAACACTTTAAACTTTCTCACTGACAGAAAATGTTTGTAATCAAAACTATCGTCTCTGTGTGATGGAACAGGTTCATGATTGTAAGAGAATCTGTTGAACTGTGGTTGTTCGGAATCAAAGTCCCATACTCTCTGTAGATTACCCAAATTATACGCGCTCCGTGAGTCTGGCAAATGTTCGAAAAGTGGCGTCTGCTGTGATGTGTTATTAACTGAAATATTTTTCATCTCTGTTACTTCTTGCTGTAAACTTGTCAATTTTCTATGTAAGGTGTTATTAGACGAATCGATCTCATTAACCGTCTGCTGTAAATTTTGAAATTCAGGTGTTTGGTTAAATGAAACCGGTGCAGTATCGTCTGATTTATTATCATTATTACTTTCAATAGCATCCATACGACTGGCTAATTCATCATATTTTTCAGTCAGTATTTTTGCCTGATCATCGGTTTTAGAATCGGACGCATTAATCTGTTTTTGCAACTTACGTGTAGTTTCGCTCAGTTTTTTAACATCAGCTTTGATGACATCGCAATCCTGTGTTAGTTCTAATTGTTCGAATCTGTCTGTCACTGTTTGAATATCGGTTGTGTATGTGTCTGTTTTCGATTTAAGGTCAGAAATTTCGTCACGTAATTCTGTGTTCGACTGTTTGATGGAATTAATTTCGTCGGACACTGTAGCAATATTGTTGTCTACATACGTCTTCGCTTTCGCGAACAATTTACGTTTGTCTTCTTGTCTCTGAGCAGTGATTGTTTCCATTACTTGACGTTTGACTTTATTTTGATCCTGAATAAATTTGCGGAAACGCGTATCACTGTTTTGTATGTGAAGATTAAAGCGTTCGTCAATCTGAGTGTTCTGCTGTTCGAATTTCGCGTCTATCTTTGTGTCCATTGTGCGCGAAAGTTCTACCGTCATTGCTTTAAACTCGTCCCGTAATTGTGTAGCTTTTTCAGAGCATTGTTTAGCGACTCCGCTAATTTCGTCTCTGAGTGTTTCTGTTGCAGCTGTTTGCAATTCCCTTAATTCCTGAGCAACAGACTTAATTTCTTCGCTACTTTTTCTTGAACAAGCCTCAATTTCCACGCGCAACTGTTCCTTACTAATTTGTTCACTAAACTGTCTGGAATTGTCGTCTAATTTTTCATTTAACTGTCTGGAATTGTCGTCTAATTTTTCATTTAAGTGTTGTTTGAGTTTTTCGTTATCTTGTTTGACCTGTTCACTAAGTTGTTTGAGGTCTTCACTCTGTTGTTTGGAATTTACATCATTATTGTCTAGTTTTTCATTAATTTGGTTAACTCGTTGCAGCAATAGTGCCATAATTTGATCTGAGCCAAAATTAGCATTTCTATTCTCTGTGCTAATTAATGGTAGAACTGGAATTGCTTCGTTTTGTGTGACCATTCGGTCATTCTGTAATTTACAAAAAGGATTACCAGTCGGACGTACACTGTCACTCACTATTTCGCAATTAAATAAATCCGTCGTACTTTGTTTATCCTGTTCATTTTCATTAGACAAATTTGTCTGTACGTTACTTGAATTTTCCAAATCGGGTGTGTTATGCTGGGCAGCGCTCATTACAATGGAGCGCCCCGCGCCATCAATTGTCGTCAAATCAACAGAGGACATAACCGAGTTCGTTTGTTCATCATTAAGACAAAAATCATCATTAGTGGTTGGAATGCACTGATTGTCAGTAAACGCAGGATTGTCACAATTACTATCGGTCACGTTGTTTAAGTCGGTAATTTCGTTCATAATACCTCGCGATACACTATTCACAGTCTTTCACGGCATTTTTGCAATAGTCACAATTATTCACAAAATAAATAAGCACAATGCAAAAGCAACACACAAATACAACAGAGCAACGAATTGCCGTTGACCTGTAGAAAGAAAGTCACAAGATTAGTAAAAGCGTTGCGCCAAATCCTAATTATATCTAAGCAAATAAGAGCAGATATCTGACTGTTTTTCAAAAGACTCTCAACGAAATTCGATCCTGGACTGGGTGTCGCCAAGTGTAACCTCCCCACAAAAATTTAAAGATATTAATTTAAATGCTAATGGACATTGAGCTAAGTGTAAGCTCCCCAGAGAAATTTTGAAACACAATAGTTGAATGCCCGCAATGAAATCTACTGACAATGACAATTAAACAAAAATTAGCAATCTGACCCAAGTATAAGTTCCTCACAAAAAATGAAAGTCAATTCAGTGATAAGAAAATCTCAGTGATAATGATAACTCAATTAAACCGAAATATCGGTCTTTGGCCCTGTGCAAAAAATTATAATTAATTTCTTACCTCATTCGAAACTGCATGTCAAAGCTCTGCTCTTATTGTTGGCCACGGCTTGGAGGAAATGCATTGCAAGTATTATTTTTTATATATATATATTTTTTTAAATTTAATTGAAACTTTTCTTTAAAGGAAATGGAAGGAAATCGTTCGTTCAATTAAATAGTTCTTTTGTTAAAAATATTGCTTTGAAAACCAAAATTATTATTGGGGCGATTGTTGCACAAATTAGTTACAGTTAATTTACATTATTAGCTGAGCGCATTTAAAAATAATATACCTCGTCCTGAATCTTGACCAGAGTGCCATGTCGACGCCCGCCGACTCCTCACACACAACTGCACTTGGCTGCTACTACCAACATACTGCTCTGCCCTACTGCTACTGACAGACTGCCCACTGACTACTGCTCGCAACTGTACTGCACGACTACTACTGACAGAGTACCGCTCGCAACTCTCGCGCTGTCAAGCGCAGACTAGCCACGACAAATGGCTCTCTGGTCAGAGACTCTGGAATGCCTCGCCATCGCGCCACACAACATACGTGTTTCAAGGTTCTATACCTCACTAAGAAAAAACAATCATTCATTATTGATCCAAAGTTTTACGTATACTCTGTGAAAGAGTTAGACTTATTATTAACACAGCGTCATGGAAGGCTGAAAGCATGTGTTGAATGGCCTTGCCTTTAGGCTTCCATATCTAAAAGGTCTAACAGGAGTTTATTTCTGAAAATTAAATAAAGTATGTCACCTGCTTCAATTTAAAAAATTCATTTTTAGTTAATATATCATGCTGTCCCCTGACAGTCCAAGTTTATCTGAATATCACAGTCTATGTTTGCCATTACATTTTCATTTATGTTAAAGCTTCAGGCTAAAGACTCTGCCTAATTCAACACATGCTAATTATCTTCAGTTACTTTTTCTTATGTTCACACTACTGACAAACTTCTCGTGTGGCAACTAGCCTACTGTCTTTAGGGAGTATGTAAACAAACAAAAAATTAACCTCCGCGTAGGACAACAACATTTAGCTCTCCCATTTGGGCAAGGTCCGAGACAAACCTGTTCTTAAAACCTGGACAGAGCTACGACATGTTCTCTGGCATTTAACGACAATGTTGATACACAAGCACTGTTATGCGAAAATATTTTCAACTGCAATATTAACTTAATTATTCATTCAGAAATGAGATTATTAATTGTACAATCTTTGTTGTTGTTGTGGTCTTCAGTCCTGAGACTGGCTTGAAGCAGCTCTCCATGCTACTCTATCCTGTGCAAGCTTCTTCATCTCCCAGAACTTACTGCAACTTACATCCTTCTGAATCTGCGTAGTGTATTCATCTCTTGGTCTCCCTTTACGATTTTTACTCTCCACGCTGCCCTTCAATGCTAAATTTGTAATCCCTTGATGCCTCAGAACATGTCCTACCAACCGATCCCTTCTTCTAGTCAAGTTGTGCCACAAACTCCTCCCCAATTCTATTCAATACCTCTTCATTAGTTATGTGATCTACTCATCCAATCATCAGCATTCTTCTGCAGCACCACGTTTCGAAAGCTTCTATTCTCTTCTTGTCCAAACTATTTATCGTCCATGTTTCACTTTCATACATGGCTACACTCCATACAAATACTTTCAGAAACGACTTCCTGACACTTAAATCTATATTCGATGTTAACAAATTTCTCTTCTTCAGAAACGCTTTCCTTGCCATTGCCAGTCTACATTTTATATCCTCTCTACTTCGACCATCATCAGTTATTTTGCTCCCCAAATAGCAAAAGTCCCTTACTACTTTAATTGTCTCATTTCCTAATCTAATTCCCTCACCATCACCCGACTTAATTCGACAACATTCCATTATCCTCTTGTTGATGTTCATTTTATATCCTCCTTTCAAGACACTGTCTATTGCATTCAACTGCTCTTCCAAGTCATTTGCTGTCTCCGACAGAATTGCAATGTCTTCGGCTAACCTCAAAGTTTTTATTTATTCTCCATGGATTTTAATACCTACTCCGAATCTTAACCTTCATAATAATTTGGCATAAATATTAATTTTGATTACAAGTGTTAAGGCACTCGTTGCCACTTGTTGGCTGTAGTGAAGAACTATCACATCCGCTTGTTCAGAGAAACTATAGAAATACACAAAGACGGGAATAGCTTCAACAAGAAAGAAGAAAGACTCAAGGTCAACGGATTCTGGATTCCCGTGCTGCAACGAACGACCGTTGCAGGTAGGAAGAGCAGAACCGCACTGGAAATGACCAGGCAGAAGCATTTGGTCGTTGGCGCGCCAGGTACATATAATCTGCCACTGTGAACTCTACTCCAGTCCACCACCAACAGCAATGACAGTCACCTGTGCTAGCGAAACGTCAGAAAAATCGACAAACAAACGTCGGGGGGAAGCAACCGAGACAGAAGCCAACAACTTTGATTAAGTTTTCAGAAATTTGATTTCAAATAATCAAATTGCTAACTATTCAGTTGGTAGCATGACACTGAAAATTCATGAAATTTTGGCCATAGCATAATATACAACACTCTAGTTGGGGAATGTCTTTTAGTATTCAATGAACATTTCGACGATTACAAAAATATCGTTTTCATATTCACGCCTTTATACAAATAAAAGTAGACTATCTTCTCCGACGGATGGGTGTATAAGTTGTTGACCTAGCAGCTGATTCGGTGATGGTATGCGCGATGACGTCACGCCGCCATCAGCTGACTCGACGGCCGGCCGGCGCGCCTTCATTTGTTGCCGTGTGGGAGGCTGCAGGCCGATGGTTCGATGAAATCTCCTCGTCAGGCAGCTCACCGCCTAGCCCTCAGTGTGACATGAAATATAAACAGGCGTCTAAGCGTCGACTCTCCGCATCCGTCATTTACACAAGTACTTATACACTCCAACGACTTTAGTATATGAATGATTACTATTTGTCATTGTAAAATTTCCAGTCAGTATCCATGTATGGGTTGTCATTCCAATAATGTACAATTACTTTAAAGAAAGATGATCATTACAATTATGCGTGATTACGTGTTTGATGTAATAATGCCCATAGTCTTCATATTTTGCTCAGATTGTGTTTCACGCGTTTAACAACGTCCTCGTCACATCAAATCCACTTAGAACAGTTTGCATTACACTTACATTTATTGTACATTGTCTTTCCGATGAACGGTTCTCATTCAAGAGAGCGTCTTTATATTGACCACTCAATCAACATCTTTAAAACCTCGTGCAATCTGAAGCACTAACGTTCACGTAACTTTATATCTGTTAGAAACCTCGTTTTCCAGTAGAACACGCTATAGAAAGCACACCGTCTTCATTCCAGTACTACGTGTGTGAGACATTTAGTCACGAAATTGTATAATTTACACATTTTCAGTGACTGATAAGCAAAGCTCGTCCCCACATGGACTTACATACAGCGATTACCTGCAGTTGCACCTTTTCCTCTTTACAAATTCTATCACAAAATACCTTTTTTCTCTATACCAACTGGCCGTAAAGAGATTAACTTAGCTTGAGTTCATAGACTGCCATACACAAAATGTAAAATGAACTTCGAATGTCAGTGTTCCGATTTTTTGTTCTTGCTAGGGGAGATCGGCGTTGAGATCTCCGCTATTTAAAAAGTATCTTCCTGGCAACCTGTTTATATTGGTATTGAACCCGTCTGGAAAACATGAAGCAGATTCAAGCATTAAGAGCATTAAAATACCTCTTACGCGAATCTAGATTTTGCGATACGGACGGAGACACGCTCCTCTCTTCAGTAAGGATTCGCCGCGGGATATGATGCATGCAGTAATTAATGTTTAAATGTTCAGGGTGCCTCAGGGTAAGTTATTTAGCCTGACGTAAGAAAATTTTTAACACTGTTGTCTACATAAGTAATCATATATGAGAAATCTCTTCCTACTAAAGTTCGTCGTGAAAATTACGACACTATAATCACTTAATCATTTCTAGGCACTCTTGACTATAATGTCAAAAGACGCTACACAAAGTAATAGCCTGCAGGCTACAGTCCATCTATTTGCATCACATCTTCCATAGTAACTCCTTGGTTACAGTCTCTAGTATGTTATAAACTAACGACCTTAAATTAAAAATAAGTTTTTCCAATACTTAAAACTACATTACTTAGAGACTACAAAGTATTAAATATATATTTATACATTTTCCTTTACTCTTTCACTTTAGTTGTCTGATATGAAACATGCTCTACAAAGGGAGCCTGCATTTCATACCTGCAGTCACAATAATATCTCTAGGTTTACTTCTGCCTGTATTTCTTAATGTCATTATGGTGATATAAGCCTTCTGGGTTCTGTATTTAGGGGTAGACTAGAAAATCGCTCCCCTCATGTGGAATACTCTTTATTATAAACGATCCAATGTACAGAAGTTGCCATTTCCTATTATTTTTCTTGAGAAGGGAAGATTTTGAAAATGCACTTAGCAGAAACTTATCACCAACTTGGAACTTTTGCAAACTCTTTACACATTTATCATACATACTTTTCCTAGCATGGGCTTTAGGGACGTGGCACGTACACGACTAATGTCTGAAGTAGTGTTGGAGGGAATTCATACCATGAATACTGCAGGGCTGTCCATAAATTTGTAAGACTACAAGGGGGTGGAGATCTTTTCTGAACAGCACGTTGCAAGGCATCCCGGATATGCTCAATAATGTTCATGTTTGGGAAAATATTGGCCAGCGGAAATGTTTAAACCCAGAAGAGTGTTCCTGGAGCCACTCTGTTGCAATTATGAACGTGTGGGGTGTCGCATTGTCCTTCTGGAATTGCCCAAGTCTGTCGGAATGCACAATGGACATGAATGGATCCAGTTGATCAGACAGGATGCTTACGTACGTGTCACCTGTCAGAGTCGTATCTAGACGTATCAGGGGTCCCATATCACTCCAACTGCACACGTCCCACACAGTAACAGAGCCTCCACCAGCTTGAACAGTCCCCTTCTGACATGCGGGCTCGATGGATTCATGAGGTTGTCTCCATACTCGTATGCGTCTATCTGCTCGATACAATTTGAAACGAGACTCGTCCGAGCAGGCAACATGTTTCCAGTCATCAATAGTCCGGTGCCGGCATTGATGGGCTCAGCCGGGGTAAGGCTTTGTGTTGTGCAGTCATCACGGGTACACGAGTGGGCCTTCGGCTCCAAAAGCCCATGTCGATGACGTTTCGTTGAATGGTTCACACGCCGCCACTTGTTGATGGCCCGGCATTGAAATCTGCAGCAATTTGCGGAAGGGTTGCACTTCCGTCACGTTGAACGATTCTCTTCAGTCGTCGTTGATCTCGTTCCAGCAGTATCTTGTAGCGTTTGCAGCGATGTCGGAGGTTTGATGTTTTGCCGGATTCCTGATGTTCACGGTGCACTCGTGAAAAGCCGTATGGGGAAATAACATACCTCGGTATTTGAATACGCATGCCTAAACCAATTTCTTTGGCGTTCAGTGTAAATCTGCACAGTCGTAATCTGTGAGCTAAAGCAAATCTTCAGGGAATGGTTGAATAATCATATCAGGGACAGATTAGTATCAACGTTTGGGCAGGGATTATTTCCGACCACCAATCTGGAAGATACACTCATGCTCAGAAAAAAGCAGAACACTTTGAACGATTAGAAATAGAGCGTTGATATTCTCAAAACATGTATATTATTATGTTCTGCAGAAGTGATTAGCACTTGAACCATGTCGGACCGCGGCTTCAACATCAATATCGATATCGCGGCACAGCACCACCTACCGGTTAAATATGCTGCGGCTCTCGCCATAAACCGAAGGTAATGGATCAGTGCGACTTGAGCAGACGTAGGTGCGAAATGTACCAAGAAATCAGCGCGTTTGAAAGAGGGCGTATTATCGACATGAGTGAAATCTGGTTTCACAGGACAGAGCGGATCAGGTTGTGGAAAGGGGCCCAAATCAGTTGCTGTTAGTTGAGCAAACATAAAAAACTTTGTTTTGCTAAAACACTTAATCACACATGCCCTTAAAAGAATTCAGAAACAATACGGCCGGAGGCCAGAACATAAGTTATTAAAATTGCCTTAAGGAAATACACGGGTGAAGGCCTTAGTTACTAAAATAGAAGAACTGAGGGCTTAAGGCCTGGATAACAAGAATTTCGTAAGAAAACTTTAAAAGATTTTAATCAAATGACCTTTCAAATTTTAATTTAAGACGGCTGAAGGCCTTATCTTAAAATGTTTCACATAAGGTTCGGCTGAAGGCCATATACTGAACATTAAAACAAACTAGATTAATACACGGCTGAAAGCCTCGCACAGTATTTGAGATTAAGAGAAAATCACAATCCAAAACAACAGAACGGTCGTACTCAGAAGTGTTCCAAGGGTCGGCCTGGGGAGGAAACTCTAATATAAGTTTAGGCGACAGGCGGCCAAGAATAATACTAAATCATTGGATGGCAACACGACCTAGGGATTGCTGAAGAACCAACCAACAACCTAACCAATTCCCTTCCACCAGACCAGCGGCATGACAACCGAAAATATCAGCGAGGAAGAAGATACCAGCAGCACTATGTCTTGACAACTGGCGTCTAAATACAGTCAAGGCACAAAAACCACTAAAAAAAAGAAAAAGAACAACACGAAGGCTGTTGAACTACACGCTGTGCTGGACAGCAGCAACACGGCGAGGAAAACACACTGCCGCAAAACTACGCTAACGACCAGGTAGCCGGAACGTTAACGGCCATAAGGCAGAAGATACCGCTGGTCCACTTCACTAATAAGTTGCAATCAATTCAATAGATAAACAACACACAGGAAGACAGCTGCAAAATTTTACCGAGTCCAGCACACCATTCATTGCTGCTTGTGGGAACGGCCCAGGAAGCAACAACTGGCAATGAACGAAGAGACAGCAGTTGAGGTTTCATAACAGGGTAACCATTACTCAACTCCAGTATCCAGGTTCGGTGGGCGACGAACTTTGCATCTCTCACAGCTAGTGCCTCACAAATCGGACGGCGTATGCACACCACCAGTGGTCCCGGCCTGACCTTGCGCTATGGAGACCTCCTCGCTGCTCTGTCCCAACTGACCGACTGCCTCACACACAGCACCACACGGAAATATAGCGGTCACACCAAAGATGGTACAGCAATACTAGTATCGATAAGCGCTGCTGCTGTCTCTGACGGAGGCAAATCAGCAACTCGTTATGGTAGTAACTCAGGGAGCAAGAAGACGCCACTCGATTGTGAGAAAATGCCAAAGAAGAAACGGCATCAACGCGAGCCGGCCACAGCTCAATGAGAAAATGTGATGCATCCATTCGGGAAATTGCTGCTCATGTGGGATGAAGTGTTTCGGCAGTGCAACGGATATGTGCAGAGTGGTTCATGGAAGGGCACAGAACACGATGTGGTGCGTCAGGTCGCACCACCCACCAACTCGCGAGAAGGTCGACACCTCATCCGAATGGCACTGTAGGACAGACCAACGTCCTCTTGGCCTCTGGCGCAACAGTGGAACAGTGGAACCTATTTTACACTATCAGGGTTGACAGTCCGTCGTCGTTTATTACAGCATCGGTTACGCCCGCGTCGTCTACTACTCCGCCTACCTTTGACGAACGTGAAAGATGGCAGTGGTGTTTGGAACGACGTCACCGGGGAAAAGAATGGCATCAGATAATTTTTTCGGATGAATACAGGTTCTGTTTGTTTGAAAATGATTGCCGCATTTTGTTTCGCCACAGACAGGGGGAGCGCCATCACCGTGATTGCATTCGCACAAAATATGCAGCGCCAACTCAAGGAGTGGGGTGCTATTGGTTACAACCACTAATCACAGCTGGCGCGTGTCAAGGGCACTGTGATCAGTGTGACCTACGTGAATAATAGACGTCTTGCGACCTGTAGGCATATCCTTTCTGCACAACATCCCAGACACCATTTTTCAGCAAGACACTTCATGATTAGGCATGTTGCTGCACGAACATGTGCCTTGTTGGTGTTACAGAATTTCAACGTTTTGCCCTGGCCCGCCAGATCATCAGACTTGTCACCAATCGAAAATGTGTGGAATATGGTGAAATGACAGGCACAGCTTTGTAACCCAGAGCCAACCACCACAGATGAACTTTGGAACCAGATGAATGCTGTATGGATGGCTCCACCACAGGACGCTATTTGCACCTTGTACACACCGATGCCGTCACTCATGGGACAATTTATCGGGGTCCATGGCAGACCAGGTGCCTGCTAACCAATAGGACACATGTTGAACCGAGCTGACTGAAATACTAATGTGTATGCCTTGTGAATATGAACGTCCTATGTGTAGTCGTTCAAGGTGTTCTGTTTTTTCTGAGCATGAGTGTGCGTTTGATCACCACGCTTAAACGGACACACGTATGTGGGATTTCTGGATAACAAATTGCCTCTTTCACTGGGGAATGTGCCCTAATGGAAATGACAGCTAATGTGACTGACACACAATTGCGCAAGTGTTCGCTTCTTTACCGGTGTTCGTCAACGCAGCAAATTAATAGTGCGAAGAAAGCCTTGGGTCTTGCCGCCTCGATCACTGCTTTTAAATCGCTTCGATTTTTACTTGTGGAAGTGTCTGGAAAGTCTTGTGTATGTTGAACTAGTTGCCGATATGTAGACCACTGAACAGCAAGTACATGGAGCCTGTGACGCTATTCTCCAGCAGCATGGAACATTCGGTTGAAAAAATGCGGAATTTGTTGTGAAACATCATAGAACATTGCGCTTCAGCCTCTATAGTTTATTGAAGTTGTGATAGTTGGTGATACTATACGTAGCCTTCAAAATGGCGTGCGTAACGGAGGTACTTTCCAAGCAGAGAGCTGTCAGTCAGTTTCTTTTTGGGAAAAAACACAGCATGGCAAATGCTCATAGGCGCTTGCAGAAAGTCTACCGAGACCTAGTAGTGAACAAATGCACGGTGAGTCGTTGGGCGAGGCGTCTGCCATCATCTAAATAAGGTCACGCAAACCTACCCGGGCCGCGCGGGGTAGCCGTGCGGTTTGAGGCGTCTTGTCACAGTTCGCACGGCTCGCCCCTATCAGAGGTTCGAGTTCTCCCTGGGGCATGGGTGTGTGTGTGTTGTCCCTAACGTAGGTTGGTTTAAGTTAGATTAAGTAGCGCGTAAGCCTAGGGATCGATGACCTCAGCAGTTTGGTCCCATAGTCCTTACAACCAATTTATTTTTAAACCTACCCGATTTCTCACGTGTCGACTGGGCAGCTGTGACTCCTCCAATGTTGGAACGTGCGGACGCTCTCATTCGAGGTAATTGATGGATCACAATCAAAAACCTCACTGCACAACTGAATGTTTCTGTTGGTAGTGCTGACACATTCGTCCACCACCAGTTGGAGTGCTCAAAGGTGTGTGCCTGCTGGGTTATTCACAACCTAAAAGAAGACCATAAAGAGCGGTGTAGCTTGCGCGTTGCGAGGCTGATCGTAACAATTTTTTGTCGAACATCGACACAGGTGATAAAGTTTCATCACTTCGAACCAGAAACAAAATGACAATCCATAGTGACACCACACCTCCACCCCTCGGAAGAAACAGTTCAAAACCGGAATCTCAACCAGTGAAGTCATGGGGACGGCCTTCTGGGACGCTGAACGGATAATTCGGTTTGACGTCCTCCTTCATGGTGCAACGATCAACTATGAAATATAGAGTGCTACCCTCAAGAAACTGAAGAAACGAGTTCAGCGTGTTCGTAGTTACAAAAATTCACACGAACTTCTTCTCGATGACAATACATTGCCTCACACAAGACTGTGCACCCGAGAGGAGCTCACTAAACTTCACTGGGCTGTTCTTCGTCATCCTATAACACTGCAACTGGATTTACGTAGCTTGTATTATGAAATACCATATTTGGTTTACGTACAATGCCCCAACAGAACAAATCAGTCCTGTCACGGAAAAGCCACGTATAACACTCCTGTATGTTACTGCTATACCATAACCTTAAAGTTGGAGGCAGGTCGTAAAATAAAACTATGTGTTTAAAGCAATTACGGTATAAAGCAACAGAGTAGTGTTACCCTCTGAGAGGAATTTTGTTGCGTTGACCGTGTTGTACCTAACGGAGGTGGCTTATCGGAAAGTCAGAATTTCGCAAATATTTGAACAGTACAAACAATGTTTTACCTAGCTACACTGTTTAAAGAATAAGGAAAACGGTCGCCAGCCTAATTAGGCAAGAGAAAGATTAACGTTCTTGTTTAAGAAAGTAGATATGAGTAACTTCAACGGACAAACACAGCCTATATTTTGTCACACTAAAACATCTAATAAGCTGATCCTTCACTGTACATTATTATAACATTCCGATACAGTGATTGCGCAATGTGGTGGCAACTGCATGTTGGAAGGTGGATTTGCACGCAGAATTGCTGGACTCTGTCCCTTCTTGGTGGCGATGATGGATACTAATTCCAGAATCGTTCCAGTTATTTATCCATCCATCCGAGGCATTGAAAAGTAGCAGAAAAAGCCTCTCTCGGAACCAGCACAATATGCCACTTTTACATGGCAGTGCACAGTTCGGTAGCTCGTCCCCGACTGACTCTTGTTCCACCTTTTCTACCTACACAGTTCCGTTCCCGAGGGGAACTACAACACCTTTAACATACAAACTAACTAAGAACCCTAAGTGAAGGTCAGCAGTTTACATAACAGCAAACATACATTTTAAATAAAACAGAACATTTGCACATATTAGTATTTCTACAAAAAATTATTCATACAGAAATTACAATTATATACAGTAAGTTTTGTTCTCTCCAAATGGGACAAAGAATTTAAATGACAGATATACTACATTGTATAGAATCAAACCACGACATCAAAGTTTTAAACAAATAAAGGAGTATAGAATTTTGTGTTATTGATTCAAACATATTTACAGATACTCAGTGTTATAACATTAAATAAAACAAAAGCAAAATAAATCAGTAGAGCATTAGATCTATGGTGTTACAATCCACCTTTCAGTCCGAATCTCGCGGCTTCCGACTTTCATCTGGGTGGTCCAATGAAGAAAGGGCATCGTTGGAAGCAGTACGCGGAAGATGCAGAGGTCACTGATGCAGCATGAGGTTGGGTCGGTCATCGACCAGTTGAGTGGTACCACGCGAGCATACAGGTCGTCCCAATAGGGTGGGATAAGGCCGTCGGATTGGACGGATATTATGCTAAGAAATAGGATTTTGTAGCAAAAAAGAATGGGGAATAGTATGGAATCCTGAATAAAACCGACGTGCGTTCTGAAAAAAAAATTGAAAGCTTACTTATTGAACGCTTCTCGTATGATGAGACATGTGAAGAATTCGATTGGATGCGACTGCGGCCACTAGAAATAGCTTTTCTAAAATGGATTATATTAATACCAGCTGGTCCAGAGACAAGAGTCCCCACAGTCCGTTTCCAGATGTATGTTAAAACGAACTTTTCTTGTACTTTTCCGTGTCAGGTGACAACTCCAGGTTCACCCTTTATTTGTTGATGTGCTGTTGGCGTCTGTGTTTGTGTAGGAGCGTTTCTGCACGGCCGCCATCGGAGGTGACACGATCTATTTCTGGCGCAGTGTATAGCGGAGGAAACAGTTTCCCGGCGCACTTGTGGCATGTGGCGGTCCCTCGGAGATTTATCGACGGGGCCGTAGCTGGCTGACCGCACGCGCCCTGGATTTATGGCCGGCGGTCGGTCGCGAGAACTTCATAAACGCGGTCCCCTGCTCTGCCCTGCTGGAGGTGCCCGATGGCAAGAGGGCGGGCCGCAACCGGCGCTGTCCGAGGTGCGGACGGCTGGGGTACGTCGCGGAAAACTGGGCCTCGCTCCAGCTGCATCCTGTGTCCGGCCATCCTGATTTAGGTTTTCCGTGATTTCCCTAAATCGCTCCAGGCAAATGCCGGGATGGTTCCTTTGAAAGGGCACGGCCGACTTCCTTCCCCATCCTTCCTTAATCCGATGAGACCGATGACCTTGGTGTCTGGTCTCTTCCCCCAAAAAACCCAAACCCCCACCTCTTCCTCCGCCAAACGGTACGGGATTTCCCAAATGGGAGCAGTCGTTGGGAAAGAGACTGGGATTTAACGTCCCATAGACGACGATGAAGTCAGGAGGGATGGAGCAGAAGCTCGGGTTAGGGTCTACTAGTACACAATTAAGATCTAATAAACAAACAAGCGACAGCTTTAATTTGCATATTAGCAATTTATCCCGTTTCGCGGTTCAATGCAATACAACACAAAAAGAAAAAAAGAAATTCGGACAATGAATGAATTATTCCAATGGGCTTCAGACAGTCAATAATGCGTTGGTCCACCTCTGGCCCTTATGCAAGCATTTATTCAGCTTGGAGTTGCTTGCTAAAGTTTGTGGATGTCCTCCTGAGGGGTGTCGTATCAAATTCTTTACAACTGCTGCATCGGATCGTCAAAATCCCGAGCTGCCTATAATGCTGCAACTGGGGAAAGATCCGGTGACATTGCTGGTCAAGGTAGTGTTTGGCAAGCACGAAGACGAGCAGTGGACACTGTCGCCGTGTCCACGCGGCCATTATCTTACTGAAATGTAAGCGCGACATGACTTGCCACGAGGGGCAACAAAACTGGCCAAGAAATATCGACGAATTACCTCTGTTCTGTAAAGTTTCCGCAGGTGACAAACAAAGGCGTCCTGCTATGAAAGGAAACGGCAAGTCAGATCATCACTCCGAGTTGTTGGTCCATATGGTGGGCGACAGTCAGGAAGGTACCCCACCACTGATGGGGGCGTCTCCAAGCGCATCTTTGCTAGTGATTGGGGCCCAGATCGAAGCGGTGCCCATCACTGAAGACGATTTTACTCCAGTGAATGAGATCCCAGACCGAATGTACCAGACATCGCGGCAGACGCGCTTATTGGTGTACAGCGGTCAACGATAGTCGGCACAAGGAGAGTCGTGAGCTCATCCCCCTTTTCGTGAGCCGCCTATTAGTGGTCTCTGCGGTGGCTGAAGCATAGTTGTAAGCCGGATCGATGATAGTGATGAGTACGGGTCTCTGACTGCCTCTCTGCTGATTTCTTGGTCTGCGCGTTCTGCCGTCTCTCTCGGTCCGGGATGGGCAAATGATGCCCGCGGGCGCTTTGGGCCAACAATCCCCCCGCCCCAACTCCCTGTCAACATCACTCGTTTGTAAATAAAGCGCGCCTGGCGAGGTGGGCTTTTCTACCTCGTGTCAGTAATGTTGTCGGTGTCGGACGTCTCACTGGCGTTCGTAGTAGAAGGAAACTAGGTAGTAGGAAATGGCTGAGCGGGTGTTCAGAACCTCAAAACGAAAATGGTGACTCGACATGGGTATTACATCTTGCATTTCGAACCGATCTTACAAAGCGCCTGAATATCGTGAGCAGAAGTTTGCAGAGAAGTCATCAACTGATTACCACTATTTTTTAGACAGTTTTGGATTTTTTTAAAATGTTACTGTTATGGACAAAACAACTTTCAGAAAAGCCAGTTGGCCGGCCGTTGTGGCCGAGCGGTTCTAGGCGCTTCAGTCTGGAACCGCTCGACCGCTAGGGTTGCAGGATCGAATACTGCCTCGGGCATGGATGTGTGTGATGTCCTTAGGTTAGTTAGGTTTAAGTAGTTCTAAGTTCTAGGGGACTGATGACCTCAAATGTTAAGTCCCATAGCGCTCAGAGCCATTTGAACCAAAAGGCCAGTTGCGCACTTTTCGAATGTTGCATGACTTATAAATTAAATAAGGAAAACGAGACATTGTGCGAACTGTTTCACGAATTTGTTACAGTGCTATAGGCACTGACAGAAATCATAGATAGTAGATTTGGCGACTTAAATCGATTTCAGATTGATTTTGTTGTTCTTGCAACTCCTTTTGCAGTGGGCATTCGCAGTGAGCATCCTGAAATTCAGTTGGAGCTTACTGACTTTCAGTGTAATCGTGTGCTCAGGGAGAGGTTTTGCACAGCAGAAAATCCTAGAATGTTTTACAAGGACTTTACTCGAGAACAGCTCCCGCAGTTGTTTCGAACAGCTGCTAAAGGCGGCACCATATATTTGTGTGAAAGTGTTTTTTCAACAATGAAATTACGAAAATCGATGTCTTAGTGACGTTCGTCTGACTGTATCAATGCGTTTGAGGACGTGTGATCTCATTCCAAAAATTGAGATCCTAGTAAAATGACATTTAGAGATAATTAAAGAGCGATGATAACAATTGTTTCTTTCTCTTGCATACATGGTAGGGTAGCTCTGACCTTAACACTTCAGTGTAAGTTCAAATGTATTAACTTTAATAGATGTGTAGTGAAAAAAGCATTTGTTTTTTGTTTATTAGCTTATGTCTGATATTTGTGACCAGGAAAGTAAGTCGATAAGAGTGATATCTTATTTATTTATTTATCTTGCATGATCTCTTACCCCCTCCCCTCCCCCGTCCCATCACTACTTCTCCCACTGAACTGGACGACAGAAGTTGGAACATTTTGTACTGCTTTAAACCGCTGTCAACTCGTGCAATGTATTAGTTTGCGGGGCCGTAATACTCATTACGACATTAGGCTGTTAAGAATTTTTCTTTTATTGGGTTGTTTGTCGCTGTGTTGTGACTCTACCGAACAGCAGACTGTCGACAGCTACTGTGTCGTCTGCTGGTGTGATCTGAACGAGCGCACCTGTCTTTAGCTTCTTTCGCGCTCACAGGGAAGTCGAGCATGAAGGGCGAACTGGTCACCCAGAGGAAAATAACTGAAATAAAATTTCAGCCAGCGACAATCATAGGATAACAACACGACTCCTCCACAACCCAATAAATGACGTGCAAAGCCTTATGTGAAGAGATGGCACAGAAAAGCGCGCACACTAACGTAAATTCATGTGCTTTACTTCACAACAGTATCGTTGTAAATTAACTGTTAATACATTTTCGTTCGGTGGCACTTTTTTACAACGCAAGATTGGCCTTTCAGGCTACACCTCGTCAAATACTATGCATATGTTGTATTGCTGCGTAGGTACTCATTGTTTCATCGTACTTTAACAGTTATAGTCGCGTGTAGCCTTTCAGATTAAACAAAAAGGCGAGTTAGTCTTGCAGTGGCACCTATAAAATTAGAAGGAAGGTCAGCGTTGGCCGTAATTTTGATGATTTATTAACAGCAAAATCGATTTTCGATCACATAATGATCATATTCAGTGCTTCAGCGCATAAATTAAAAGCACTGAAGATGATCATTATCTGATCTAAAATCGATTTTGCTTCTTTAGCGTACAAATTAAAAGCACTTGTAAGTAGGCTGCTTAGGTTTTTATGTTGGTAACGTCACGTAGCGCTCTGTACGAAAATTACTGGCTGTGCTGTGTGCAATCTGTGGCTGGTTGGCATTGTTGGAATATTCGCTATTGCAGTGTTGGGCAGTTGGATGTGAACAGCGCGTAGCGTTGCGCAGTTGGAGGTGAGCCGCCAGCAGTGGTGGACGTGGGGAGAGAGGTGGCGGAGTTTTGAGAGCGGACGATCTGGACGTGTGTCCATCAGAAAGAGAAAATTTGTAGGACTGGGTATATAATAACTTTTGAACACTATTAAGGTAAATACATTGTTTGTTCTCTATCAAAATCTTTCATTTGCTAACTATGCCTATCAGTAGTTAGTGCCTTCAGTAGTTAGAATCCAGTATTGCAGTAGTTCGAGTAACGAAGTTTTTTGTGAGGTAAGTGATTCATGAAAGGTATATGTTATTGTTAGTCAGGGCCATTCTTTTGTAGGGATTATAGAAAGTCAGATTGCTGTGCGCTAAAAATATTGTGTGTCAGTTTAGTGTTTATCAGAATAAGTAAAGAGAGAAATGTCTGAGTAAGTTCAGTTTTGCTCAGCTGCTTGAAAATCAAATACCAGCACAGTAATTCATAAATTTTTCTAAGGGGAGGTTTCACACTGAAGATGATCATTATGTGATCTAAAATCGATTTTGCTGTTAATAAATCGTCAAAATTACGGCGAACGCTGACCTTCCTTCTAATTTTATTTAACATATGGTCGTTGTGCATACGGTACACTATGGAATCTCCAATCAATAAATGGCAACTATATTGCTACCAAGAAAATTTAAAACTGGAGCAGGCGCACTTTGTCTACTCGTATGGCTCCAGGCTTCTTCTAGGTTTCCACATGTGACTAAGCCCACTCCACTCCAGTGACGTCATTGAAGTTGCATGCAGAAACACCCACATTCCAGTCACATCATTCGAGTGACGGCATTTTTTGCCATGCCACTAAAAGTTAATAGTCTTTGTAACCCCATTAGCTTTCCTCAACCACCGTGTGGCTAAAGCCCCCTATAGGGAAGGTATGGCTATCCTCTGTCCCTTTGCTTGTCGCCGCCTGCAGTTAATGATTGGCTGCAGTCTAGAGAAACTAGTTTCACTCGAAGCTTATTGTAAGGTGTCGACCACATGATAGCCAGCACATTTATCACCTGCTGAGTTTTTGTGGTTGCGTCGAGTTTTACGGAGGTAAATGTGTGAGTGGACCCTCAGAAATTGTGATATACGAGTATTCGGAAAAAAATAAACTAAATTTTTTGTGACAAGCAAGAATGCAAACATTATTGCTTTTCCATTCACTCGCAGCAGTTTAAGATGTCTTAGGTTCCAGCCTAGCCACATCCTCTGAAAAAAGCAGGCAGATATTTGTGACAAGCAAGAATGCAAATGTCACTGCTGCTCATTTCAGTCGCAGCAGTTTACGGACGGCTGTGTGGAGACACCTTTGCATGAAGCCTGGATAGATGTTGGGAATCTGTGAAGTGTCAATGACACTAGTAAAACATTGTTAGAGTTCAGTCATTTATTTTCAATATTTACAAGTCTTTGTTCTTCTGCACCACCATCAGCTGTTGTTCATACAACTGTGTGTTTGATTTTAGCTGACAGCCATCGAGTCAGCTCGATGTCTGCACGCCAAGGAGAAGATGTCGGCGTCCCTGGCGCCGTGGCGGGTTGCCAGCTGACAGGCGTGGCCGTTGCCCAGCATGAAGTGATGTCTGGCGCTGGTTGCTGGAGTGTCCTTAGTCCCACTCCAAATTCTATGGTCACCCTTGATGTCCCATCTGCGTTGTACTTGTTGTCGGTACTCGTCAGTTGGTCTCCTCCCTACTGGCTAGTAGGTTTCAACACCCAGAGGTGCCTGAATGTTGAAGAGGAATGTGGACCACAAAGAGGCACTGCTGCTGGCTTTTGCGTTGGAGTTCCGCGCTGGCAGTACTTGGTGACGTAGTGTTGTTGGAAGACTGTCGGTTCCCCTATCAGCAAATGCTAGGCGACGAGCAGCATGAAGTTCATCAGGTGGAGACCGTCATCTTGAGTACATCTTCAACTTGCTCATAGATGGTGAAGGAGCAACTATGACACAGATTACCCACAGTATCATAATCATAGAATCCAATGAATGTTGCGGGGTTTCCAAATAACTACGCACCCTCAGACTCAACGTTGCAATATTAAAAGTTTTGGCTGGTTTCGTTGTACGGGGGCTGGAATAGGTAGTTGACGGATTATAGGCCAAATACTGCTTAGTCTACAGTATACGATAAGAATACACACATGAATCGAATGGTCGAAAGTTTCTATCACTCGGCAAATTGTGAATATGAATGTAACACATAAATTTATAAATGAAAGACTGTGAAACCTCCCCTTAGAAGAATTGATGAATTGCTGTGCTGGTAAACCCTTTACGTTATTTGATTTTCAAACAGCTGAGCAGAACTGAACGTTCTCAGACATTTCTCTCTTTACTTATTCTGATCAACACTAAACGGACACACAATATTTTTAGCGCAACGCAATCTGACTTTCAATAATCCGTACAAAAGAATGGCCCTGACTAACAATAACCTATAGCTCTCATGAATCATTTACCTCACAAAAATCTTCGTTACTCGAACTACTGCAATACAGCGTGCGCCAATACTTCCAACTAAATAAAAGATTCTAACTACTGAAGGCACTAACTACTGATAGGTATAGTTAGCAAATGAAACATTTTCATAGAGAACAAACAATGTATTTATCTTAATAATATTCAAAAGTGATCATATATATATATCAGTTCATGATATCCAGTATTACAAATTTACTCTTTCTGATGGACACACGTCCAGATCGTCCGCTCTCAAAATTCTGCCATCTCTCTCCCCACATTCACCACTGCTGGCGGCTCACCTCCAACTGCGCAACGCTACGCGCTGTTCACATCCAACTGCCCAACACTACAATAGCGAATATTCCAACAATGCCATCCAGCCACAGACTGCACACAGCACTGCTAGTGATTTTCATGCAGAGCGCTACGTGACGTTACCAACATGAAAACCTAAACAGCCTACTTACAACTGTAATTAAATAAAATCTGCAGGTACTATCTTAACGACTTTAAATGAAGAGTACGATAGTAGAAGTATTTTTGAGAATGCGGTTTATTTCCCCAAAACACTTATTGGTGTCGATGGTCCAGCAATAAAATAATATATAAGATGAATAGCAGGGAAACAATCGATTCCTACTGCACGTAATTAGTTATGAACAACAACACAGCTCACGGGATATTCACTTCTAACCGCACACTCCGTCTTTATTGCAGAAGCCACGGAAATCACACAAGTGCACAGGTCGGCACTACGAAATATTTCTATTCTCCGCGAGCACGCGCAAAAATGCTCAACTTGAAAGGTCTCTGTTGGATCCCTTTCATGTTAATTTCTTAAATCTGTTGTCATTTACGGCATAAATTCCTCTTCTAAATTACTGTGGTGTTTCTGACTATCTGGGAGGAGACTGAGCAGTGAAATGTGTTACTTTTACACGTAAACAAGAACGATCTGTCACACTACTACACTTTAAAACACAGTTTATATGTAATTCATGTCACACAGTCTCATACGGAACCTACATCCACATTCTTTTATATACTGTGTATGATAAGATACTGTCACCCCGCTTCCCTTCTGTGTGAGAGGATGAATGAGCAAATGTATTTCTAGTTGCATGCTGGATGGTAGCAGACAAGTCTGTCTGCTAGAGAACAGTAGGACCAACGACGGAACAGGTTGCTACGCTTTCTAAAAGCAGAGAGGTTTCTATTCTTAGTATGGTCCTGTCCGTCCCTTGTCATGTTGGTATAAGGAGCTGCCTCTCTGGTCACTTCCGTTTGTATTTGTGAAGCACGCTCGGTAGGAGCCCGGGTCAGTCTGTCGGTGGCGAGCGTCTGAAGTGGTAAGATCTCCGGCTAAGCGCGTGTCTGCTAAGTCCATAGGACAATGGATTTCTTAAGTTCAGCCTAACTGAAAATTTAATCACCTTTATTCAGGTTTAACTGTAAAGTATCTAATGTTATCTTAAATTGCAACGCAGTGTATTTCGAGTGTGAAGTTCAGAATATCTTCCAGTAGTTGCTTTGTCACTTCTTTGTGAGTAAAGTGGAACCACGTGTTGATCAGTAACTCTTACTAAGATCATCAATCTTAAATGCGAATGTGCATGAGATTATAACGTCTCGTCTTGACAATATTTTTCAATATAGCAACTTTTCTTTATGTTCAACCCACGTGGGGTGTACTTTGTGAGACCAGTACCACATGCTTATACAATTGTTTGACCCATCAGGTTACTAGTAAGACGATAGTAACCAGTTCAAGGTATTTCTTTTGTAAATTGCTTTTCGATCTAATTTATTTTAATTATCAAAATTATTGTGGAGTTACATTCTTTGTGTAAACTATGTTGACCACGTGAAGCATGTGGTGTAATCATCAAAGTAGCCCTCAGCTATTCTTTTCGGGAAGATTTCACAGAGAGTTAGTATGAATTTAGTATACCAGTGTGTGGTAATTACATGACGGACAGGATTGCGCTACGAACGTAACTTCTTTGGGTGAAAATTGAATCGGTTGGTTGTGGTTAATTTCCTCTTGCATATGTTTCAACGTTCTTCGTGTGTTATTTTATGAATGCAGTGTTGTATGCAGTCTCCCAATCTTGGCTCCATATTTGATGTATTCCGTAAGATTACAAACTCACATTTTCACAATCCTAAATAAGGCACCAATTTAGTTATGAATCAAATTTAATATGCTGAAATTCGAATGATCAATGTTAAAATAAATTTCCAAATATAAACTGATTTATTTCTTTTTATTTAAATTTTCTTTATATATATCCACGAACCTACTACGGTGTCGTAGCAGGCGGGGAGGTGATACTCCGACGTGGGGCGTCCCAGGTGGCGGATAGGGGGGTCCTCACCGGCTTGCCGGCGGACTTGAGCGAAATAAAATAGCTCTCACGGACCAAACACACAACATCAAGAAATCCATTAGTGTCTGTTCTGGTATCCAGCGACTAGTGGTCTGCGTCTGTTTACCTAGTTGGTGCGGCAGTGAAATATGGCTTGATCTCAACAATCAAGTCTGCAATTACCGTGATCTTGTTGAAGGTCACCTCAACCAACTTCAACTTGAAGTAATCATGATGGAACAAATGGAAAGAAATCCGCTACCCCAGGCGCCAGTCAACGGACTGGACTTTCCTGGTCATCGGATTCTGGGGGACCAGGAACATCATGAGGAGAAGAGTCGGAGCTTCTCAAAACCTCTTCGCAAGCACTACCTTGGCACTCTCAATGAAAACACTCTGTTCAAACTTGGAAAACTAAAACAACTGACAGACATGCTAGATAAATTTCACATCAAAATTCTTGCCATCCAAGAGACGCGCTTCGTAGATGAAAACCATTTCGACACAGAACATTACAGGATTTACAAAGGTAAACCTGCTGTCAGAAGAGGAACACCATTATTGTTTGGTACAGGGTTTGCAGTACACAAATCAGTCATGGATAACATCATAGACTTCAATTCAATATCAGAACGTATCTCGACACTGTCCTTCAAATCAGGTAATAAAGCATACACAATTATCAACGCACATGCACCTACAAATGACCATAACAGAAAGAAGCCACAAGAAATTGAAGACTTCTGGGAAGACATGGAGGAAGTAACTAACAACGTACCAGAAAGACATGTGAAAATTGTAATGGGTGATTTCAATGCGCAGCTTGGTAAGGAGAGAAAATTCAGAGAAATAACAGGCCCATACTCAGCACATATTCGCACGAACAGAAGTGGGGAACACCTCATAAAATATTGTCAAAACTTTAACCTCAAAATCATGTCAACACAATTTCAAAAACCAAGACGAAAACTTACAACATGGAAAGCACCCAACACAGTGTGGGGAGAATTTCAGATTGATCATGTGGCCATATCCAAGAAAAATTCACGGGAAATTCTAAATGTCAGAACACGTAAAGGAGTCTTCGAGTCTGATCATTATTTGCTACAAGTTAAGATTAGGCCAATCCCAAGACTGAAACAGACAGCGCAAAACAAAATAGTCAAACCTGATCCGGAATACTTGAAGATAAACAGGGATAAAATCGTTGAAGAAATTAATAGGCACTCAATAGACACATGGACAGATCTGGCGAAGGCAGTTCAGAAGACTATGTGCTGGGGACAACCACCTAGAAAACGCAAACATAGGTGGTGGAACGCAAAGTGTGATGAAGCCATTGAGAGAAGAAAGCAAGCATGGGACAAGTTCAGTAGCTACAGAAATTCAGAAACATGGAAAGAATTTCACGAAGTTCAGAAACTAGCATCGAAGGAAATCAGAAGGGAAAAACGAGCATATGACAATAACAGCCTAAAAGAAATTGAGGAAGATTTCAAAAGAAATAAAACAAGAAATTTTTACAGAACTTTCAAAGAAAATATTAAAGGCTATCAACCCCCTAGCCTCTGCTTCCGAAGAACAGATGGATCCCTGGAAACAAACACAAAAGAAAACTGTAAAATTCTCAAACATTACTTTGATAAACTTCTTAATTGCAAAAAACCTACAGGAAAATTAACATTCCAAAAGACCACATCTAATGCCGATTCTGATCCACCCACAATAGAAGAGATAGAGGAAATCATAAAACAAATGAAAAATAACAGAGCTGCCGGAGAAGATGGTATTATCGCTGAGATCTGGAAACTCCAAGATGAAAACATCACCAAAAAAATCCATAAGATTATCTCCGAAATTTGGATCACAGAGAAAGTGCCAGAGGAATGGAAATGTGCATTGATCCATCCGTTACATAAAAAGGGTGATAAGTCAGATCCAAACAATTACAGAGGCATTTCGCTAGTACCAGTTACATACAAAATTTTCTCTAAGGTGCTATTAAACAGACTAGAACCACAAGCAGACCTGCAAATTGGGAAATACCAGGCAGGCTTCAGAAAAGGGAGATCATGCATCGAACAGATCTGGAACTTGAGAACTCTTTTGAAAGTCAGACAGGCAAGAAACACTGTAGTTACCTTTGTGGACTTTAAAAAAGCATATGATTCCATAGACAGACAGACACTCTTTGACGTACTGGAAGAATATGGCATCGACAGAAAAACCAGGGCACTTATACAACAGACGCTTACAGACACTACCTCCAAGATTAAGTTCATGGGAGAAATTTCGGAACCCTTCCACATACACACAGGTGTCCGACAAGGAGACGGGCTCTCACCAATCCTGTTCAACATGGTGTTAGACAAAATTATCAACCAGTGGGAGGAACAAGTTAAAGGAATACAGCTGGGAAGAACACGTGAAACCAAAACAATCATAAAATGTCTGGCATTTGCAGATGATATAGCCATACTCAGCAATAATACACAGGAGGCAAAGGAAGCACTGGAATGCTTGCATGAAATAGCTGCCAAAACAGGTCTGCAGGTATCTTACGAGAAGACACAATATATGGAACGACAGACCAACAATGTACACACCATGCATACGGTATATGGATCCGTAGAAAGAGTCGAAAAATTTAAGTATTTAGGGGAGTACATACAAATGGGAGGATCAAACAAGGCGGCTAACATGGAACGAACGAAGAAACTCTAGAAGGCATACAAACTCACATGGTCACATTATAATAAGAAAAGCATATCGAGGTAGGCCAAACTTAGGCACTACAAAACAGTTGTATTACCAGAAGCATTGTACGCGTCAGAAACAACCACAATTGGAGCATCAGGCATCATAGACACAGAAAAAATAGAACGCAAAATTCTCAGAAAAATATTTGGACCAATTCACAGAGATGGCATATGGATGAAGCGACCTACCAAAGAGCTGTACCAGTACACTGACAGACTAACAGACGCGATCAGAAAATGCAGATTAACTTTCTATGGGCACATACAGAGAATGGACAACAACCGACTTACAAAGAAAATTTTTGATGTAGTAAACAGCTCAAGCAAGAAAACAAATTGGTATCATGAAATAGACGAAGACTTAAGGCAGATAGGGATCAACAGGCAAATGATAGGAGACAGGAAATACTTCAGAAACAAAGTTAGGAGTGCAAAATTTATTGTAAAGGAGAGAAAGAAGAAAGGAACATTATGGACAGAGCAAAGGAAACAGGAGCACAGCCAAAGGATGAAGAGATTTTGGGAAGAGAAGAGGAAGAAAGGAAAGAAGTGAAAATTGTGTCATCATGTGATTTTCGAGTTCAAACACTGTCCATAAGGGCAACAATGAAATGAATGAATGAATATATATATATATATATATATATATATATATATATATATATATATATATATCACCGGTTGTCGTATGACTACTAAAAGATTATAATTAATGTTAGTCTGGTTGGGAATTTGGTAAGCTAGACTGGATACCTGGTGAAACAGTTGCTCAGTAATGCAAGGTTAACTTCCCCAGACAGCTCACAGCTTTTAACCCACTTTTATGGTCTTGTATAGGAGCACCGCTTGCAGAACAAATTAAAGCAACAACATTACAAACTGTCCAAGTCTTTCCGCCGACTGTGCGTCCGTCGCGCTGTACCAACCCGGCCTGTCCGTGACCTGTGCCGTACCGTCTAGAACTGCCTGCTCCAAACCGCCCTGTCCTCTCTCGAAACGATCCTGCTCCTCCACTTCCATACAGTCTCGCCATTAACGAGCCCTGTGATTGGCTAGAGCCTTCGCGCCATGTATTCATGCCAACGGAGTCACAAACATAATGAAACATGAAACTTCCTGGCAGATTAAAACTGTGTTTCGGACCGAGACTCGAACTCGGGACGTTTGCCTTTCGCGGGCAAGTGCTCTACCAACTGAGCTACCCAAGCACGACTCACGCCCGGTCCTCACAGCTTCACTTCTGCCAGTATCTCGTCTCCTACCTTCGAAACTTTACAGAAGCTCTCCTGCGAACCTTGCAGGACTAGCACTCCTGAAAGAAAGGATATTGCGGGGACATGGCTTAGCCACAGCCTAGGGGATGTTTCCAGAATGAGATTTTCACTCTATAGCGGAGTGTCCGCTGTGAGGAAGGGCCTTAGTCGTGCTTGGGTACCTCAGTTGGTAGAGCACTTGCCCGCAAAAGTCAAAGGTCCCGAGTTCGAGTCTCGGTCCGGCACACAGTTTTAATCTGCCAGGAAGTTTCATATCAGCGCAGAATCCGCTGCAGAGTGAAAATCTCATTCCGATAATGAAACATATTCGAAATACTGGATTTACATTTAAATATTTGAAATTCCTACGACTGGACCATAAACACGCTCTAACACACATTATTAAATACATAAATAATTAAATAAACGTATATCAAAAGAAAAGAAGCAAATGGTAGGCCAGTAGCCTAATATCTCTGTGCTTTCTAACACACAGTAAATATTTACCAATTTCTTCATGAATAGCATATATCGGATATTAACAAAGAGATGGATGAATCACTATATTTAAAAGCCTGCTGCTACCGTTTTTTCGTGTAACTGTGGAGTACTTATGGCCTGACGCGATCGATAATAATCGTCCACTTTGACCTCCAATAACTCATGTACTATTTAAGTTACATGCCTGTAATCCATACCAATTTAGGTTTACACTAATAGCTTTTTAAAGACACGGCGATTGACAAAATCGGATGAATCGTTTATATTTTGGAAATTCGTTGCTGGGTGTTACTTGTATAATTTACCGTCAGATACTGAACTTTAAACTAATAAAGATATCGAAAATCTGATTACACCATCAGAATCGTTGTGCAAATAATGGTAATGTACAGGTTTCTTTTTGAGCTATCGTGATTCCTCTGGCTACTATTAATTTCTATACGAACTGTGAAATGTCTGCCATTAAGGTTTAACAAAGTCCGCCATCTTCGTCACTCCCGGCATAGACATCTCCTTCATCGACACAAAGCACCGTCGCCGTCACAGCGCAATTCCCAGCCACGTGGCTGGACCGTGTGCTGGGACTACCCCTCTCATCCGGCTAACGTTCGGCACCACATGGTCCAGCTATTGTTCGCCATCGCGCGGTTGCTAACGAGCCGCGGCTTTGACGAACGTCCTGTGCGGCCGCCTCAACTCCGAACATAGAATATTTCCAGGGCGCAACAGCTCGCCCGTTACCTCAGAATGTCATCAATCCCAATGATCAATTCATCACAAGAGATGGAGAGCTGGAATAATTGAAGGGAACTGGCGCAAGGCTCAGTTCGTAATGACCACACGTGTCCTCCTTTTTCTGCTACATTTACTTTTTTTTTTTGGTCATCAGTCTACTGACTGGTTTGATGCGGCCCGCCACGAATTCCTTTCCTGTGCTAACCTCTTCATCTCAGAATAGCACTGGCACCCTACGTCCTCAATTATTTGCTTGATGTATTCCAATCTCTGTCTTCCTCCCAGTTTTGCCCTCTACAGCTCCCTCTAGTACCATGGAAGTCATTCTCTCATGTCTTAGCAGACATCATATCATCCTGTCCCTTCTCCTTATCAGTGTTTTCCACATATTCCTTTCCTCTCCGATTCTGCGTAGAACCTCCTCATTCCGTACCTTATCAGTCCACCTAATTTTCAACATTCGTTTATAGCACCACATCTCAAATGCTTCTATTCTCTTCTGTTCCGGTTTTCCCACAGTCCATGTTTCACTACCATACAATGCTGTACTCCAGACGTACATCCCCAGAAATTTCTTCCTCAAATTAAGAGCGGTATTTGATATTAGTAGACTTCTCTTGGCCAGAAATGCCTTTTTTGCCATAGCGAGTCTGCTTTTGATGTCCTCCTTGCTCCGTCCGTCATTGGTTATTTTACTGCCTAGGTAGCAGAATTCCTTAACTTCATTGACTTCGTGACCATCAATCCTTATGTTTTCTCGCTGTTCTCATTTCTACTACTTCTCATTACCTTCGTCTTTCTCCGATATACTCTCAAACCCTACTGTGTACTCATTAGACTGTTCATTCCGTTCAGCAGATCATTTAATTCTTCTTCACTTTCACTCAGGATAGCAATGTCATCAGCGAATCGTATCATTGATATCCTTTCACCTTGTATTTTAATTCCACTCCTGAACCTTTCTTTTATTTCCATCATTGCTTCCTCGATGTACAGATTGAAGAGTAGGGGCGAAAGGCTACAGCCTTGTCTTACACCCTTCTTAATACGAGCACTTCGTTCCTGATCGTCCACTCTTATTATTCCCTCTTGGTTGTTGTACATATTGTATATGACCCGTCTCTCCCTATAGCTTACCCCTACTTTTTTCAGAATCTCGAACAGCTTGCGCCATTTTATATTGTCGAACGCTTTTTCCAGGTCGACAAATCCTATGAAAGTGTCTTGATTTTTCTTTAGCCTTGCTTCCATTATTAGCCGTAACGTCAGAATTGCCTCTCTCGTCCCTTTACTTTTCCTAAAGCCAAACTGATCGTCACCTAGCGCATTCTCAATTTTCTTTTCCATTCTTCTGTATATTATTCTTGTAAGCAGCTTCGATGCATGAGCTGTTAAGCTGATTGTGCGATAATTCTCGCACTTGTCAGCTCTTGCCGTCTTCGGAATTGTGTGGATGATGCTTTTCCGAATGTCAGATGGTATATCGCCAGACTCATATATTCTACACACCAACGTGAATAGTCGATTTGTTGCCACTTCCCCCAATGATTTTAGAAATTCTGATGGAGTGTTATCTATCCCTTCTGCCTTATTTGACCGTAAGTCCTCCAAAGCTCTTTTAAATTCCGATTCTAATACTGGATCCCCTATCTCTTCTAAATCAATTCCTGTTTCTTCTTCTATCACATCAGACAAATCTTCACCCTCATAGAGGCTTTCAATGTATTCTTTCCACCTATCTGCTCTCTCCTCTGCATTTAACAGTGGAATTCCCGTTGCACTTTTAATGTTACCACCGTTGCTTTTAATGTCACCAAAGGTTGTTTTGTCTTTTCTGTATGCTGAGTCTGTCCTTCCGACAATCATATCTTTTTCGATGTCTTCACATTTTTCCTGCAGCCATTTCGTCTTAGCTTCCCTGCACTTCTTATTTATTTCATTCCTCAGCGACTTGTATTTCTGTATTCCTGATTTTCCCGGAACATGTTTGTACTTCCTCCTTTCATCAATCAACTGAAGTATTTCTTACCCATGGTTTCTTCGCAGCTACCTTCTTTGTGCCTATGTTTTTCTTCCCAACTTCTGTGATGGCCCTTTTTAGAGATGTCCATTCCTCTTCAACTGTACTGCCTACTGCGCTATTCCTTATTGCTGTATCTATAGCGTTAGAGAACTTCAAACATATCTCGTCATTGCTTAGTACTTCCGTATCCCACTTCTTTGCGTATTGATTCTTCTGACTAATGTCTTGAACTTCAGCCTACTCTTCATCACTACTATATTGTGATCTGAGTCTATATCTGCACCTGGCTACGCCTTACAATCCAGTATCTGATTTCGGAATCTCTGTCTGACCATGATGTAATCTAATTGAAATCTTCCCGTATCTCCCGGCCTTTTCCAAGTATACCTCCTCTTGTGATTCTTGAACAGGGTATTCGCTATTACTAGCTGAAACTTGTTACAGAACTCAATTAGTCTTTCTCCTCTTTCATTCCTTGTCCCAAGCCCATATTCTCCTGTAACCTTTTCTTCTACTTCTTCCCCTACAACTGCATTCCAGTCGCCCATGACTATTAGATTTTCGTCCCCCTTTACATACTGCATTACCCTTTCAATATCCTCATACACTTTCTCTATCTGTTCATCTTCAGCTTGCGACGTCGGCATGTATACCTGAACTATCGTTGTCGGTGTTGGTCTGCTGTCGATTCTGATTAGAACAACCCGGTCACTGAACTGTTCAAAGTAACATACCCCCTGCCCTACCTTCCTATTCATAACGAATCCTACACCTGTTATACCATTTTCTGCTGCTGTTGATATTACCCGATACTCATCTGACCAGAAATCCTTGTCTTCCTTCCACTTCACTTCACTGACCCCTACTATATCTAGATTGAGCCTTTGCATTTCCCTTTTCAGATTTTCTAGTTTCCCTACCACGTTCAAGCTTCTGACATTCCACGCCCCGACTCGTAGAAAGTTATTCTTTCGTTGATTATTCAATCTTTTTCTCATGGTAACCTCCCCCTTGGCAGTCCCCTCCCAGAGATCCGAATGGGGGACTATTCCGGAATCTTTTGCCAATGGAGAGATCATCATGACACTTCTTCAATTACAGGCCACATGTCCTGTGGATACACGTTACGTGTCTTTAATGCAGTGGTTTCCATTGCCTTCTGCATCCTCATGTCGTTGATCATTGCTGATTCTTCCGTCTTTAGGGGCAATTTCCCACCCCTAGGACAAGAGAGTGCCCTGAACCTCTATCCGCTCCTCCGCCCTCTTTGACAAGGCCGTTGGCAGAATGAGGCTGACTTCTTATGCTGGAAGTCTTCGGCCGCCAATGCTGATTATTTATCAAAATTTAGGCAGCGGCGGGGATCGAACCCGGGACGGAAGAGGTTCTGATTATGAATCGAAGACGCTACCCCCCTTTCTTTTTAAATCTCAATTTGTTCTAGATTGTTCGTTGAATTTGATCGTGGCGGACGTTCGATGACGCCTGTTCAGGTTGTTCGTTGTTCCGTTCACTCAGTTTTTTTGTTACAGAGGGTAGCTAAACCCTCTGACCGAACACGCTCAGCTACCGTGCCGGCGTCCTAGACCACGTGTATTTACTTAACATGCTGTTAACTGCTGTGTTGGCTCCACACTAAACGCTCTTATGAGGGAGATAGAGTTTCTTGCAGAATGTCGTATGAGCTAACGAATGCTTGTCTCACTTCCCTTGGTTTTATGTCGCAGTCTCATTTCTTCTGAATGAGTATCTTCACTTGGCAGACATTGTCATAATGTGTAAGCGGCCTGACCCACTTGCGACATGCTGCGCCGCTTCCTGCTTCTGCCCCTTTGTTTAGCATGACCTGAGTTTGATTGTGGCAATATGAATGAGATTTAATAAAGTTTTCTAATTTCTGTGCCATAACAAATTTAATTTTCGCTTTTTAATCTCACTGAAGACACAAAATCAGACTCAATTTTGTGGAAGGGAACTTTTATTTGTAAATAACATCGGATATTGCAGAAGATACTTCCGTTACATCATTGGCAAAATCCCAGATTCTTTTACAAACTCAAAGACGTATAAAAATTCTTGGATGTATGTTCCGTCTATGCAACCAATTGAAGGCAGTTTGTTGCCATACGCGTTCTTCATTTGTTTCGGAAGCATCATCAGTGGTCTGTAATACATGTTCCCTTTTTACATGCAATAAACGTATTATATGGTAGATATAATATGCTGCTACATTACATTTTGTTGTGTCTTTCTCTTGTTTTTTTGGGTTAAAATCAACTTCGCCCCGCGGGATTAGCCGAGCGGTCTTAGGCGCTGCAGTCATAGACTGTGCGGCTGGTCCCGGCAGAGGTTCGAGTCCTCCCTCGGGCATGGGTGTGTGTGTTTGTCCTTAGGATAATTTAGGTTAAGTAGTGTGTTTGCTTAGGGACTGATGACCTTAGCAGTTAAGTCCCATAAAATATCACACACAAAATCAACTTTTGTAGCACAAAGTTCGTAAGGAACTAATCGTTCAGCGCTGTTAACGTATGTGTATGGTCCTGGAGATGTATTCATTATCTTCCATAGTCCAGCTGGCCGATTTTTGGCGTTCTTTCACCCACACTTGTCACATTGCATATATCGCTCGCACTTTCATTTTGTGATCAACATATACATGTTTTCGCTGTCATTGTTGCCAACTGTGTTGTGTGTTTGTCTTTCTATTGTTTTCCCAAATAAATGAAGCGAAACGCGTATGGCAACAAACTACCTTCAATTGGTTGCATAGATGGTTCACACCTCCAAGAATTTAAAGCAACTAAACGAAAGACGAAAAACAGAAAAAATGAGGTATAAAATATATGAATATAGCAGAACGCAAAACCCTACTTCTTTCAACTCTGTAATTAACGTCTCTAACGACTGTACCACGGCAAACACACACAGCATTCAACAACTGTGTCTATCGTCTTAGGATCTCCTGAAAACTTTTACCACATGTCATTTTGACGTCACTTCACAGTAATCTTCAGTGACACTAGCTTCTCCCACGGAAGTTACATCTCGTGATATTTGCTGCCATAAAAATGGCTCTGAGCACCATGGGACTTAATATCTATGGTCATCAGTCCCCTAGAACTTAGAACTACTTAAACCTAACTAACCTAAGGACATCACGCAACACTCAGGCATCACGAGGCAGAGAAAATCCCTGACCCCGCCGGGAATCGAACCCGGGCGCAGGAAGCGAGAACGCTACCGCACGACCACAAGCTGCGAAGCTGCGGACTTTGCTGCCATATTGCTCCCTCTTGTTATGTGTGTGACACAAGATGTGCAAAGTGCTCCTAGAAGTTTTGAGTGGAATTATACCACACTGCTGTGCTTTCACGTTTACTTTTAGAGATCAAAAGGGAGGGAAGCCTTATAAGGTTCATGCTAAAGGGAAAGACGCACACATTTGATTGAAAATTCAAGAAAAGGTATTGTGAAACAAACTGATTATCGTTTTGTTTCATAGTTTCTAGAAGAGTGCTTTTCTTATTCATTCTCATGTGTTTAGTGTGTCGCTAAAGAAAACAAATGTGAAAGAAGAAAAACACAAAAAATGACCAAATACAATCAGAATAGCACAGTAGATTTTTTTTAGATTCTTGGTAATTAATGCCCGTTTCTTTGCTACACTAAGCAATTTCAGACTCAACAACTAGTTACAACACATACATCAAACAATGTTCCCAGTCTCACATGGAACCTAATGATGATTGAACATTATGATTTTCAGGTTGGTACACCTTTTCTGAACGGTACGTATTTTCAGACATGTAAACCGTAATGGTCAGTTGTGGTAAGCAGCATTGATCTTTTGCAGCATAATTATTGTTTGTACTCTTCTGTTAACACTTTCATTGCTGCTCTTTTATTTAGTGTACGGATAGCAACAATTTTTGCGGTAAGTTCAGAACCTAAATAAAGTCATTTGTGCATGAGATATGTCTCAGTTACACTGTAGTCATGGTATGTGTGTATGTACCGTTGGTTAACAAGCCAGGATATTGTGAATGCTTCATGTTTCCTTGACACATCAGCACGGATGATAATGCTCCATCACATGGCCATTATCCCTAAGGCATTTTTGTTTTGCGTAGTACTTCAATAAAAATTCATCGACAACTCTACTACAATATTGCTGCATGCACAATATATAATATGTCAGTCTGTCTGTGTAATAAGCGAGAGATTATCAAAGCAGAGTACGAAGAGACCTTGCAAAGAAAAAAAAAAAAAACTAGATAAATCAGATTTCTTAAATAATCTTTGCTGCCAGAGGAGCGTGTTTTGCATACCGGTAAATGGTTTGTGTTGAATATTTTTTTAACATTTAGTTAACAAAAACTCCTCCAGTACTGAGCTGTCTCCTGCAGATTTGATTTTTCTTAGTAAAAACTATGTATTCCGTTCTGGTGTTGGTTTAGATTTCTGCTGAGGATTCGAGACGATCAGTGGCAACACTAATTATTTGAGTAGCTTCCACAACAGAAACTGAAGAATCTATCTTTGTCGCTTTTAATAAATAACAGCAGCACGAAAACTGGGGATATTGTTCGACACATTTTGCTTACATTCAAGACTTTCAGTTTGAAGCTAGTAGTGTACTTTAACAAACTGTGGAGTAGATGAGCTCGCATCTTTAATACAGTGAGTTGACAGAAGTCAAGGAATACCTCGTAATATCGTGTCGGACCTTGTTTCACCCGGCGCAGTGCATCAGCTCAACGTGGCGTGGATTCAACAAGTCACTGGCTGTGCCCTGCAGAAATATTGAGCAATGCTGCCTCTGCTGCCATCCATAATTGCAAGTGTTGCCGGTGCAGGATTTTGTGCGCGAACTGACAACTCGATTATGTCCCATAAATGTTCCATCGGATTCATGTCGGGCCATCTGGATGTCCAGAATGTCCTTCAAACCAATCGCAGCCGGCCAGAGTGGCCGAGCGGTTCTAGGCGCTACAGTCTGGAACCGCGAGACCGCTACGGTCGCAGGTTCGAATCCTGCCTCGGGCATGGATGTGTGTGATGTCCTTAGGTTAGTTAGGTTTAAGTATTTCTAAGTTATAGGGGACTGATGACCTCAGATGTTAAGTCCCATAGTGCTCAGAGCCATGTGAACCATTTTGAACCAATCTCAAACGGCTGTGGCACGCTGACATAGCGCATGGTGCTCCACAGAAATTTAATCGTTTTTGGGAACATGAAGTCCATGAGTAGCTGCAAAGGTCTCCGAGTAGAACATACATTTCCAGTCAATGATCAGTTCAGTTCGATTGGAGAACCCAGCCCCTTCCATGTAAACACATCTCACACCATTATGAAGCCACCACCAACTTTCACAGTGCCTTGTTGACAAGTTGGGCCCATGGCTTCGTGAGGTCAGCCCCACACTCGAACCCCCTGATATCAGTTATTACCACCTGAAATCGTTACTCCTCTGGCCAGGCCAGGATCCTACCTATATGCTCAAGAGCCCAGGAGAGACGCTGAAGATGATGTCGAGCTGTTAGCAGAGGTATTAGCTTCGGTCGTCAGCTGCCGAAGCCGATTAACGCCAAATTTCGGTACACTGTCGTAACAGATATTTTCTTCGTACGTCCCACATCGATTTCTGCTGTTATTTCATGCAGTGTTGCTTGTCTGTTTTAGCACTGACAACTCTACGCAAACACCGCACTCTCGATCGTTAAGTGGAGGTTGTCGGCCACTGCGTTGTCCGTGGTGAGCGATAGTGCCTGAAATTTGGTGTTCTCGGCACACTCTTGACACTGTGGATCTCGGAATTCCATAGCGATTTACGAAATGGAATATCACATGCTTCTAGCTCCAATTCCCATTCCGCATTCAAAGTCTGTTAACCTACATCGTGCAGCCATAATCACGGCGGTCACCTTGCCACACGAATTACCTGAGAACAAATGACAGCTTCGCCAATTCATTGCCCTCTTGTACCTTGCGTACGCGATAATACGGACGTCAAATACATGCATATGGCTATCTCATGACTTTTGTCACCTCAGTGTAGAGACGGGTAAGTGTACCATAATGGTCAATGTATGACCAGCAGCACCATGAACCCAATATGTTTGTCGCCAGCAAAGTCGGAATGCTTTCCCTACACAGACTTTACAATTAGCTAGTGAGCCTACACAGCCTTATAGGAATGATATTCGCGAGAGCGAGATTCCCAACAACAAGTTGAAAGTTCTGCTTTAGTTTCACTTGTCAGATCGACCTCTTGTTATAACCAATTGGCGACTGCATTTCACGTTGTAGCCCGACCTAATTGTTCCGTGCGCATTCTAGAATAAACATGGAGGCCGCCTGAGGATTGACCCCTCTCTTTAAATACAGACTCTCTGCGATTAGAGCTGTTCGACTGGCAACCGACGACTGCATTTCAAAACACTGTCCGTCTGCTTACGTTTTTGCTGGGTACCACAACAAAAACACGAAAGAATAATCCATACTGCGAGAAGAATGTGACAGAGCTCTGACAGATTTGAGTCGAAACAAGGCCCCGGGAATAGACGATACTCCATCAGAACTACTGAAATTTTTTGGAGAGCCAGCCGTGAAAAAACTCTTATCTGGTGTGCAAGATGTATGAGACGTACGAAATACCTTCAGACTTCAAGAAGTATGTAATAATCCCAGTAGGTGCCGGCAGATGTGAAAATTACCGATTATCAGTTTAATAACTCATGGTTGCAAAATACTAATATAAAGTCTTTACAGAAGAATGGAAAAACTGGTAGAAGCCAAACTTGGGAAAGATCAGTTTGGATTCCGGAGATACGTAGGAAAACGCAGGGTATTTGTGAGTGTACGGTTTATATTAGAAGACAGGTTAAGGAAACGAAAACCTAGCAATTGTAGAGAAAGCTTTTGACAATGTTGACAGGAATACTCTCTTTCAAATTCTGAAGGCGGCAGGGGTCAGCCGGCCGCGGTGGTCTCGCGGTTAAGGCGCTCAGTCCGGAACCGCGTGACTGCTACGGTCGCAGGTTCGAATCCTGCCTCGGGCATGGATGTGTGTGATGTCCTTAGGTTAGTTAGGTTGAAGTAGTTCTAAGTTCTAGGGGACTGATGACCACAGATGTTAAGTCCCATAGTGCTCAGAGCCATTTGAACCATTTTTTGGCAGGGGTCAAATACAGGCAGCGAGAGGTTGTTTGCAATTTGTACGGAAACCAGACGGTAGTTGTAAGAGTCGAGGGGCATAAAAGGGAAACGGTGGTTGGGAAGGGAGCTAGACAGCGTTGTACCCTATCCCCAATGTTATTCAATCTGTATATTGAGCAAGCAGTAAAGGAAACGAAAGCAAAATCCATGGAGAAGAAATAAAAGCTTTGAGGCTTGCCGACGACATTTTAATTCTATCAGAGGAAGCAAAGGATCTGGAAAAGCAGTTGAACGGAATGCACAGTGTCTTGAAGGGAGGATATAAGACGAACATCAACAAAAGCCAAACGAGGATGATGGCCGAAGTAGAGAGAAAATAAAATGTAGGTGACAATGGCAAGGAGAGAATTTCTGAAGAAGAGAAATTTGTTAATATCGAATATGGATTTAAGGCTAGAAATATTTTCTGAAGACATTCGTCTGGAGTACGGCCTTGCCGCAGTGGTAACACCGGTTCCCGCCAGATCACCGAAGTTAAGCACTGTCGGGCTGGGCTAGCACTTGGATGGGTGACCATCCGGTCTGCCTAGCGCTGTTGGCAAGCGGGGTGCACTCAGCCCTTGTGAGGCAAATTGAGGAGCTACTTGATTCAGAAGTAGCGGCGCCGGTCTCGGAAACTGACATACGGCCGGGAGAGCGGTGTGCTGACCACATGCCCCTCCGTACCCGCATCCAGCGACGCCTATGGGCTGAGGATGACACGGCGGCCGGTCGGTACTGTTGGGCCTTCAAGGCCTGTTTGGGAGGAGTTAAGTTATTCGTCTGGAGTGTAGCAATATATGGAAGTGAAAAATGGACGATAAACTGTTTAGTGAAGATGAGAATAGATTAGATGGGTAGATCACATAATTTATGAGGAGGTACTGAATAGAATTGGGGAGAAAAGAAATTTGTGGCAGAATCCGACCAGAAGGAGCGATCTGTAGGTAGCATACATTGTGATACAGCAAGGCATCACCAATTTCGTGCTGGAGGGAAGTGTGAGTGGAATAAATGGTAGAGGGAGACTAAGAGATGAATACAGTAAGCAAAGTCAGAAGGATGTTCAGAGAGGAAGAGGGTCGCACAGGATAGAGTAGAATTGAGAGCTGAATCAAACCAGACTTCGGACTAAAGACAACAACAACAACAACATCTACATCTACGTGATTACTCTGCTATTCACAATAAAGTGCCAGGCAGAGGGTTCAATGAACCACCTTCATGCTGTCTCTCTACCGTTCCACTCTCGAGCGGCACGCGGGAAAAACTAGCACTTAATCTTTTCCGTGCGAGCCCTGATTTCTCTTATTTTATTGTGATGATCATTTCTCCCTATGTAGGTGGGTGCCAACAGAATGTTTTCGCAATCGCAGGAGAAAACTGGTGATTGAAATTTCATGAGAAGATCCCGTCGCAACGAAAAACGCCTTTGTTTTAATGATTGCCACTCCAATTCACGTATCATATCTGTGACACTATCTCCCCTATTTCACGATAATACAAAACGAGCTGCCGTTCTTTGTACTTTTTCGATGTCATCCGTCAGTCCCACCTGATGCGGATCCCACACCGCACAGCAGTACTCCAGAATAGGGCGGACAAGCGTGGTGTAAGCAGTCTCTTTAGTAGACCTGTTGCACTTTCTAAGTGTTCTGCCAATGAATCGCAGTGTTTGTTCTACCCACAATGTTATGTATGTGATCGTTCCAATTTAAGTTATTTGTAATTGTAATCCCTAAGTATTTAGTTGAATTTACAGCCCTCAGATTTGTGTGACTTATCGCGTTATCAAAATTTAGCTGATTTCTTTTAGTACTCATGTGAATGACTTCGCACCTTTCTTTATTCAGGGTCAATTGCCGCTTTTCACATCACACAGATACCTAATCTAAATCATTTTGCAAGTCGTTTTGATCATCTGATGACTTTACAAGACGGCAAATGACAGCATCACCTGCAAACAATCTAAGACGGCTACTCAGATTGTCTCCTATGTCGTTAATATAGATCAGGAACAATAGAGGGCCTATAACACTTCCTTGGGGAACACCGGATATTACTTCAGTTTTACTCGATGACTTTCCGTCTATTACTACGAACTGTGACCTTTCTGACAGGAAATCACGAATCCAGTCGGACACCTGGGGCGATACTCCGTAGCACGCAGTTTAATTAGAAGACGCTTGTGAGGAACGGTGTCGAAAGCTTTCTGGAAATCTAAAAATATGGAATCAATTTGACATCCCCTGTCGATAGCACTTATTACTTCATGAGTATAAAGAGCTAGTTGTGTTTCACAAGAACGATATTTTCTGAATCCTTGCTGACTATATGTCAATAAATCGTTTTCTTTGAGGTACTTCATAATGTTCGAATACAGTATATGTTCTAAAACCCTACTGCAAATTGACGTTAGTGATATAGGCCTGTAATTCAGCGGATCACTCCTACTTCCCTTTTTGGGTATTGGTGTGACTTGAGCAATTTTCCAGTCTTTATGTACGTATCTTTCTGTGAGCGAGTGGTTGTATATAATTGCTAAATATGGAGCTATTTTATCAGCATACTCTGAGAGGAACCTGACTGGTATACAATCTGGACCGGAGGCCTTGCCTTTATTAAGTGATTTAAGCTATTTTGTTACACTTAGGATATCTACTTCTATGTTTCTCATCTTGGCAGTTGTTCTTGATCGGAATTCAGGAATATTTACTTCGTCTTCTTTGGTGAAGGAGTTTCGGAAAACCATGTTTAATAACTCTGATTTAGTGGCACTGTCATCAGTGACTTCACCGTTGTTATCGCGCAGTGAAGTTATTGATTGTGTCTGGCCACTAGTGTGCTTTATGTATGACCAGAATCTCTTTGGGTTTTCTGCCAGATTTCGAGACAGAATTTCGTTGTGGAAATTATTAAAAACATCTCGCATTGAAGTACGCGCCATACTTCGAACTTCTGTAAAACTTTGCCAATCTTGCAACAACCGTTGCGTTATCTGTTTGGTACACTTGGTGAAAGCTCCTGAATGCGATATTTAGTGTTCGGTTGTTGAATTTGTGCTACGCTGCTTTCAACTGAGGGACGTATTTTTCTTGCTGAACATGTGTTCCGACAGATTTAGTGCAGGAAGCATTTGCTGAAAAATTCTCGGGAACATCTGTACTTCTTCGTAATGCCGTTCGCCGACTTCCCAAGAAAGACAAGCTCAGTGTTAGCTCCTGAACAGCCTGGAAGGCACTTAAAGTAAACGAATAGAAGCTGTTGGATATTTTAATTCTATGCAGCAGTCCCTGCAACAGCATTGCCAAAGTTGGCACAGGAGGCAGCGGTTAGACAAACATCGAAATTGTTCCCGCATAAAGCGACAGCAGTGCATGATTTAAAGGATGTGGACCACGAAGAAGTTAACCCGTTAATGCAAATGGTTTACATCTTTCACTGAGAGGAATGCCGTCAATATTCTTCAGGTCTCCTTCTATATGGATGACGCATGGTCGTGCTAATACACAAAACACACGATGATGGCCGACTGAGAATCCTCGTGCTGTGATTTAAACATCACTGCATGGCCAGCAAACTGGAGTGAGGGTAGCGTTGTCCAGACTGCGCATTACTGGATCTTTACTTTTTCAAGAAACCGTGGGCAGGTAGCATTATTGTTTAATGATCCATGATTTTACTGTCGGCTAATAAAAGACGAAATAAATTACTAATGATTTCAACAAGATAGCGCTATGCGCACACAGCTAACAACATTATGCGTCTTACGGAAGAGTTTGCTGGGGAACGTGTCAGCTCTAAAAGACTGTGGCCTCTCGCTCGCTGGCCCTTTCTACACCATGCTTTTTCCTTTTGGAAGCAACAGAAATCTGTAATGTATCGCAATAGTCCACGCCCACTTCGTGACGCAAAAACTGAAGTAACAGCGTACGGAAGATCAGATCTGGTGAAAGTGTTATCCACCAAAATTCTTCGCGTTCAGACATAGCTGCTCGTGGTCGTCAACATCTTGTAACTACGCAGAAACTTTCCGAACATCCTGTACTTTCAGAAGAGCTTTGGTCATGATCTTTTTTTAGGTACGTTAGAAGATTATTACAATACAAGTAGGATAATTTATGAGAGACGGATAAGTATACGAAGCTAAAAAAATTCGCGGTCACGTTTAAAAATGGTTCAAATGGCTCTGAGCACTATGGGACTTAACTTCTCAGGTCATCAGTCCCCTAGAACTTAGAACTACTTAAACCTAACTAACCTAAGGACATCACACACATCCATGCCCGAGGCAGGATTCGATCCTGCGACCGTAGCGGTCGCGCTGTTACAGACTGTAGCGCCTAGAACCGCTTGGCCACTCCGGCCGGCGGTTACGTTTAATTTGTTTTTGTTACACTGACCACCAACACTTCGTCAAGTGTTATCTGTTTGGTACACTTGGTGAAAGCTCCTGAATGCGATATTTAGTGTTCGGTTGTTGAATTTGTGCTACGCTGCTTTCAACTGAGGGACGTATTTTTCTTGCTGAACATGTGTTCCGACAGATTTAGTGCAGGAAGCATTTGCTGAAAAATTCTCGGGAACATCTGTACTTCTTCGTAATGCCGTTCGCCGACTTCCCAAGAAAGACAAGCTCAGTGTTAGCTCCTGAACAGCCTGGAAGGCACTTAAAGTAAACGAATAGAAGCTGTTGGATATTTTAATTCTATGCAGCAGTCCCTGCAACAGCATTGCCAAAGTTGGCACAGGAGGCAGCGGTTAGACAAACATGTTGTGTTATGATATCCTAGTAATCACAACAACAGTATAACACTTTGTGCGTTAACAATGTAAAGTGTATTACTAGTTCATCCTGTACAGAAGTCCTTACTATTAGAAACATACATCGTTGAATGGAGAGCTAAATTTATGCTTTTATAAGAAGCCAGTGAACCCGGCATTGCTTCGCAACTGCCAGATGTGTATGGAAACTGGATTTGGACCAAATCTCCCTCCTCTCTCTATCCATCCCTACTTCCCCTACTCTTTGTCGATCTCCCCTTCCTCCTCCTCTCTTTGTTGGTCATCTCCTTGGTCTCTGTCCATCTCCTCCATCCCCTATCTCTCAGTCTCTTTCTCCAACCTCCCTCTGTCCCTTTCCCTCTCTCTATATCTATTTCTTCCCTTCCCCTTCCCCGCTCTACCGCTCTACTCGTCTCATCTTCTTCTGTGGTACAAATGGTTCAAATGGCTCAAAGCACTGTGGAACTTAACCTCTGAGGTCGTCAGTCACCTAGAACTACTTAAACCTAACTAATCTAAGGACATCACACACATCCATGCCCGAGGCAGGATTCGAACCTGCGACCGTAGCAGCATTGCGGTTCAGGACTGAAGTGCCTAGAACCTCTCTGCCACAGCAGCCGGCTTCTTCTTCTTCTGTGTCTGTAACTGTCCGCCAGCTTAGCTGAGTGGTAACTTGCTTGCCTACCGTCCAGTGGGCCGGGTTCTATTCCCGGCCGGGTTGGAGATTTTCCCCGCTCGTGGACTGGGTGTTCTGTTGTCCTCATCATCATTTCATCCTCACCATAGACATAGGGAACACCTGATGAAGACGTCAAGTAATGACGTCGAAATATCGTGTTTGGATGACGCTGATATCCGGTAGAAAACCCGATTTCCACGAGATGTCATCAAATCGCCGGGAAAGTCTAAGAAATTACAAAACAGCAGATATTTGTGTATGCAGTTTTTGTTTAAAATTAAAATTGTCTATGGAAGATTCAGTTTGCCTAATGTTTATAAGCTCTCCAAAAAAACTACACATTATTGTTTAAAAAAATACGTGGCCTATGTCCATGTAAAAATTTCAAATAAAACGATCAAGAACTTTTCGAGATTTTTGGTAACAACGTTAAACAATGATCTGTCCTAATGTAATAGTGTATATACCACATACATCGAAAGGTGCCTATACTAGGGTGACCAAATTATTTTCGGTGAAAACCGGGACACATTCAACTGGGTGCCAACGGACACATCATTCCACATGTACCCAGGTTTCTTAATTTTAAATATTAATGTTTTGTTGATACATTTTGTTAACCCGATTATTATATCTAATAAGAGGATACAAAAGATTGATATAATCTAGATTATCTGTATTACGATTTTACAAAATTTTACAGTCATTCAACTTTTAATCAATTAATATTAACATGAGCTTTAATACTACTGAGCACTTGTAGATGGAATTGACTGTCCTTGGAGAAAAGTGTATTTTTCACTGCCTCCAGCCTTCTTGATCATGTCTTTGTTCCTTGAGACACAGTGATAAAACTCGGCACAATCCATTTTGTAGTTGTACAGGATCTGCAGGATTGCTTCAAGAGAGTCCACCTCCATTCTTCCATCAGTCCACTGGATATTCATGAACGAAAATACTCTTTCCACATTGGCGTTATGGGCTGGGATTGCAAATAAATACCTTGCAATTATTATCAACTCAGAGTAATGCTGAAGACAGTCACAGCTTTTTAAAAAACTCACCCACTTCTCATGACATTACAATGGTGTTTCTTTTCATCATTCCACTTGTGAAGACTTTCTTCAACAAAATTTGTCAGTATGCCGAACTGATCAAAGACAATGGAATCATCGATTTCAATCTCTTTACTCTTCAAATAAGAAACTGTCTCTTCAACACTTTCCCATTTTGGCACTCTCTTCAGTAACGTCCAATCAAACACCGGCGATGAGGGTAAATATGAGAGCGCTCCACTTGCTGAGACATTCTACACAAGTGTCATAAAACTTGTTAAGTTCTTCTCCAAAACTCCTTTCCGCTGCTTCTGATACTTCTGCTCTTTTAAGGACAGATTTAACATTAAAAGAAATGAACTGCTGTTCTCTCCTCTTAGTAACAGTTTCCAGAGTATTTTTCAAAACATAATTTATCTCTATTACACTTTTCGGGTTTCCCTCAATTTCCTTTATCCCATACTGCAAAGTGCTAAGCTGACTGTGAATGAACCATAAGTAGGCTTCACTTGAAGGGTTACTGAAAAACTGAACCAATATTTTGGGGGCTTTGTCTTCATTTAGGAAAAAATATTTTAACGGTTCAAACAGGCGAATTTCTCTTTCAACTGCTGGAAACAGTGATAACCAGCCAGCTTTCGAGAGACACATTACATTCATATATTCTATATTCAGTTCCCACATAATCACAAAACTCCTTAAGCCTCTCTCTTCTAACAGTATATATGTAAAAGTGTGAGTACACCTTCATGACGATAGTTTCAACATCACAGCTTAAACTGTCAGAAGATGTCTGCACGCTATTGTGTAAAACATGTGCAGGGCATCTTATGCCTTCAATGTTTCCATGCAATGTTGCCTTTAATTTGGTAAATACGTTGCATTCGCCTTGTCTTTTTAAACCACCAAAGTTTGTGTTGTTGTTGTCTCCGCAAAATGTCACACATTTATTTTTCTTAAGACCAAACATTTCAATAGTATTCATACAAAATCTTGAAATTTCGTCAGATGTTTTATTAGGTAGGGAACTCACCTTCAAAAGTTTGGTCTGAATTCCCTGATTAATATCGAAAAACTGAACAACAAACGAAAATATTTTAGTGGCCTAATGTTTGCTGGCATCAGTGGATATCCCATAGAAAGAAGACTTTTTGATGTATTCAAGGCTTTCCTTTACACTCTGGGGAGCAATAACTCATTTCACTAAGGCTGACACTTTAGTTCTTGCTGAACTAAACTTTTTTGCAATGGAAGAATCATCAAACATAATGCTGTTAAGCTTATTAGTACACTCACTAGATCTATAAATTTGGTGATGTTTTACCGTGTGGTAGGCTAGTGTAAGCTCGGCTGCTCGAACTTTCGTCTCGTCACTTGACTGATGTTTCACAAAATAATTTTGTAGAGTTTTACTGCAGCTCGGTGCACTGTATCTGTTAATGTGTTTCTTTGACCTGATGTGATCAACTATATCAGAACGTCCACCATGACTTATGCTAATAAAACAGTTACATACGGAACACTCTGCTTCGTAATCAAAACGACCTTTCTTAATGAAATTCCATTCCTTGGAATAACAGTCACTGAACTTGCAGGCACGTTTCGATATTGCGTTTCACAGTACTGCAGCAATAATACCACTAATATGAGAAAAAAACTATTGCAGTTTGTCTGACAAAACATCAACTACTACACTATTCTGACAATGAGTGTGTGAGTAAGTGGCGCGACAATCGGAAGGTTTCATAGCTCTGTTACAATAATACAACTTACTACTTGTTGCCCAAAGTACCGCTCAAAGTAAATTATTGCCTGAATGTATCAATACTGATATTGTGATTACTAGTATGGGACAATGGAGGTTTTAGACAAATAAGCTAAAATATATTAATTTCATGTGTTGTATTTCCTTTAATATAGCGAAATCCCAAAAATTCGAGAAAGTTTCACGAAATGTATTTAAAAACTGAATTCCGGGACTTTTGAGCGTCCCGAAACAAATTTTCGGGACCCCGGAACACAGGGATTAAAACCGGGACAATCCCGGTTTTCCGGGACGTTTGGTCACCCTAGCCTATACCCATCCGCACGTTTATTATAGTATCGTGCCTGTATTTGAAGTAAGTCGGTCAAGAACAGTTCGAGGTTTGTGTTAACAACCATTCGCCTTTACACAGTATACATGTATTTACACTGAGCTGGCGAAAGCCATGGCATACCTCCTAATATTGCATCGGACCTCCTTTTGCTCGTGGTGTGGACTCAATAAGTCCTTGGCTGTGTCCTGCAGAAATAATGAGCCATGCTGTCTCTGTTGCCACCCATGACTACGAAAGTGTTGCTGATGCAGGATTTATGTCCCATAAAAGTTCGATGGGGTTCATATCGGGCGACCTGGGTGGCCAGATCATTCGCTCGAATTGTTCAAAACGTTCTTCAAACCAATTGCGAACACATGTGGCCCGGTGACATGGGGCATTGTGATCTATAGAAATTCCGTCGTTGTTTGGGAATATGAAGCCCATGAATAGCAACAAAAGGTCTCCAAGTAGAACATAACCATTTCCAGTCAATAATCGGTTCAGTTGGACCAGAGGACCATTCCACGTAAACACAACAGATACCATTATAGAGCCACCACCAGCTTGCACACAGCCATGTTGAAAATTTTATGTCCATGGCTTCGCGGGAGTCTGTGCCACACTCGAGCCCTACCATCATCTCTTACCAACTGTAATCGGGCTCATCTCACCGGGCCACGGTTTTTCAGTTGTCTAGGGTCCAACCGTTACGGTCACGCCCCCCAAGAGAGATCCTGCAGGTGATATCGTGCTGTTAGCAAAGGCACTCGCGTCAGTCGTCTGCTGCCCATTAACACCAAATTTGGCAGCACTGTCCTAACGGATACATTCGTCGTACGTCCCACATTGATTTCTGCTATCATTTCACGCAGTGTTGTCTGTCCGTTAACACTGACAACTGTATGCAAATGCCGCTGCTCTCCGTTTTCAATTGAAGGCCGTCGGCCACTGTGTTGGCCGTAGTGAGAGGTAGTACTTAAACTTTGGTATTCTTGGCACACTCTTGACATTGTGGATCTCGGAATAATGACTTCCCTAACGATTCCCAAAATGGAATGTCCCATGCGTCTAGCTCCTACTAATATTCTGCATTCAAAGTCTGTTGATTCCCGTCGTGCAGCCGTAATCTCTTCGCATGAATCACCTGAGTACAAATGACAGCTCCGCCAATCAACTGCCCTGTTACATCTTGTGTACATGATATTACGCTATCTGTGTATGCTCATATAGTTTTTCCATGACTTTTGTCACCTCAGTGTGAATACAAAAATATTAAAGAAATGTGCAGCTTATGTCCATCCGGACGCTTATTAGGGAATTACATACAAATTAGAAGTAAATCAGTCAAGTACTCTTCGAGATTTTTGGTAGCAACTATAACAACGACTTGTCCTTGAAAAAAAAAATGGTTCAAATGGCTCTGAGCACCATGCGACTTAACTTCTGAGGTCATCAGTCCCCTAGAACTTAGAACTACATAAACCTAACTAACCTAAGGACATCACACACATCCATGCCCGAGGCAAGATTCGAACCTGCGACCGTAGCGGTCGCACGGCTCCAGACTGTAGCGCCTAGAACCGCACGGCACTCCGGCCGGCACTTGTCCTTGAACAGTAGTATGACAGCAAAATTTACATCTGAAGGAATATACATATTTAAACGTATTGTCTTAGACAATACAGTACAAAAATAACAGTCAGGATTGTTTTATTGTATTTAAGTTTGCATCACAGCTTGTGTTCTCTGTTCATCGTACAGATTACGAAGCAGAAGGCCGTTCAATTCGTACACACGTTATATTATCAACAGCATACTTATTTCTAGTGTCATACAGGCACAACAGGCTACGAAAGTCATGGTAAATCGGTCCTGCTCATTGAGTTCGGGCGTCAGAGAAATTATTACCAGCAAGTTATTAATACAGACTACATGAAAATAAGCACTCAACCAGGTAATTTTTTTTCACAGAATGTGCGAGTATGATAAATTAAAAGCATTGTCTTTTATAAGATATCTAATGACTGATGAGAAGCACTACACTTTGTTTCTCTTCTTGAGTCTCAATTGGATACCGCTTTTTGGTTTCAGGATGACTGATCTGGGTTCGAAGGACAAATGCCGAACTGTCTTCTCACAAGGCACTACGCTGAAGTTTCCGAGTACGTTCGTAAGGCCGACTTTGGTCTGGAGCAGTCCAAACCGCATACCTGAAACAAAAATCAGTAAAACAAAAAAATGTACTTCTTACTCAAACTTAAAATAATAATAATAATAATAATATGTTAATGTAGAAAAATGACTCCTGGCAATTATTTTTTCTCTAGAATTAAAGATTTTTTGAGAAATGGGTAGTCATCACAACTTCCTGAAAGATTAAAATCATATGTCGGATCGGGTCTTGAACTCAGACCCGTATCATTTGCGGGCAAAGCCGTTATCCACTTTTTTTGCATTTTGTTCATTACAGCTCGTAGGGATAGCATCGTGGTCTAGGGGTTGCGTCATTGATTCATAATCAAAACGCCTTCGGTCCCGGGTTCAATCCCCGCCACTGCCTAAATTTTGATAAATAATCAGCATTGGCGGCCGAGGACTTCCGGCATAAGAAGTCAGCCTCATTCTGCCAACGGCCTTGTCAATGAGGGCGGAGGAGCGGGTAGAGGTTCAGGGCACTCTCTTGTCCTAGGGGTGGGAAATTGCCCCTAAAGGCGGAGAATCAGCAATGATCAACGACATGAGGATGCAGAAGGCAATGGAAACCACTGCATTAAAGACACGTAACGTGTATCCACAGGACATGTGGCCTGTAATTGAAGAAGTGTCATGATGATCTCTCCATTGGCAAAAGATTCCGGAATAGTCTCCCATTCGGATCTCTGGGAGGGGACTGCCAAGGGGAAGGTTACCATGAGAAAAAGATTGAATAATCAACGAAAGGATAACGTTCTACGAGTCGGGGCGTGGAATGTCAGAAGCTTGAACGTGGTAGGGAAACTAGAAAATCAGAAAAGGGAAATGCAAAGGCTCCATCTAGATATAGTAGGGGTCAGTGAAGTGAAGTGGAAGGAAGACAAGGACTACTGGTCAGATGAGTATCGGGTAATATCAACAGCAGCAGAAAATGGTATAAGAGGTGTAGGATTCGTTATGAATAGGAAGGTAGGGCAGAGGGTGTGTTACTGTGAACAGTTCAGTGACCGGGTTGCTCTAATCAGAATCGACAGCAGACCAACACCGACAACGATAGTTCAGGTATACATGCCGACGTCGCAAGCTGAAGATGAACAGATAGAGAAAGTGTATGAGGATATTGAAAGGGTAATGCAGTATGTAAAGCGGGACGAAAATCTAATAGTCATGGGCGACTGGAATGCAGTTGTAGGGGAAGGAGTAGAAGAAAAGGTTACAGGAGAATATGGGCTTGGGACAAGGAATGAAAGAGGAGAAAGACTAATTGAGTTCTGTAACAAGTTTCAGCTAGTAATAGCGAATACCCTGTTCAAGAATCACAAGAGGAGGAGGTATACTTGGAAAAGGCCGGGAGATACGGGAAGATTTCAATTAGATTACATCATGGTCAGACAGAGATTCCGAAATCAGATACTGGATTGTAAGGCGTACCCAGGAGCAGATATAGACTCAGATCACAATATAGTAGTGATGAAGAGTAGGCTGAAGTTCAAGACATTAGTCAGGAAGAATCAATACGCAAAGAAGTGGGATACGGATGTACTAAGGAATGACGAGATACGTTTGAAGTTCTCTGACGCTATAGATACAGCAATAAGGAATAGCGCAGTAGGGAGTAGAGTTGAAGAGGAATGGACATCTCTAAAAAGGGCCATCACAGAAGTTGGGAAGGAAAACATAGGTACAAAGAAGGTAGCTGCGAAGAAACCATGGGTAACAGAAGAAATACTTCAGCTGATTGATGAAAGGAGGAAGTACAAACATGTTCCGGGAAAATCAGGAATACAGAAATACAAGTCGCTGAGGAATGAAATAAATAGGAAGTGCAGGGAAGCTAAGACGAAATGGCTGCAGGAAAAATGTGAAGACATCGAAAAAGATATGATTGTCGGAAAGACAGACTCAGCATACAGGAAAGTCAAAACAACCTTTGGTGACATTAAAAGCAACGGTGGTAACATTAAGAGTGCAACGGGAATTCCACTGTTAAATGCAGAAGAGAGAGCAGATAGGTGGAAAGAATACATTGAAAGCCTCTATGAGGGTGAAGATTTGTCTGATGTGATAGAAGAAGAAACAGGAGTCGATTTAGAAGAGATAGGGGATCCAGTATTAGAATCGGAATTTAAAAGAGCTTTGGAGCACTTACGGTCTAATAAGGCAGAAGGGATTGATAACATTCCATCAGAATTTCTAAAATCATTGGGGGAAGAGGCAACAAAACGACTATTCACGTTGGTGTGTAGAATATATGAGTCTGGCGATATACCATCTGACTTTCGGAAAAGCATCATCCACACAATTCCGAAGACGGCAAGCGCTGACAAGTGCGAGAATTATCGCACAATCAGCTTAACAGCTCATGCATCGAAGCTGCTTACAAGAATAATATACAGAAGAATGGAAAAGAAAATTGAGAATGCGCTACGTGACGATCAGTTTGGCTTTAGGAAAAGTAAAGGGACGAGAGAGGCAATTCTGACGTTACGGCTAATAATGGAGGCAAGGCTAAAGAAAAATCAAGACACTTTCATAGGATTTGTCGACCTGGAAAAAGCGTTCGACAATATAAAATGGTGCAAGCTGTTCGAGATTCTGAAAAAGGTAGGGGTAAGCTATAGGAAGAGACGGGTCATATACAATATGTAGAACAACCAAGAGGGAATAATAAGAGTGGACGATCAAGAACGAAGTGCTCGTATTAAGAAGGGTGTAAGACAAGGCTGTAGCCTTTCGCACCTACTCTTCAATCTGTACATCGAGGAAGCAATGATGGAAATAAAAGAAAGGTTCAGGAGTGGAATTAAAATACAAGGTGAAAGGATATCAATGATACGATTCGCTGATGACATTGCTATCCTGAGTGAAAGTGAAGAAGAATTAAATGATCTGCTGAACGGAATGGTCTAATGAGTACACAGTATGGTTTGAGAGTAAATCGGATAAAGACGAAGGTAATGAGAAGTAGTAGAAATGAGAACAGCGAGAAACTTAACATCAGGATTGATGGTCACGAAGTCAATGAAGTTAAGGAATTCTGCTACCTAGGCAGTAAAATAACCAATGACGGACGGAGCAAGGAGTACATCAAAAGCAGACTCGCTATGGCAAAAAAGGCATTTCTGGCCAAGAGAAGTCTACCAATATCAAATACCGACCTTAATTTGAGGAAGAAATTTCTGAGGATGTACGTCTGGAGTACAGCATTGTATGGCAGTGAAACATGGACTGTGGGAAAACCGGAACAGAAGAGAATCGAAGCATTTGAGATGTGGTGCTATAGACGAATGTTGAAAATTATGTGGACTGATAAGGTAAGGAATGAGGAGGTTCTACGCAGAATCGGAGAGGAAAGGAATATGTGGAAAACACTGATAAGGAGAAGGTTCAAATGGTTCAAATGGCTCTGAGCACTATGGGACTCAACTGATGAGGTCATCAGTCTCCTAGAACTTAGAAGTAGTTAAACCTAACTAACCTAAGGACATCACAAATATCCATGCCCGAGGCAGGATTCGAACCTGCGGCCGTAGCGGTCTTGCGGTTCCAGACCGAAGCGCCTTGAACCGCACGGTCACTTCGGCCGGCGATAAGGAGAAGGGACAGCATGATAGGACATCTGCTAAGACATGAGGGAATGACTTCCATGGTACTAGAGGGAGCTGTAGAGGGTAAAAACTGCAGAGGAAGACAGAGATTGGAGTACGTCAAGCAAATAATTGAGGACGTAGGTTGCAAGTGCTACTCTGAGATGAAGAGGTTAGCGCAGGAAAGGAATTCGTGGCGGGCCGCATCAAACCAGTCAGTAGACTGATGACCAAAAAAAAAAAAGTTCGTAGAATTTGATCATAGCGGACGTCACATGTCATCCGTTGAAGTTCGTTATTGATCCCTTGACTCAGTTCTTTATTATTACAGAGACCAGCTAGCTCCCTGACCGAACACGCTGAGCTAGCGTGTCGGCTCCCACTGAGCTGTCCAAGAAAGTAGAAGAACGGTGCTGGTAATACTGAAGCTCTGATGGAGTGTTGTGAGTTGTAGGTGAACAGCTCACTCGCTAAAAGTACTGCCCGGCAAGATTCTAGGTTCGAGTACCGATCTCATGCATTGTTCTAATATGCCAGAAAGTTTCAAAGCGTGACACGCTCCGCAGCGGGGTGGAAGATTCACTCTGGAGCTGTCATTGTTTCTGGAGATATGTTGTCCATTTTATGTCAGAGAGTACTGATTGAGAACACCTTGATTTGTTGATTCCCAGCTTTGGATTATTTGTCATACTGAAATTCAGCAGGAGGAACAAAGAAAATAGTGCAGCAGTCATTGACAGTTTGCGTTTAGACCCAGTAAAATGCAATGAATTGCTTGGAAAACATATGGTTAAATGTTAACAATAAAAAAAGCGGTGACCAGTTAGATACAAATTACAGACGAAGAGTATCACATAGCAGAAATATAAACAATGACTTAATCATTGCGTTCAGGGTGATCCAGGGCATATTTCACGATACACAACGATGAGTTATACTATCAGCAATCCAATAAACTGGAGATAATCAAACCACCTCCAACTGTAGACTTACATCACCCTTTCCAGTATTTTCAAAAGAGCTTGAGGAAGTGGTCCATGGTAGACTGCCAATGCACTTAAGAGAGCAGAACGTGTTAATTGCCTCTCACCTTTGTAAAGTATTATTTAGAGAGAAAGTAAGACAAAACCACACGAATGAAGTCTTAGTAGAATCAAACAAGAAAAACTATCCTGTTGGTATACTTTGTACCTTTGGCAAAGTCTTTGATTGTGTGCACCAAAAAATTTTACTTGGCAAACTAAATTTTTATCCGTTAATTGTATGTCTCCTGCACGGATAATGTTACCTTCATAATCGAAAATAGTATTATTGACAGACAATGTTACACGCTTGAAAATATTCTCAGGTTAGTGGAATGTAACTGTTGTGTCGGTAGCTGGGCCGACACCGTGAAGTTGAGATGGCTGAAAAGGCAAGCTAGACTAACGCAGACGGGCGTGATGTACTGGAACAGGATACGTAATTAATGTTAGGAAGAAAAGTACGGAGCAGGATTAATACTTATCTTTAATATCATTGTGGTACATCGATCTTGACGATACACAGGAGACTTTAAGTACAATAACTGTATGGCTAATGGCGCCTTGCTAGTTCGTAGCCATTAACTTAGCTGATGGCTATTCTGTCTCTCGGCTAATGAGAGAGAAAGGCTTCGTACATCTGGTCGGTAGCTAGGTTCTCGTACAACTGGGCGGTAGCTAGGTTCTCGTACAACTGGGGCGAGTCCTCTCTCGTATCACGAGACCTGCCTTGGTGGTGGCGCTAGGTCTGCGATTACACAGTGGCGACACGCGGGTCCGACATGTACTAAATGGACCGCGGCCGATTTAAGCTACCACCTAGCAAGTGTGGTGTCTGGCGGTGACACCACATTCCTCCCCCGCAAATCGGCGAACGGTCGTGTGATAAGGCTTCCGCCCGCCGTGGGGAGGACCACATGTTGACGTATGCGATGAGGCGGGGAGCCTAACAACAGGCGAGGCTGTGCCACCCGCACCCGGCCATTCGGTCCGAGGGGAGCTAGGAAACGCCTGAAAAACTAGTCCAGGGTGCACGTCAACATGCGGTGTATGCGCCCGTAAAGAGACAGGAGGGACCGAAGGATCAACCTCCATTGCGTCGGGGTAGCCGACGCGCGATGACGTCATGTGGTCCGGAGCGGGCGGGAGTTCCATGGCGGAGGACAGCTGGTCACGGGAAGCGATCGGCGGCGCGTGACCCTGGGAGGCGCTTGGCGGCTGCAACGAAGCGTCGAATGCGGGCGGCGCCGGCGGGAGAACAAGCGGCGGCGGCGGCGGCTGCTGCTGCTGCGGCGGCGGCGGCGGCGCGTCGCCATGGGGCAAAATGGAAGGCATCGTCGGTAACACCTGGGGATGAGGCGAGCCAGTAGATGGGTCCCCAGGGCGCTGACCGGACGGCACCGTCGCTGAAAGCAGACGGGGAGCGGCAGAACCCGAGCGACGACAGAGGCGCAGCTGATTGAGATGCCGACGCACCTCACCAGAGGCCCCCAAAACCAAATACATCGCGCGGCCGAGGCAGCGAAGAATGCGCCCTGCGAGCCAACGCCGTGAACCTCGATAGTTGCGATAATATACAACGTCGCCTGGAGCAAAAGCAGGAGTCTGCCGCTGCACAGGAACCTGATGCGGCGGATGCAGCAAAGACATCAAGGTGCGATGAGGACGACCGTGGAGCAACTCAGCCGGCGAGCGACCATCTCGGGGCTGAGAGCGATACGAAGACAAAAAGAGCAACAATGCGTCCTCCCTAGAATGCGACTCTTTCAATTTCAACATCTGTGACTTGAAAGTCCGGACCAATCGTTCAGCGGCACCGTTGGACTGAGGCGAAAACGGCGCGGATGTCATATGTTGAATACCATTGGCCTGGCAGAATGACTGAAATTCTGCGGACATGAATTGTGGGCCATTGTCGGAAACAATAGTCTGCGGAAGACCTTCAATACAAAAGATAGCAGACAACGCTTGGATGGTGGCGGAGGACGTCGTGGAAGACATCCGGACAACAAAAGGAAAATTACTGAAGGCGTCGACCAGAACCAACCATCGAGCATTCCAGAATGGACCAGCAAAATCAATGTGCAAGCGTTGCCAAGGGGAAGTGGCTTTTGGCCATGCAAAGACTTTCCGCGGCGGTGCGGATTGTTGTTCGGCACACGCCGGGCACGAAGAACACATATTCGTAATCGCAGCATCGATTCCGAACCAAGTACAGTGCTGACGAGCAAGTTGTTTCGTTCGCACTATACCCCAATGTCCTTGGTGAAGAAGCCGTAAAACAGAGGACTGTAACGAACGTGGGACCACGACTCTGGACTGATCATTATCAGAACGCAACAACAAAACACCACGTCGAACAAAAAGTCTCTCCTTGTGAGCAAAAAATCGGCGAACCAACGGATCCTCGATCCGAGACTTTGACAAAGGCCATTGCGTAGCAACAAAACGTAAAACAGTAGCAAGGACAGGGTCAGCAGCTGTGGCTGTAGCTACACGACGAAAATCAATCGGAAACGATTCGACCACGTCATCGGTTTCCGAATCAATGAACATGCAAGCAAGTTCGGAAGAATCGAATGCTTTATCCTCAGCAACAGGCAAACGGGACAACGCATCGGCGTTTCCGTGCTTAGCAGTGGACCGATACAAGATATCGTAGCGGTACTGCGAGAGGAAAATAGACCAGCGAATGAATTTCTGCGCTGTACGTGGAGGTACAGGCTTGGTCGGATGAAAAAGCGATGTCAAAGGTTTGTGGTCTGTGATGATGGTGAAGTGACGACCATACAAGAAATCATGGAACTTAGTAACACCAAACACGAGAGCCAAAGCTTCTTTCTCTATCGTTGAATAATTTCTTTGCGCAGACGAGAGCAATTTGGACGCAAAGGCAATAGGGCGATCATGGGAGCCAACTTTGTGCGCAAGCACAGCACCGATCCCGAAATCCGATGCATCTACCATCAACAAAAGGGGTTTCTGGGAATCGAATGGCGTAAGGCAAGTATTAGAAAGCAACGCCGATTTCAACTGGCGAAAGGCGCGTTCACATTCCGTCGTCCAGACGAACGGAACACCTTTACGGCGTAAGCGATGAAGCGGAGCTGAAATGGAAGAGGCATTGCGCACATATTTATTGTAATAATTAATTTTACCCAACACACTCTGTAGCTGTTTCACATTTTGAGGGGAAGGCAATTCTTGTATGGCACGGAGGTGCTCTGGACTCGGATGTATGCCTTGGGCATTAATGACATGTCCCAGGTATGGTAAGTCACGAGCAAAAAACACACATTTGTCCTTCCTCAAGCGAAGACCATTTTGCCGCAAGACCTGAAATAATGTTCGTAAATTCGCAAGATGATCTTCTTCTGTCTGTCCGGAGATCACTATATCGTCCAGATAGTTTGCTGCAGTAGGGACCGACGCACAAATAGTTTGTAAATATTGCTGAAACAAGGCAGGGGCGGATGCACACCCGAATGGCAGTCTTTTGAAGCGGTACAATCCAAGATGCGTGTTAACCACCAATACGCGCTGGGATTCGTCGTCCACCGGTATTTGCAAGTACGCATCGGCTAGGTCCAACTTTGAAAAATATTTTCCCGGGCACAGTTTAGCAAAAAGATCTTCCGGGCGGGGCAAAGGAAAAGTAGCAGTCACTAGCTGTGGATTCACTGTGGCCTTGAAGTCCACGCAAAGTCTCAATTTTCCGGAAGGTTTTGGCAAAATTACTAAGGGTGAGGCCCAGAGAGAAGCTTGCACACGTTCAATTACACCCTGTGATTCGAGATCGTGTAACGTTCTGGCGACCTCATCACGCAATGCGTGGGGAACATTGCGCGCCCTGAAAAATTTCGGTTGCGCGTTTACCTTCAGTTCTAAATGTGCTTCATAGTTTTTAGCGCAACCTAAGCCCGGTGCAAAAATGTCTGGAAATTCGTCACACAGCCGAGAAACACTGTCGGTAGGCACAGTCTGATTCACGGATAGGACCTGATTTACAATAGACATGTTTAACAACCGAAATAAATCGAGACCAAACTAGTTCACTGCAGAAGAAGAACGAAGAACGTAAAATGACACAAGTTTTGTTTGTCCCTTGTATGTCGCAAGAAGGCTGCACTGTCCTAACACAGGAATTTTCTGTCCGGAATATGTAGTTAGCTTAACATTTGCGGAACGCAACGGAGGTTTGCCCAGTTGTTTGTACGTGTCGTGATTGGGCAATGAAACTGCAGCTCCGGTATCGAGCTGGAATGGTATCACTTTGCCTTCAAAGTCTAAGTCCACAAAAAGTTTATTGTCCTGCTGACGACAAGAGCGACTGTTTTGTGCAATTGGAACAGACACTGGTACAGAATCACTTGCTAATTGACGTGATTTCCGGCGACGTCGACGCACAGTTTTTGTGGGACGAACGCAGTTACTGTTAGAGAAAGTGTCACTGGACGAAGCGGAATTAACGACATGAATGTCCATAGGCGAAGGTCCACGAGCCTGAGTGTCCTTGGTTCGATTCCGGCGCGAAGCAAAGGGCCTGGAATGATTGTGATTGTCTGATCTGAGCTGTTTCTGGCAAACACTTTGAACATGTCCTTTCTTATTGCAGAAAAAGCAAATAGCTTGGCGTGACGGGCAATGTTCACGCGAATGTCTAGTAGCACACCGCGGGCACGATTTCACTACATTTGTGGGCTGGCGCGGCACACGTGGCTTAGCGCGCGGCGGCAGCTGTGCGGACGTGCGCGAGGCCCGGTTACCGGGCCGCGCAGCGCGTCCAGCGGGCCGGTTAATGTTACACACGGCTGGCGAAGTTTCAAAAGATTCCTGAGCACAGTCAAGTGTGTCCTGTCTATCCAATATGTCTATCACTTGTTGAAGGGAGGGATTAACTAGTTTCAAAATTTGCTCCCGTATGCGAACATCAGAAACGTTCTGTGCAATTGCATCACGCACCATTGTATCTGAATAAGAAAGACCACAGTCACATTCAAAGGCACAGTCCCTAGTAAGTCCTTGCAATGTTGCTACCCACTCCCTATTAGTTTGACCGGCCGTACGTTTTGTACGAAAGAACGTATACCGTTTTGCAACCACATTAACTGTTTCTTTGAAATAGGCATCTAATGCAGACAAAATTTCCTCGTAGGACAGAGTTGCTACGTCGCGTCGGGGAAACAATTTCACTATCACACGGTATGTGGATACACCGACACAAGAAAGCAAAAACGGCTGCCGCTCTTTACCTTGAATTCTGTAGGCTGCTAGATGAAAGTTGAACTGGCGAGACCACTCGTGCCAGGTCTCATCGGCTGCCACGTATGGTCGAAAGGGAGGTGCAACAGCGTTTAGTGGCAGCGGTAGCGAAGAAGCGGCGGCGGCCGCATCGGTTTGAATGGTACGTTGACCCTGGACGAGCTGTCCAAGGGCATCCAGTAACGCCTGCGTCTGCTGATTCTGCAAGCGATAAAATTCGGACAGTACATCTGGAGAATGTGGCGAAGCCATGACACAATTAAATGTAAGCAATCAGAAAGAACTCTTATCCCATCCTCGTCGCCAATGTTGTGTCGGTAGCTGGGCCGACACCGTGAAGTTGAGATGGCTGAAAAGGCAAGCTAGACTAACGCAGACGGGCGTGATGTACTGGAACAGGATACGTAATTAATGTTAGGAAGAAAAGTACGGAGCAGGATTAATACTTATCTTTAATATCATTGTGGTACATCGATCTTGACGATACACAGGAGACTTTAAGTACAATAACTGTATGGCTAATGGCGCCTTGCTAGTTCGTAGCCATTAACTTAGCTGATGGCTATTCTGTCTCTCGGCTAATGAGAGAGAAAGGCTTCGTACATCTGGTCGGTAGCTAGGTTCTCGTACAACTGGGCGGTAGCTAGGTTCTCGTACAACTGGGGCGAGTCCTCTCTCGTATCACGAGACCTGCCTTGGTGGTGGCGCTAGGTCTGCGATTACACAGTGGCGACACGCGGGTCCGACATGTACTAAATGGACCGCGGCCGATTTAAGCTACCACCTAGCAAGTGTGGTGTCTGGCGGTGACACCACAGTAACATATGTAGTTTTACAAGGATCAGTAATACACCCATTCTTATTCTTATACCACATAAATGATCTTCCAAAGACTTTTACGTCAGTTCAAACACTATAAATAAACAGAAGTATACTAATTACTGGTGCAAACTCATTGTTGTCAAACACATCTCAGATGATAGCTGAAAATACCGACAAATAGTTCAAAGTTAACAGTTTAGGTCTTAATCAGACGAACACCCGTATTATTCGGTTAGAAAAGTAAAAAACGACCTGCTGCCACTAAGAGGTTGTCATTAATGATCACCCTCTAGATGAAACACCCTACGTAATATTTCTTGGAATAGAGTGGGCTGACAATTTAAAATGGAGTCATCAGATGGAAAACAGATCAGTAACTTTAGTTCTGCGTGTTTTGCCCCTAGAAACATCTATCATTGTATTGACCTAAAAATAAGAGGGTTGGCTTATTTTTGATATTTCATGCCTTATAGTCCTATGGTATTATCTTCTAGGGTAAGTAAATGTAGTGTTTATCTAGTAAATGATATTCAGTTTCAGTTGAACTGTGATTTGCACAATCAAAATGCAAGCTACAAAAATAATTTTCGTATCTACTTTGCCCTCTGGTCCAGGGTTTTGTGAAGTTATGTAATCTGGTGAAAAGGTATTCAAGAAGCTGCCATCTGGCAGAAAGCAAATTCAACTAATCTGAAAGAAAATTAGGAACATATATCAAGTCACTCTCACTACAAGTTATCTGGAGATGTATATTCACGGACGTAAGGTTTTTAACAAGTAGGAGAGGTACAAGTACTATCTTCCCCTGTATGTTGTGTCTCCTCTTCAGATAGTACAGGATCTCTCATTACTCGTCCACCTGAGTGGAAGTGGCGTGTCAGTGGTAGGTGTAGGCATCCTGTACAGGGTGGGTGGAGACGAGGGAGGATCCAGGGTGTTGTACTGATCGTCCTAACCAACAAGTTACAGGTGCTGTCTCTCACTGAAACCGAAACGAGCCTGGGGGATTCACTTCACCTGTTTTGGGGACAACTGTTTTGTCCAGTGTCAAGGCAAACGCAAGAGGGTAGGGGCGAATGGAGATATCCCTCAGGGAAATGGCAGCGAGGGACAGGAAAGGACACCAGGTGCACTCAGTGTGTATGCCTGGTGGCCTCATTCAGTATGTTGAAGGGGCTGCTTCAGTAGGCATTGAGGGAACAGGTGGAACCAACTACCGATTGTGGTTTACGTTAGGAACAAATGATGCCTGACTCTGAGCTCTGAGGTCATACTTTGGTCATTACAGCGACTGGTAGAGAAGGCTGAGAAGACCAGAATTCAGGACAGAGTTTTAACGGAACTCACAGTTGGCAGCATTGTCCTCAGAGGCGATTGTGGCCCTTTGATTGTAAATGGAGTGCAAGGGCTGAACCAGAAGTTTCGAATGTCCTGTGACAAACTAGGCTGCGACTCCCTAGACTTGCACCACAGGGTTAAGAACTGTAGGGTCCCACTAACTGGGTCAGGTGTGGACTATGCATCAGAGTGTCCTACTCATTTAGCTGACTGTGTGTGGGGTACATCCAAGAGATTTTTTTTTTTTTTGATTAGACGACTCTCCATCCAATTGGAAGAAATGCCTCCCACATGTGAGAGTATTAAAAACATTTGCAACCAAGTGTGAGAGTTTGAATCGCTCATGAAAAGCATTGAAGTTCACATAATACTAGGTAAAGAAAGCTGGTGAAACCTAAAATTGATAGCATTGAGATTTTTAGTGGAAATTTAACTGCATATCGAAAAATAGGGAAATGGAGGTCGTGTATTTGTCACAGTAGACAAGAAACTCAAATCCATCGGGATAGAAATTGGAGCTGCAAGTGAGACTGCTTGAGCAAGACTCAGTATCAGGGATGGGCATAAAAGGATAATTGAATCCTTCTGTCACCCCCCAGACTCATCTGCTCATGTAACAGAAAACTTTAGAGAAAACCTCAATTCACTTGTACGTAAATTCCCCAGTCATACTGTACTCACTGGCCAAGACCAATCATTCAACAATTAATTGGGAAAATTCCTGGTTTGTTAGTAGCTGGGTGATAAGACATCCTGTGAACATTACTAAATGCCTTCTCCGAAAACAACCTAGAACAGATGGGTAGGAACCCTACTCATGATGGAAATGTACTTGATGTAATGGCAACTAATAGACCTGATCTCTTTAAGGATGTCCACATCGAAACTGGTATCAGCGACCATGATGCAGTACTGGCAACAATGATTGCCAAAGTGCAAAGGAGAACTAAAACAAACAGAAAGCTATATATGTTCAGTGAACTAGATAAAGGATCAGTAGTGTCATATCCCAATGAGGAACTTGAAACTTTCAGCAAGGTTAGTAGCATGTAGTGGAAGTGTGGCTCAGGTTTAGAAGAATAGTTGAAAGATATGTACCCAGGAGAACAGTCCATATTTGGAGGGAACCTCCATGGTATCCAGTCACTGTGAAGAAACTTCTAAAGAAACAGAGATTACTGCATAATAAGTGTAAAGCAAAGCATAGGTCTATAGATAGAGAAATGCAGAATGAAACGCGTGTCAAGAGTGCAATGCGTGTTGTCTTCAAAGACTACCGCAGCAGAATGTTGTCAAATGATCTCTCACAGAACGAAGAGAAATTCCGGTCGTATGTAAAGGCTGTAAGTGGCACCAAAGTTAGTGTCCAGTCCCTAGCGAATGAGGCAGGAACTGAAACTGAGAGTAGCAAAGCAACTGCTGAAATACTTAACTCCGTTTTCAGATGTTCCTTTACAAAGGAAAACCCAATTGAATCCTTGTAGCATTGAAAAGATGAATGAAATAAGCATTAGCGTCAGTGGTGTTGAGAAACAGCCGAAATCGTAAAAACTGAACAAAGCTCCAGGGCCTGATGGAATTCCTCCGAGATTCTATATTGAATTTGGGTCCGTCTTTTAACCATAACGTATCGTAGATCCCTCGAAAAAAAATCCGTGCCCAGTTCTTGGAGAAAAGGACAGGTGACACTCATCTACAAGAAGGGTAGATGATGTTATGCATAAAACTATCGTTCAATAACCACGACATCGATTTGTTGTAGAATCTTAGAACATATTCTTAGCTCAAACATAATGAGATATCTTGAACAGAATGACCCCCCCCCTCAATGCCAATCAGCACGGATTCCGAAAACATAGATCATGTAAAACCCAACTCGAACTTTTTTCACATGCTGTACTGAAAGCTTTGGATCAAGGCAGTCAGGTAGATGTAGTGTTTCTTGATTTCCGAAAAGCGTTTGATTCAGTACCACACCTAAGCATATAATCAAAATTACGATCACATGGTGTATCAAGCGAAATCTCTGACTGGATTGAGGACTTCTTGCTGTGGAGAACGTTGCGTGTTATCTTGGCTGGAGAGTCATCTTCAGATGAAGAAGTAACTTCGGGTATACCCCAGGGAAGTGTTTGGGAATCTTGCTGTTCACGTTGTATGTTAATGATCCTGCAGTCAATGTTAATAGTAACATCAGGCTTTTTGCAGATGATGCAGTTATCTATAGTAAAGTAGTATCTGAAAGAAGATGCATAAATACTCAGTCATATCTTGATAAGATTTCAAAGTGGTGCAAAGACTGGCAACGTGCTCTCAATATTCAGAAATGTAAAAGTGTGCACTTCACAAAATTAAAAAAAAGTAGTATCCTATGACTATAAAACCAATCAGTCGCTGTTGGAATCAGCCAAGTCACACAAATACCTAGGTGTAGCACTTTGTAGGGATATGAGATGGAATGATCACATAGGTTCAGTCGTGGGTAAAGCAAGCGGTAGACTTCGGTTAATTGTCAGAATACTGGGGAAGTGCAATTAGTCTGGAAAGGAGATTGTTCTCAATACTGCCCAGGTGCGTGCGACCCTTGTCAAATAGGACTAATAGGAGATATTGAACTAATACACAGAAGGGCAGTACGAATGGTCACTGGTTGGTTTAATCCGTGGGAGAGGGTCACAGAGATACTGGGGGAACTAAGCTGGCAGACTCTTGAAGACAAAGGTAAACTATTCCGAGAAAGTCTATTAACAAAGTTTCCCCTATGTCTCGCTTACATAGGGATCGTCAGGATAAGATTAGAATAGTTAGTGCAAGCACAGGGGCACTCAAACAGTCATTTTTCCCTCGGTCCATATGTGAATGGAACGGGAAGAAACCCTAATAACTGGTACAATGGGACGTACCCTTTGCCATGCACCTCACCGTGATTTGCACAGAGCACAGGAGTACCGGTATGAAATGAGCGCTTTTTTTTTGTGAAAATGAAACACTAATTTTGAATTGAAATGTAAAAACATTTTATTCAAAGCACTGACCATTGCTTTCTATACATTTTGAGCACCTTTCTGGCAATTTGTGGACAACACGGTATCCATCTGTTGCTGTTGAATACCTGACGTTTATCATTCTTAATTATGGGCTCTTCAGAACAGGATGTATGAATGAGTGAATGAATGAATAAATAAGTAAGGTAAAAAAATTACAACGAACAGATTCACTTATGTCTATGTACTAAACACAGCATCAATCATTGTACAATATCGTTTTCGGTATACTATGTAAGTGATTAAAAGTGGTGAAATACACTGTCCAGTCACATTCGTTTGACCACCTGTCAAAAGTCAGAATAACCGCTTTTTGCACCGTGGACCACTGAGAGACGTGCAGGAAGAGAGCCTGTGAGGTTCTGAAAGGTGCCAACAGGGATGCCGAGTCACGCCGAGTCCTGTGCCCAGTTACGCTAGGTTTCTCGCCTTAGGATCCAGGGCGGGAACAGCCGCGATCGATAAGATCCCAGAGACTCTCGGTTGAGTTTAAATCCGAGGAGTTTGGTGGCCAGGAGAGTACGGTAAACACATACTGGTGCTCTTCGAAACAAACATGTACACTGTGAGCTACATGGCATGTTGCTTTGTCCTGCTGGTAGATGCCAACATGCCTAGGAGAAAAAACTACATGTATGGGTGAACATGGTTCTCAAGGATGCACACTTGTCTTCATCCACTGTGCCTTCGAGAATGAGATCACACAAGGAGTGCCACCAAAGCATTCTCCAGACAACACGCTCCCTCCTCCTGCCTGGATCCTTCCTACGATCCAACGGCGATCTGTCAAATGGAGTACAAAACGTGACTCATCTGAGAAGGCCATCTGTCGCCACTCAGTGGATGTCCACATGCGGTATGGGGGTGAAAATTCCAGGTCTCTTCGCCGATGAGCAGCAGTCGGCATTGGTACACGAACCAGGCGCCTGCTGCAGAGGTCCATATGTAACAACGTTCCCTGAATGGTCTCTGGGGAAACCCTGTTGATAGACCCTCGGTTTATCTTGCTGGTCTGTAGCTCAGCAGTTGCCCGCCTATTTGCCCATACACATGTCTGCAAGCCGTCGCTCACTCCTGTTCATCTATGTGCACTAAAGTTGCCTCGGCGTCGGTTTTAGATAGCGCCGTTTAACCAGACGTGGTATACTCTAATCAAGGCGGCAAGTGAACAGTTTAGGAACTTAACTGTTTCGGAAATACATCCACCCATGGCCTGAAAGCCAATGACCGCACTCGTTTGGACGTCAGATAAATCGTTCCGTTTCCGCATTAGCAGGATGACTGCACTGTTTTCCGCGTCCCGCCGTCAAGCTTTATATACCCTCCTCTGCTAGTGCTGTCACCTGCCGTCTGTGAGTGGTCATTAAATGCTGACGTCGAACATAGGGAGTGGTCAGATTAATATTACTAGAGGGATATGTTACACGAGTTGCGTAACCAGGATGTAGAAAGGCTATTGCACTCTGATTCTCCAACGTAGACGTGTTTTAGTTTATCACAACATTCACTAACACTTCTGTAATCAGCATGATGTGTCTGACGCTCTTAAAGGTACCCACATCTACAGTTTCCTGGGATATTTCCTTATCTGCAGGTCACACGAACACAACAGGGCAACGAAAAGTCAAGAGTACTCTGAGGTGACAAAAGTCATGGCGTAGCTATATACGCATACACAGATGGCGGTGGAATCGCATACACAAGCTACAATATATTTTTGCATTGCGGAGCTGTCATTTGTACTCACGTGATTCGCGTAAAGAGGTTTCCGACTTGATGTGGCCACACAGTGGGAATCAAAAGACTCTGAATACGGAGTAGCAGTTTGAGCTAAATGCATGGGACATTGCATTTCGCATATCGTTAGGGTATTCGGTATTCCGAGAGCCACAATTTCAAGTGTGTGCCGAGCATACTAAATTCCAGACGTTATCTTCCGCCACGGAAAAGACAGTGGCGACTGGCCTTCACTTAACGACCGCGAGCAGGGGCGTTTGTGTAGAGTTGTCAGTGTTAATAGACAACCAAATAACAGCACAAATCAATGTGTGTCATGGCCTGATCAGATTAGTCCCTCTTACAGTTATTAAGAGTTGATGGTAGCGTTTGTATGTGGTGCAGACTCCAAGAAGCCATAGATCCAAGCTCTCGACAAGGCACAATGCAAGCTGGTGGTGGCTGCATAATCGTGTGTGCTGTGTTTACATGGAAATTGACTGGATCCTCTTGTCGAATTGAATCGATCATTGACCTGAAATGGTTGTGTTCGGGTACTTGGGGACCATTTTCAGCTATTCATGGACTTCATGTTACCACAGAACGATGGGATTTTTATAGATGACAGTGCGCCATGTAACTAGGATACAACTGTTCGTGAGTGGTCTGAAGAACATTCTAGACGATTCGAGCGAATGGTTCGGTCATCCAGGTCGCCCAACATGAATCCCATCGAACATTTATGGGACCTAATGGAGAGTTTAGTTCTCGCACGAAATCCTACACTGGCAACGTTTTCGTAATTATGGACGCGTATAGAGGCAGCATTGCTCAATATTTCTTCAGCGGCCTTACAACGATTGGTTGAATTCATACCACATCGTGTTGCTGCACTTCGCCGGGCAAAAGGAGGTCCGACGCGATATCAGGAGGGGCACCCCCTGACTTCTGACACAGCAATGTGGGTCCTGTCGACGAAAGGCCCACTTCCCCCTCTCGCACGTACTTCGACACAAGTGACAGCCGAACCAGGTGTGTGATATACACTCCTGGAAATGGAAAAAAGAACACATTGACACCGGTGTGTCAGACTTGCTCCGGACACTGCGAGAGGGCTGTACAAGCAATGATCACACGCACGGCACAGCGGACACACCAGGAACCGCGGTGTTGGCCGTCGAATGGCGCTAGCTGCGCAGCATTTGTGCACCGCCGCCGTCAGTGTCAGCCAGTTTGCCGTGGCATACGGAGCTCCATCGCAGTCTTTAACACTGGTAGCATGCCGCGACAGCGTGGACGTGAACCGTATGTGCAGTTGACGGACTTTGAGCGAGGGCGTATAGTGGGCATGCGGGAGGCCGGGTGGACGTACCGCCGAATTGCTCAACACGTGGGGCGTGAGGTCTCCACAGTACATCGATGTTGTCGCCAGTGGTCGGCGGAAGGTGCACGTGCCCGTCGATCTGGGACCGGACCGCAGCGACGCACGGATGCACGCCAAGACCGTAGGATCCTACGCAGTGCCGTAGGGGACCGCACCGCCACTTCCCAGCAAATTAGGGACACTGTTGCTCCTGGGGTATCGGCGAGGACCATTCGCAACCGTCTCCATGAAGCTGGGCTACGGTCCCGCACACCGTTAGGCCGTCTTCCGCTCACGCCCCAACATCGTGCAGCCCGCCTCCAGTGGTGTCGCGACAGGCGTGAATGGAGGGACGAATGGAGACGTGTCGTCTTCAGCGATGAGAGTCGCTTCTGCCTTGGTGCCAATGATGGTCGTATGCGTGTTTGGCGCCGTGCAGGTGAGCGCCACAATCAGGACTGCATACGACCGAGGCACACAGGGCCAACACCCGGCATCATGGTGTGGGGAGCGATCTGCTACACTGGCCGTACACCACTGGTGATCGTCGAGGGGACACTGAATAGTGCACGGTACATCCAAACCGCCATCGAACCCATCGTTCTACCATTCCTAGACCGGCAAGGGAACTTGCTGTTCCAACAGGACAATGCACGTCCGCATGTATCCCGTGCCACCCAACGTGCTCTAGAAGGTGTAAGTCAACTACCCTGGCCAGCAAGATCTCCGGATCTGTCCCCCATTGAGCATGTTTGGGACTGGATGAAGCGTCGTCTCACACGGTCTGCACGTCCAGCACGAACGCTGGTCCAACTGAGGCGCCAGGTGGAAATGGCATGGCAAGCCGTTCCACAGGACTACATCCAGCATCTCTACGAACGTCTCCATGGGAGAATAGCAGCCTGCATTGCTGCGAAAGGTGGATATACACTGTACTAGTGCCGACATTGTGCATGCTCTGTTGCCTGTGTCTATGTGCCTGTGGTTCTGTCAGTGTGATCATGTGATGTATCTGACCCCAGGAATGTGTCAATAAAGTTTCCCCTTCCTGGGACAATGAATTCACGGTGTTCTTATTTCAATTTCCGGGAGTGTATATCTCAGGTTTGTGTATGGAGTTGCTGAGATGGGATTGACTCCTCGTAGACGGCATTCTGTTACAATACTCACCTATGCAGTTGCGTGGCCCCTCTCCGAACGGCAGGTAGACGTAGGGGTGTCTCTGGGCCTTCTGCTCCTCAGAGAACCTCTCGGGGTCGAAACGCTCGGGGTCCGGGAAGATCTGTGGGTCGTGGTGCAGTCCATAAACAGGTATAATAACAGAGGTGCCCTTGTCCACGACTACGTCACTGTCAGGTATCTTGTAATCTCGATTGCATATTCTGTTCAGCAACGGGATTGGCGGATATTTCCTCAGGGTCTCTGTAACAGAATCAACAGAGTAAATTAGGTTGCTATAAATTATGAGCCAATGTTTCCGACATTAGGTACACGGAACTAAACTCCGGACTGCTGACTCAGGATACTGCACATGTAGAATATTATCTAGGAGATGTCAGCCTTTCTGTGACTATCAAGCACAATACAGTGAAGAAAGTAATTTTATCGAACGAAACACACAAGTTTACCATTACCAGTCACTGTCTGTTTATATCCACTACATGTGTAGAACTAATGAGGAAGTACCGAATAGAATTGGCGAGAAAAGAAATTTGTGGCTAATACTGATTAGAAGAAGGGATAGGTTAACAGGACACATTGTGAGACATCAAGGAATCACCAACTTAGTATTGGAGGGAAGTGTGGGGGATAAAAATCGTAAGGGAGACCAAGGGATGAATACGTTAAGGAAATTCAGAAGGGTGTAAGTTGTAGCAGTTATTGGGAGAGGAAGAGATTTGCTCAGGATAGAGTAGCATGGAGAGCTGCATCAAACCAGTCCTCAGGCTGAAGATCACAACAACATACTGTGACATATATATGTGACATATCTGTGTGTGTTGTGTTACGATTTTGGGGTAACTTGTAGCACTATCCACTGCACAAACATAAAACACTATATTAAAACTAAAAACTAAACTTTTTCTAAAGGTGAAATTGAGACAAGTAAAGCAGAATACCTCCAGTGCTCACAGGCTCCATTCTGTGTTGTTACACATCACATATAACCTGTTGTATTCTGTACATAAAGATGGTATGTGGAAAGTACTAGGCGCAACGAACATAGAGTAAAAGAGAAACACTATCTCGAAGTACAAAGAGTATATATCGTAATAACGTTATTATTTCGGAATAAGTTTTAAAGGATTGTGGAGATCTTTGTTTGAGTTGCTAAATACATGGTTCAGGATAAATATTTCAACCGATACACAAATCTGATTCTGTCAAGTTTATACGGCTTAAATTTCGTATTCGGTTTTATAATCAGGTGGCATGTTGCAAACTTTATGTACAATAATCATGCTGCCAATAGTGGTAAAATCATGCATAAACAACAATACTAAGTAAGACTGAGAGATAGGGATGAAAGCATGGAGACAGAGAGAGAGAGAGAGAGAGAGAGAGAGAGAGAGAGAATAAAAAGGTTGAAAGGAATGATTGGAGGAGAGCAGTGACACTGGCAGCAGCGTACTCATTGTTTCACTCCATGTCAGCAACAATCACAGTAAAACCTAACCTAATTTGCTGTTTCATTCGATATCAATAACACTCGCTGTGTCCGTAGCTCGTGGTCTTGCGGTAGCGTTCTCGCTTCCGGCGCACGGGGTCCCGGGTTCGATTCCCGGCGGAGTCAGGGATTTTCTCTGCCTCGTGATGACTGGGTGTTCTGTGTTCTTCATCATTTCATCATCATTGAATCGCAAGTCGCCGAAGTGGCGTCAACTAAAAAGGACTTGCAATACGGTGGCCGAACTTCCCCGCATGGGGCCTCCCGGCCAACTATGCCAGACGATCATTTCATTTCATTTCAACAGTCGCTGTAAAGCCTAGCCTAAAATGTTGATATTTAAAGTAATTGTTTTGATGTCACGCGTAAGCAAAATTCGATTGCTGGAGATCTCAAAGGCATGTCCATCGTATGTCATCATCGTGGGTATGAAATTCTCCTACCTTACTGAAGGACTAGTTCATACAGATAAAAATCTCTACCCAAGTACGCTGACCAGCCAGAACATTATCACCATCGACCTACTATCTATATAGACCCACCCAGTCAATAGCAGCGTCCTCTGGCGAGGAACTGCTAGTCAGACACATGCATGGTGCATGATGTATTGGTGAGTGGGCTGTCCTTGTGTAAAATGGGGAAAGTGTGTGATCTACCCGAGTTTGACTAAGGTAAATTGAGATGGCCCAGAGGCTCAGCACGAGTATTTCGGAAACTGCACGACTTGTCGGGTGTACTAACAGTGCTCTGGCGAGTGTCTTAAACACGTGGCGAAAGCAATGTGAAATCACATGCAGGCGTCGTTGGGGTGTGCGGCTATCCCTTATTACAGATTTTGGATATCGTAGGTTGGGCAGACTGATAAAACAGAACAGTCGGCGAACTGTGGCGAAACTAACAGCCGGCCAGTGTGGCCGAGCGGTTCTAGGCGCTTCAGTCTGGAACCGCGCGACCGCTACGGTCGCAGGTTCGAATCCTGCCTCGGGCATGGATGTGTGTGATGTCCTCAGGTTAGTTAGGTTTAAGTAGTTCTAAGTTCTAGGGGACTGATGACCTCAGATGTTAAGTCCCATAGTGCTCAGAGCCATTTCAACCATTTCGAAACTAACATCAGACGTTAATGCTAGCCAGAGACAAGTGCGTCTCAACACACAATGGACCGAGCACTCTAACGATGGCCCTCTGCAGCTGATGACCTATGCATGTGCCAATGTTAACACCGCGACATAGGCAACTACGACGGAAATGGTCACACGACCATCGGCACTGGAAGTTGGTGCAGTGGCAGAGCCTTGCATGGTCTGATGAATCACAGTACCTGTGGTGTGCATGCTGTAAGACCTTCGGTACGTACACCATCAGATTATTTGACTTGTCGCTCTAACAAAGTAGGCGAGTGTCAGCAATATGTCTCGTGGTCTTATCGTGGCGTGTTTATCTTCTGCCGTTAGGTCAGACGATAGAAATGCCACTTGCACGCTTAGAGTAGCAGATTGACGGTCACCAACTTTAAACAGAACTTGATTAATTTTCACACACATTTATTAAAATAATAACAAGCATAAAAATAACTTAACTTGGTTCTGGATGCTGTTTACAATTGACAATCTGAAGTTCCTTTGGTCTTGGTACGTTAATCTTATTCTCACATATCTCTGATACTTGACAAAGTGTCTATACATTTCTCTTCATGGCTATGTACAGGAATATGATAATCTTATTAGGCGCAGACTGAAACTTTACTATAGACTGGTACAGACAAATGCAGACTAATGCAGACTGGCTATTGGAGGTCTGTACACTCGTTATAATACCTCGAGCGTCCAGGTATCACTGCGCGATTGTGATCCGCGAGGAGAAAAGGTTCTACGTTAGCAGCAATCTCACTGGCTGCGTTACATATTAATACGTGGGTCGGTGGAAGCAAAATTTGCCCGTCTCTAAGACAGCGCCATCTCGTAGTGCGGAGACGGACGAGCGCTGCGCCTGCGCTGTTGTGCTTAGCGGGGCGCGCTCTAGTGGGAAAGTTGTGTACGCGCTGACTACGCGGAACTATGTACATTAACAGTACCATCTTCACCATGCCCATGGGAGGGTGCGAATCCGTTATCTTCCAGGGGAACACCTCCTTGACGCCTGGACTGCGGAAGCGGAGACGAGCTGGCAGCGGCACCACTATGCTCTGTGGAAGATTCACGGGGGCATCCACGGTTACAGAGGAGCTCGTGCAAGGCAACATGATGGCCAAGGAGTATCGTACACTGGTTGCAGACCATGTACACCTCTTCATGACGATCATGTTACCTGACGGCAGTGGCATTTGATAATCTGCCATGCCAAAGGCCAGGAGTATGATGGAGTGGTTCGAGGAACACAAAAAGAAAAATATTTTATATTGAGAGCATGCTAAAAGTTTTTAAGGGAACAAGACTGGCAATTAAAAAACTGTCACTGCTAACATGATTAGTCGAGACACTTTGCAAATTTCTATGTGGAATGTATCAGGTGGCAGAGTCTTACCAACACGACGGCAGGACAACCAGGTGTTGGCCGAATTAAAAGCGGCCAGCTCGAACGACGAAGACTAGTTGGCTGGCGTAACGGATGCTATTCACATGAACAGAGTGATGTCATATGCTCATGGCTAGTACCACTGGGTCGCTGCCTTTACAAGCGAGAATAACACAGAATTTTATTATGTACTAATACCTAATCGTATAAGTACTTAAATTACCCAGGATCATGATTTAACTCTAATTCGTTAATCAAGATGAACTGTGTATTTTCTTTTTTATATTTAAAATGTCTTCTTCTCCCAATATACTCAAAATATTTTTTTTTCCTTTTTCTCACTGCCTCCTGATACATTCCACATGGTGATTTGCACAGTGCCACGACTAATATTGTTGGCAATGATAACGTTTTATCGCCAATCTGGTACCTTACAAACTTTTAACGTCCACTCACTATAAAATATTTTCTTTCGTCTTTTTAGATGTAGGTAGATTTTAAAACATGGCTCTGTAACCGATAGTTGCAGCTATGAGCAGATTGTCCTAAATGAATGGAGCACATCTTCGTTATCTTTCGTTCGACAGAGTATTGACAATATTCGCTGACTAGTAAATTTTGTCTAGGAGAATGTGTGTGCCTATGATTCTGTAATGCTGTGAGTATATTTTAGACATTCCTTTATTAATTTTAATAGCCACAAATCGTGGCGACACTGTACTTTGGTTTTTACCAACTAGGCTGTAGCTATAGGGCGCTAAACAAGAAGAGTTTTAATAACAAACAATTTTATCAGCTGTTAGAGGAATTCTTCCCAACATCACGCCTTTCAATATCTACAGAAGTCCGGAATATAAAGTAGTTTGTGACATGTATAGTCGCTTTCAATAGATGAGGTAAGCAATATACAACGGAAATAGCCATTCATTTATCACACTATCTGTGGAATATATATGGACAGTTCTTTAGATTTGATGCAATTCCGGCTTCCCCTGAAGAAAACTCACTGACTGACAAACGATTATTGAAACGGGTTATGCAACAAATGTGGAGAGTGTGGATATTAAAATACTAACTGTGAACTACTGAAGCGTTCACACGCAGTTCCTACAACTCAGCTATCTTCTAGAAATACGTCTCGCTCAGGTGATGTATGGAATAAAGAATCGAGAACTAGGAACTAGACACATTTACAACACGTGGAATGTATAACAAAAAATAGATTAGACTGAGCAAGAGATGTAGAGTTTATAGCAACGTGCAGACAAGTGAGGTGTATCGAGCGCCAACATGAAACCGATAGTGAACTCTGTGGACGAGAGTAGCTGGTAGTGGTGAGCTTGGGTTGATAGTTGGATGTTTCGTCCGGCCCCTTTACTCGAGAACATATCGGTCATGAAGTCATTCAAAGACAGTTCATTGGGGTACTCCTGAGATAAATTACTCTCGAGATAAATTACACTCCTGGAAACTGAAATAAGAACACCGTGAATTCATTGTCCCAGGAAGGGGAAACTTTATTGACACATTCCTGGGGTCAGATACATCACATGATCACACTGACAGAACCACAGGCACATAGACATAGGCAACAGAGCATGCACAATGTCGGCACTAGTACAGTGTATATCCACCTTTCGCAGCAATGCAGGCTGCTATTCTCCCATGGAGACGATCGTAGAGATGCTGGATGTAGTCCTGTGGAACGGCTTGCCATGCCATTTCCACCTGGCGCCTCAGTTGGACCAGCGTTCGTGCTGGACGTGCAGACCGTGTGAGACGACGCTTCATCCAGTCCCAAACATGCTCAATGGGGGACAGATCCGGAGATCTTGCTGGCCAGGGTAGTTGACTTACACCTTCTAGAGCACGTTGGGTGGCACGGGATACATGCGGACGTGCATTGTCCTGTTGGAACAGCAAGTTCCCTTGCCGGTCTAGGAATGGTAGAACGATGGGTTCGATGACGGTTTGGATGTACCGTGCACTATTCAGTGTCCCCTCGATGATCACCAGTGGTGTACGGCTAGTGTAGGAGATCGCTCCCCACACCATGATGCCGGGTGTTGGCCCTGTGTGCCTCGGTCGTATACAGTCCTGATTGTGGCGCTCACCTGCACGGCGCCAAACACGCATACGACCATCATTGGCACCAAGGCAGAAGCGACTCTCATCGCTGAAGACGACACGTCTCCATTGGTCCCTCCATTCACGCCTGTCGCGACACCACTGGAGGCGGGCTGCACGATGTTGGGGCGTGAGCGGAAGACAGCCTAACGGTGTGCGGGACCGTAGCCCAGCTTCATGGAGACGGTTGCGAATGGTCCTCGCCGATACCCCAGGAGCAACAGTGTCCCTAATTTGCTGGGAAGTGGCGGTGCGGTCCCCTACGACACTGCGTAGGATCCTACGGTCTTGGCGTGCATCCGTGCGTCGCTGCGGTCCGGTCCCAGGTCGACGGGCACGTGCACCTTCCGCCGACCACTGGCGACAACATCGATGTACTGTGGAGACCTCACGCCCCACGTGTTGAGCAATTCGGCGGTACGTCCACCCGGCCTCCTGCATGCCCACTATACGCCCTCGCTCAAAGTCCGTCAACTGCACATACGGTTCACGTCCACGCTGTCGCGGCATGCTACCAGTGTTAAAGACTGCGATGGAGCTCCGTATGCCACGGCAAACTGGCTGACACTGACGGCGGCGGTGCACAAATGCTGCGCAGCTAGCGCCATTCGACGGCCAACACCGCGGTTCCTGGTGTGTCCGCTGTGCCGTGCGTGTGATCGTTGCTTGTACAGTCCTCTCGCAGTGTCCGGAGCAAGTATGGTGGGTCTGACACACTGGTGTCAATGTGTTCTTTTTTCCATTTCCAGGAGTGTAGTTAAAAATTTGTCGTGCAATCACAGAGTTCTGGAGTTCCTCCATGTGATCATATCTTGTTTGCCAGTCGACTATAGTGGTGTATTTAGGAACAGGGAAACTAGCTGCTTACCTGAATCTTCCACTTGCAAGATATCGCGTGTAGAATAAGTGGGTGCTTTTTTTCTTCATACCCGTGCTGATTCAAAAATGGTTAAAATGGCTCTGAGCACTATGGGACTTAACTTCTGAGGTCATCAGTCCCATAGAAGTTAGAACTATTAAATCTAACTAACCTAAGGACATCATACACTTCCATGCCCGAGGCAGGATTCGAACCTGCGACCGTAGCGGTCGCGCGGTTCCAGACTGTAGCACCTAGAACCGCTCGGCCACCCCGGCCGCCGTGCTTATTCTTTGAGTGCTTTTGTTCCAGTTAGTTAATCACGTTTGAGCTTAGAATATGCTCTGGGATGCTGCAGTTGTGGTCGTTAGGGACAATGGAGTGTTCTCTTGCAAAGTCGTGGCTTGTGCTCTCTTCGTGTCATGTGTTAGTGAAGGATTCGCGATGCATATGAACTAAAAAAGGGGGTAGGTCTTTAGCGATTTGAGCGTAAATCTAATAACAACTCTGTCAGTGCCTGCGATTTACGTGCTTTGAAACGCGGAAATTGTTTTGTAATGTCGGGAGTGTGTTTTCACAAATACGAGTATCTCATAGTGAGTGTGTGAGGCGGTCGTGCTTGAATAAATTTTTGAGTGCAGAATGTGAAGACTTTGTTTTCCGCTTGTTGCTTTCAGTCTGAACACCAGAGTCATCCACGATGGGAGGCTGTGTCTGTTCATCCAATAATACACCATACGAATTTTCTATGATTTTCTGATAGATCTTTCACCACCATCGTTCTGTCACAATAGTTGTATACTTCACGCCGAGCCTTTTATTACAGGTTCTTGAGTTGAAGTCATAGTTTCTCTTTCCGTTTCGCTACATTATCTTTTGTAGCGAAAATACACTAATCTCAAATTTCCAAATATTCTCCGAATGATTAGTTTTCCATCTTTTATTGCCTTACTTGAGACGTAATTACCTCGAACTCTTATCAACAGTCCTTCTACGATTGTCGGATTCGAACTGAATGTTCTCAGTGCGTCTTTTATATATTCAGAGGCACCCACATGCCTTGCTCATACTGTGGCATCAAGCAGTCAGGCCTGCAAGATGAGTGGTCTACCAAGCGAGTGGATTCATTCTTATTTATCAAGTAACATCAGCTCTAGTACTCACAATTAAGTTACAAATTATTCTCCCGTTTGAATATTACGCAACGGATAACGCACATCTGACTGTTAGTAATTTACACAACTCTGACTGTTCACTACGCACTGGCAATACCACATTTTCTTTCTCATTTAACGGCTTTGATCAACACGTGGCCATCGCACTGTATATGAATGGCGCACACATTATAAATTCTGGGTATCATGACAACATACTATTCGAAGGAAAAGGCCACCAATCTTTTTCTTTTCACTATCTTATTTATTAATTAATAGCTCCCCATCTCATTACCATTTGTTTGCCAAGTCGTATCTTAGGAGTCCCTGGTTTGTCAGAGGTGGGACTCCGTCACCTCCAAAGGTCCGAGGCATTTTGCTCTGATTGTTGCCAGTATCATATTTAAAGAACCAGGGAAGCAGGTTGCTAGCCTTACTTGCCCCGAGTCCCATTGGGTTTTACCCCTAACGGCTGAGGGACTAACCGGTGGATTTGGTAGTCTTTGCCGTATGAGCACAAAGGTGACCACGACTCAGAATATGTCCGAGATGCCCAGCCTTATTCCAAAGTAACTGGTATCCCGACTGTCGGGACCACATACTTGGCCACTCATACGTTGCCCGTGGTTCATGAACCAGGACATGACTACAGGAACCCACACCATGAATTAGCAGTCAGGGCGAACAGGCTTAGATGGTGGGGTCATGTTACACGCATGGGAGAAGCAAGGTTACCCAAGAGACTCATGGATTCAGCAGTAGAGGGTAGGAGGAGTCGGGGCAGACCGAGGAGAAGGTACCTGGATTCGGTTAAGAATGATTTTGAAGTAATAGGTTTAACATCAGAAGAGGCACCAATGTTAGCACTGAATAGGGGATCATGGAGGAACTGTATAAGGGGGGCTATGCTCCAGAATGAACGCTGAAAGGCATAATCAGTCTTAAATGATGATGATGATGATGATGATATCTTATTTATTCCGGTAAATTCTATAACCTAAACACACAAATTCTATAACCTACAACAATAAGACATGAGAAATTCCGCCCAGTGGGCATGGCTTTACGTAGGTGATTCTCTATCTTATGGTCTCGTAATTATTTAACGCTACAGTGCACTTTCTGGATAGGATGGTGGATCTTTTGCTATATCTCACACTTCGACTCTCACACCCATCATTACGAAAATTTCCTCCAGAGCGAGCGGTACAAAAAGGAACATGCATAACCGACTGCCTCTGAAACTATCTTGTTACTCTCCTATACCAACCACACATACTTAAATTTCATGAAATACATCACACTGGTAACATACAATACAAAGAATAGTCACAACTTTATAATCACATCACTTTCAGCTTTCCCTCTTCAATTAGTATTTATCCCAATTTCACACGACACTGCCCCACTTCGTAATTTTCTTTCCTACTATGGACTCTGGAGGTTATATACACGTCTTCCTGTGCAATGCAAGCCAAGTGTCGTTGCTGGATAGATGGGTGACTCACCTTGCTTCTCTCTCAGAGTGTTATAGTTTGAATCAAGCGTCACACGGAAACATAACACGCAAAGTAATATTAAGAAGATATCATCACACACGCGAGTCCTCAACTGATACCATGGACGAGTACTTCTCTTTATCCTTTGTCTCATACACAGATTGAGACTCACACAGTACTCACCACGTGGAAGTACTCGTCTCTAATTTCAAGTCCTGCACACGCCATTTCTTAAATATTTCCAGCTTATAGTACACACGCCAGTAATTCAGCTTAACTTGAGCACTCGGAAGTATTTCAACTTATTGCTACACGTGGTTTCATTGTGACCGTTGGTCACTTCCGAAGATTACTACGATCCCCTTAATATTACCTGCCTGACATTTAATTCTCCCCACAAAAGTTCCTGAAACAGAGAAATTATTATTCCAAACTACTCTTAAGTATTTTACATGCATACCATGTCTCCACTCTTTTGTTCTTACGGAGCACACCTAAGACAGGTCTTACCAACACTAGATCCAGCGGCAGAGTGCTGAAACATGGCCGTTCTCCAGGTCATCTCGCACCTCCGTCGAGCTGGGGGAAGACCATGCTACCCATTGGTCAGCCACATTTCAGGCGCTCAAAGCTCCGGTAAATTTCATCTCTTTGGTTCCACCAAAGGTGACCACAAGATCGTCTCAAAGATAATCATATATTCACATTCTCTATCTGCGGTTAGCAGACGACCATACATTCATTCATTTCGCAGATCTCACCAAATTGGATGTAGGGATTTATTTTGTGGGAGTGCACATGTGATCAATTAAATAAATAAATTGTCATTATTTCCCACACTGGTATCCGGCTTCGCTGTATTAATTGAAATTGGGTTATTATTAGAAAAAATCCCAGCACATCCCATGTGCTGAACGCAAAAGGGATAGATGAAGAGATAACACGAAAAGTCAGAAAAATGTATGAGGGAAGTGAGAGTTGTGTGAAAGTGGGGAGGGAACGTACTGCATGGTTCAAGCTGGAAAATGGGCTGCGACAGGGAAGTGCACTTTCGCCTTTATTGTTTATTATTGTTATGGATGAAATCCTACAGCAAGTATCAGATGCAATTGGAGATCATAAAATGAAAGCAGTGCTTTTGCCGATGACCTGATGTTATGGGGAAATTGCGAGAAGGAGGTGCAAGAGCAGTTAGATGTATGGGAGGCAACGGCAGCACAATATGGAATGCATTTCTTTGCAAAGAAAAGTGAAATAATTGTCACAACAAGGAAGAAGAATAGGCCAAATGTGAATATAACTTGTGGAGGGGAAAAACTACAAGTGGTAGAGACCTTCAAGTACCTGGGAAGCATGATTGAAAGTAAGGGGGGAAACGCAATGGAAATAAATGAAAGGTGCAGAAAAGCAGGGCAGTTCTACAAATGCATTAGGGGGCTTATTTGGAGCAAGGAGGTGCCACAGAAATCCAAGGGAATTATACACCGAACCTACTTTGTCCCCATATTGGCATACGGAAGTGAGACATGGGTAATGCACAAAAGCGACAAAAGTAGAATACAGGCTAGTGAAATGTAGTTCCAGAGGAGCAGGTTGGGTGTAACAAGGCGAGACAGATTGCGAAATGTGTATGTGAGGGAAAGACTAAAGGAGGAACCAGTACAGGACAGGATAGAAAAATCAAGACTGCAGTGGTATGGACACATGAAGAGAATGGATGAGGGAAGAATTCCAAAGAGGATGTTTGATCTGCAACTGGAGGGGAAGAGGCGCAGAGGAAGACCAAGAGATAGATGGGTGAAGGGAGTGAAGGAATGTGTGACGCGAAGAGGAGAGAACTGGACGAAGGTGGAAGAGGGGGAATGGTGGAAAGACAGAACACGATGGAGAGGCTTGTGTTCCCGACAGACCCAGCCAGTGGCTGGAAACTGTCCAAGGTGATGATGATGATGATTAGAAAAAATATGTTGTACTGACAAGAATAACGAAGAATGCTGTACCTATTTTCAATGCTGGGCAGTACTGTACCCTTTCAATATGAAGTTAGTAATTATCTCTTTTTTTCTACAAGACACATACTGTTTATGACCGTCCTTCTCGAATATTTTGCGTTTAGTAACTGTATTCGCTTTAATAACATCATGGTCACTAATCCCCATTGCTTTGGTGATTCTGCAGAAAACATCCGGTCTGATTGTAGACAGAAGATGTAAAATGCTTCTCTCGATTGTGGGCTATCTGACTAACTGCTCTGTGAAGATATCTGATTTTCGGTCCGCATTGCTATATGGGATTCCAGGAATCAGTGGCATTAAGACTGAGGAACTGATTAACCAGGGCGGTCGTTTCTAGTTGTATACCTCATGAAATCCTGTCACTGTGAAACATAGTGCTCTGCTAATCCAACTTTCTGTTAATGTGCCCAACGAAAATTGTCGGTCTGATACCTATAGGACGAACTTTCCCCGCGGGGTCGTTCGGAGCAAAGCACAGACCTACATCAGAAGCACACGTGCTCAAGTAACGCCTGGGCAGTGTCTTACAAGGACACGATGCATGTGTAGCGATTTCTCAAACAGAGGAGTTGGGTGAGCTTTCGCGAAACCTCAGAGGCCTCTCTCTTGCCGACCCAGTAATTTTTCCTAATAACTACTCATCCTGCCAGCAATAGCCCTAACCCTGAATTGTTTCCCGAGATTAAGGCTCCAATATCTCCCAGTCGCCTGACGTAACCTTCGTCCCTCGTGTTCCACCCCCCATACACAGGGTGTTACAAAAAGGTACGGCCATACTTTCAGGAAACATTCCTCACACACAAATAAAGAAAAGATGTTATGTCGACATGTGTCCGGAAACGCTTAATTTCCATGTTAGAGCTCATTTTAGTTTCGTCAGTATGTTCTTCCACGTTATCATTATTTCATACGGGATACTCCACCTGTGCTGCTAGAACATGTGCCTTTACAAGTACGACACAACATGTGGTTCATGCACGATGGAGCTCCTGCACATTTCAGTCCAAGTGTTCGTACACTTCTCAACAACAGATTCGGTGATCGATGGACTGGTAGAGGCGGACCAATTCCACGGTCTCCACGCTCTCCTGACCTCAACCCTCTTTACTTTCATTCATGGGGGCATTTGAAAGCTCTTGTCTACGCAACCCCGGTACCAAATGTAGAGACTCTTCGTGCTCGTATTGTGGACGGCTGTGATACAATACGCAATTCTCCAGCGCTGCATCAGCGCATCAGGGATTCCATGCGACGGAGGGTGGATGCATGTATCCGCGCTAACGGAGGACATTTTGAACATTTCCTGTAACAAAGTGTTTGAAGTCACGCTGGTACGTTCCAGGATCAATGTGATTTGAAGAGAAGTAATAAAATCTACATCTACATCCATACTCCGCAAGCCACCTGACGGTGTGTGCCGGAGGGTACCTTGAGTACCTCTATCGGTTCTCCCTTCTATTCCAGTCTCGTATTGTTCGTGGAAAGAAGGATTGTCTGTATGCTTCTGTGTGGGCTCTAATCTCTCTGATTTTATCCTCATGGTCTCTTCGCGAGATATACGTAGGAGGGAGCAATATACTGCTGGACTCTTCGGTGAAGGTATGTTCTCGAAACTTTAACAAAAGCCCGTACCGAGCTACTGAGCGTCTCTCCTGCAGAGTCTTCCATTGGAGTTTATCTATCATCTCCGTAACGCTTTCGCGATTACTAAATGATCCTGTAACGAAGCGCGCTGCTCTCCGTTGGATCTTCTCTATCTCTTCTATCAACCCTATCTGGTACGGATCCCACACCGCTGAGCAGTATTCAAGCAATGGGCGAACGAGTGTACTGTAACCTACTTCCTTTGTTTTCGGATTGCATTTCCTTAGGATTCTTCCAATGAATCTCAGTCTGGCATCTGCTTTACCGACGATCAATTTTATATAATCATTCCATTTTAAATCACTTCTAATGCGTACTCCCAGATAATTTATGGAATTAACTGCTTCCAGTTGCTGACCTGCTATTTTGTAGCTAAATGATAAGGGATCTATCTTTCTATGTATTCGCAGCACATTACACTTGTCTACATTGAGATTCAATTGCCATTCCCTGCACCATGCGTCAATTCGCTGCAGATCCTCCTGCATTTCAGTACAATTTTCCATTGTTACAACCTCTCGATACACCACAGCATCATCTGCAAAAAGCCTCAGTGAACTTCCGATGTCATCCACCTGGTCATTTATGTATATTGTGAACAGCAACGGTCCCATGACACTCCCCTGTGGCACACCTGAAATCACTCTTACTTCGGAAGACTTCTCTCCATTGAGAATGACATGCTGCGTTCTGTTATCTAGGAACTCCTCAATCCAATCACACAATTGGTCTGATAGTCCATATGCTCTTACTTCGTTCATTAAACGACTGTGGGGAACTGTATCGAACGCCTTGCGGAAGTCAAGAAACACGGCATGTACCTGTGAACCCGTGTCTATGGCCCTCTGAGTCTCGTGGACGAATAGCGCGAGCTGGGTTTCACACGACCGTCTTTTTCGAAACCCATGCTGATTCCTACAGAGTAGATTTCTAGTCTACAGGAAAGTCATTATACTCGAACATAATACGTGTTCCAGAATTCTACAACTGATCGACGTTAGAGATATAGGTCTATAGTTCTGCACATCTGTTCGACGTCCCTTCTTGAAAACGGGGATGACCTCCGCCCTTTTCCAATCCTACGCTCCTCTAGAGACCTACGGTACACCGCTGCAAGAAGGGGGGCAAGTTCCTTCGCGTACTCTGTGTAAAATCGAACTTGTATCCCAGCAGGTCCAGCGGCCTTCCCTCTTTTGAGCGATTTTAATTGTTTCTCTATCCCTCTGTCGTCTATTTCGATACCTACCATTTTGTCATCTGTGCGACAATCTAGAGAAGGAACTACAGTGCAGTCTTCCTCTGTGAAACAGCTTTGGAAAAAGACATTTAGTGTCTCGGCCTTTAGTCTGTCATCCTCTGTTTCAGCACCATTTTGGTCACAGTGTCTGGACATTTTGTTTTGATCCACCTACCGCTTTGACATAAGACCAGAATTTCTTAGGATTTTCTGCCAAGTCAGTACACAGAACTTTACTTTCGAATCCATTGAACGCCTCTCGCATAGCCCTCCTCACACTACATTTCGCTTCGCGTTATTTTTGTTTGTCTGCAAGGCTTTGGCTATGTTTATGTTTGCTGTGAAGTTCCCTTTGCTTCCGCAGCAGTTTTCTAACTCGGTTGTTGTACCACGGTGGCTCTTTTCCATCTCTTACGATCTTGCTTGGCACATACTCATCTAACGCATATTGTACGATGGCTTTGAACTTTGTCCACTGATCCTCAACACTATCTGTACTTGAGACAAAACTTTTGTGTTGAGCCGTCAGGTACTCTGTAATCTGCTTTTTGTCACTTTTGCTAAACAGAAAAATCTTCCTACCTTTTTTAATATTCCTATTTGCGGCTGAAATCATCGATGCCGTAACCGCTTTATGATCGCTGATTCCCTGTTCTGCGTTAACTGTTTCAAATAGCTCGGGTCTGTTTGTCACCAGAAGGTCTAATATGTTATCGCCACGAGTCGGTTCTCTGTTTAACTGCTCAAGATAGTTTTCAGATAAAGCACTTAAAAAAATTTCACTGGATTCTTTGTCCCTGCCACCCGTTATGAACGTTTGAGTCTCCCAGTCTATATCCGGCAAATTAAAATCTCCACCCAGAACTATAACATGGTGGGGAAATCTACTCGAAATATTTTCCAAATCATCCTTCAGGTGCTCAGCCACAACAGCTGCTGAGCCAGGGGGTCTATAAAGACATCCAATTACCATGTCTGAGCCTGCTTTAACCGTGACCTTTACCCAAATCATTTCACATTTCGGATCTCCGTCAATTTCCTTCGATACTATTGCACTTCTTATCGCTATAAACACGCCTCCCCCTTCACTGTCCAGCCTGTCTCTGCGGTATACATTCCAATCTGAGTTTAGGATTTCATTACTGTTTACGTCTGGTTTCAGCCAACTTTCTGTCCCTAGTACTATATGCGCGTTATGACCGTTTATTAATGAGAGCAGTTCTGGGACCTTTCTATAGACGCTCCTGCAGTTTACTATTAGCACATTAATATTGTTATTCCCTGTTGCATTTTGCCTACTCCTACCTTGCCGCGTCTCAGGAGGCGTCTTGTCGGGCCTAGGGAGGGAATTCTCTAACCCCCACGTGCACTCCACACGTACTCCGCTACCTTTGTAGCCGCTTCCGGCGTGTAGTGCACGCCTGACCTATTCAGGGGGACCCTACATTTCTCCACCCGATAGCGGAGGTCGAGAAATTTGCACCCCAGATCTCCGCAGAATCGTCTGAGCCTCTGGTTTAAGCCTTCCACTCGTCTCCAAACCAGAGTACCGCGATCGGTTCTGGGAACGATACTACAAATAGTTAGCTCTGATTCCACCCCGCGAGCGAGGCTTTCCGCCTTCACCAACTCCGCCAACCGGCTGTACGAACTGAGGATGACCTCTGAACCCAGACGGCAGGAGTCATTGGGACCGACATGAGCAACAATTTGTAGTCGGGTGCACCCAGTGCTCTCTATCGCCGCCGGTAGGGCCTCCTCCACATCTCGGATGAGCCCCCCCGGCAAGCAGACAGAGTGAACACTGGCCTTCTTCCCCGACCTTTTCGCTATTTCCCTAAGGGGCTCCATCACCCGCCTAACGTTGGAGCTCCCAATAACTAATAAACCCGTCCCCCCGTGTGCCTGCTCGGACCTTGCTGAAGGAGCGGCCACATGCCCACTCACAGGCAGAGCGGGCGATGCCACACGGCCAGCCTCCACATTGACCCTCCGCCTCGTGCGCCGCGAACACCGCTGAACCCGCCACTCCCCTTGTGGAGAGGGTGGCCCAACCGCACCCGGTACCCGCGAAGATGTCTCGACAGCAGGGACAGTGGGTGAAGCATGTAACTCCTGGGGTGTACCTTGCGACGCACCAGACTCCCCACTGCCGCTACACTCCGAGGCAGCAGCCTGAAGACGGCTGACCGCGGCCATCAACACGTTCAGCTGTTCGCGAACAGTGGCCAGCTCCTCCTGCGTCCGTACACAGCAGTCACACATCCCATGAGCTCTAACATGGAAAGTAACCGTTTCTGGACACATGTCCACTAACATATTTTCTTTCTTTGTGTGTGAGGAATGTTTCCTGAAAGTTTGGCCGTACCTTTTTGTATCACCCTGTATACGTCCCAATTTCCAATTCCCCACTCCCAGACCTAGCGACCCTTGCCCTCATCCCTACATCTTCTCTTCCTATCCTCCAACCGCTTACTGCGAGGTGACCTCGACGGGTTTGCCAGAAGCATCAGCACCTGTCATAACTTCTCTATTTGTTTTTGTATCATCAAAGGAAACTATTTTATTGGATAGCAATCTTGTTATTTTATCCTTTTGACTGTAATTAACTATAGGTACGTATTTTTTAACATCATTTGACTGAAAAACGTCAATGTGAGTGATACCACCCCGTCAGTTTCCCCATTTACGGGGAATGAAATGACCAATAAAAGGAAAAAATACTCTCGCCAGTATGCACCTGAAGATGACCGGGACACTGTATATCGTAATGTTGTGGCAGGAAGCTACCGACATTCAGCTGTACTCCTGCAGTTTTACGGAGCAGAATCCAAAGTAATAAGCGATTAAAGAACTTGATTTCAGTACACAAATAATAACCGTCAGTTTGTGTTGATAGTGCCAAGGTGGGTTAAAATAACACATGGAGAAATTGTTCTTTTCAAGTGAAAATAAGCCAATGGTGCACAGCTGTGCAGTTCATTTGAATTGCGATGAAATTTTGAGGGAAAACAATACACTCATACATACCTGCAACTACTTTATCGAGGTAGTGCATACTGCTGATTGCGTCGTAGGTGACTTGCCCACTGTGCTGCTTAAGGACTGAATCGATCTCCTCATGCAAGCGCGCTTGGACGTCTGGGTGGTGAGCCAGCTCGTGAAGGGCGAAGCTCATGGTGGTGGACGAGGTCTCGAAACCAGCGATGAAAAACACGAACGCCTGGGCTGCGACGTCGTCGATCGATAACTCTGAAAGAGACCGGTAACTTTTACGTTTTTCCCTCAACCTGCAGAAGTTTGTAGCACCAGAGTATGAATGTACTATTTTCGTCTTGTTGGAAGACGTGGGAACGTCCGCCACTAAACTGATAATGCCAGAAAGTAAATACCATTTGTTCCCTTGCATGTACAAATACCTGTGTCTATTGTTTTCCTCTTTGTTTGTTATCAGTTTAGAAGCCGGAAGGCTTGAACTTCTGGCACATAATCAAGGAATCGAACTCATCACTCCTGTTGATAGTTGGGTGGGCTACCATATGATATACTTGAAAGACACCAAGCTCTCGTGGCCTCTCCCCTTCCGTTCTTTCTGATCTTGATTCAAGTTTTTCCTGTTAAGTTCCCAAATGGTGATGATTAATTAAGATCATAGGAGTAATCAATCTGGAATGGGAGCTTTGATTTTAGGTAACACGGCGGGAGCACTTTATTAGTCGTGGGACAATGTGCGGAGGCACGGTTACCTGAGCGACAAGAGCACTAGGGGGACACGCGTAGGTAATCCCTGTGTTTGAAGAGGTCGGCTATATTCGCAGAATAGCACAGTACGACCCGCTTTGTGCACCATAGGGGATGCCTGGCGTTTTCGTCTTTTGCAGCAAGGTGAGCAGAGTGTCTGGGATGTGGAGAATGTCAGGGTCACTACCGCAAAAATCGTTTTAGTGTACTGGTGTCCACTGCTCGCCTACCAGACGATGGCTGCAGTAGCTGTATATGTGGCGGTTCAGGGAATTTCAATGTCTGCGTCCACGAGGAGTCGACAACACACTCCCAAATAGACCACTGCCGTCCAATGGCGAGAGGCAGTTTCAGGCCTATGATTCCCCGAACATAGACCGAAAAAGCCATCTGATTGGTGAACCGGTATGACGTGTGGTGACGCAAAAGAGTGCACTCCGAATTCGCCGGGACAGCCCTAGATAGGAGAAAAATTTGTTTTAGTGGCTTGGACGGGAAGGGAGCAGCAGCATCTAATAGTATGATTGGCGGCTGTTTCTGAGTGAGCCAATGAGCGTAGATTTTCATGCATGGTGGGGACAAGGTGCTAATCTTTCAGTGTGAAGGCGAAGTGAGGAGTTCAGGGATATATTTCTGGATTCCTGGAGAGATCGGCCTTGTTTCATTTCTGGAATGCCAGCGCGAACGTTAGAGTTCCCCGCTTCCAGTCAGCCAGAGTTTAGGTGATCGCAAAAGCCAGAAATATTACTGTCACTGTAATTCGGGCAGAGCGTGTCCTGTTACCAATTGCTGACAACAGTCGGTATTGTTCGTAATTTCGCGCTCGCGCTATTTCGGTCGTGTCTTTATCCACGGGTATGGACCACCACTGAGAGCAGCTGCAACATCATCCTCGTGCTGCAAGCTGTCGGCGCGTGGCCCGTCTTGCAGGTGGTAATCTATTTGCAGTACCAGCGCTGTAGGGACGTGTCTGATTAAACGACCGCTCAAAAATGTTCAAATGTGTGTGAAATCTTATGGGACTTAACTGCTAAGGTCATCAGTCCCTAAGCTTACACACTACTTAACCTAAATTACCCTAAGGACAAACACACACACCCATGCCCGAGGGAGGACTCGAACCTCCGCCGGGATCAGCCGCACAGTCCATGACTGCAGCGCCTCAGACCGCACGGCTAATCCCGCGCGGCTAAATGACCCGTCCCAGTGCCACCTTGTCACCACACACGGCTATGGCTAGCACTTGTGATGCGTATCAAGGACTCTCATTCTAAATCAATATTGTTCTTAATAGTCAGGGATAACAGGTTAAGGCATACTCTCACTCACAAAGTTTATAGGATGCTATAATGTGATAGTTGATCCCATTCCTGTACGCGAATTCACCCATCTCATTACCCAAATTACACTGTCCTTATTTATATTCGATTCAATATTTGTGCCTTGTAATGCTTTGGGAATTCTTGCAATAAATCACTTTGTGATGCCAAAATCTTCGTAATATTTAATAGTTGAATTTCACCTTTATAATCATGACACTTTGCCGATTACGAGTGACCAACTACTGAATTACCATAAATAGAATTACGTCGAAGGCGCAACTCTTAAAGAGACCACAAACAGAGCCATATTATAATTTCCTTAGTAAGCTGTGTGTTACGTAATAGGAACTGTGTTAATTAAAAGGGGTGAGGAGTTGAGTGTATTAGCCTAACTGATACGGATTTCCGCAATGAATTTCGGTGACCTGTCCACCTCTCAATACCGGCACCTCGCATACTTGCGGATGTACTATGGATCTGTTCCCTCACTACGCGTCTAAAGAAGAAGCCTTGTGGCTTTAAAATTGATTGCTATACCTATACAGGGCGGTCAGAAAACTGTGAAATGCTTGTAGCGATGTTACAGAGCAAGTTGTACTGAGACATAAGTGTTAAGAAAGAAATTAGATACGTTGCGCCGTTTCCGAGTTGTTTAGCATTGAAGTTAGCCAATCAGATCCTTGCGCTCGTAAATTCAAGTTCCAGCTAACGAGACAACGCACTCACTCGTTGGGCAACACCGCCCCTGGCGAGCGCGCGACGCCCCGATTGGCTACATTCAGTGCTAAATAACTCGGAAACGGCGCAAGATATCGAATTTCTTTCTTAACACTTATGTCTCAGTACAACCTGCCCTGTAACATCCCTACAAGCATTTCACACATTTTCTGACCACCCTGTATATGACTGTTAAGACATGGAAATGAAAATAGGAATAAATACTACTTAATTTCCGCCGCGAAAAGACGTAGTAACAATTTTTAATATAATTTTATCTGCTCTATTGGAATGTATTTTATCAAAGAATATCGATGAAATACAGAACCGTTATCTAACAGTGACCGCGCCTAATCGCAGTACAACAAACACACTTTTAGTCTGCTGGTCAGTTTTCATACACACCTCGGTATTTAGCATCCAGTGTTTTTCATTCTCTGGGTTTCGGATCATCCGCTGCTGCATTTCGCTGCCACGACTTTAGAGGAATCTGTCGTTGGCTGACTGTCGTCATAGGGGTTAACCTCGATGCCTGAACTATTTTCCAGGTAAAATCGAGCACGTGATTGTTCAGCCCACACAGAAATGTGACTATACATGCACTGACGGAAAAAGAATCAAAACACCAAGAACGAGTTGTGCGAAATAAACAAAAGTTGGTAGGCGTGTTTCTATAGCTGAAACATGATGACAATTCATATTTTGCGTCAGTCACATAAAAGTGGCGCTAGCAGTGCCACTATGAGAATGCAAATCAGGTTTGCTTTAACTACACAATTTACCTTTGAGACTGGACGTGGCGAGTTGATTTTAGTAAAGAATGCCTTTAAGGCGACAAAGACGCTATTATTAACACCTCATTCAACGTGGTCACGTAACAGAGCTATGAGATGCTGATGCTCCTTCTGCGATATTGCAGAAAGACTTCGAAGTAATGTAACCACTGTGCATGACTGCCGGCAGCGGTGGTCAGGAGAATGTACGGGCTCCTGATGGGCAAGTGACGATACCGAGTGGGAAGACCATCGTGTTCGGCGTACGATTCTGGTGCTCGTACTGCATCTGCAGCGGCAATGTGGGTAGCAGTTGGTGTCACAGTGACACAACGAATTGCTGGAAATAGTTTACTTCAAGGACACCTCTGACTGAGACGCCCGGTGGCATGCATTCCACTGACGCCAAACCACGGCCACGTGCGACTTCAGTGACGTCAAGCGAGAGCTCATTGGAGGGCAGGGTGGAGGTCTCTTGTGTTTTGTGATGAAAGATGGTTCTGGCTTCGTGCCAGTGATTGCCGTACGTTGGTTAGAACGGGGCCAGGTGAGCGCCTGCAACCAACTTCTCTACCTGCAAGACACACTGGGGCTACACCTGGAATTATAGTCTAGGGTGCAAGCACATATGACAGCAGGAGTACTCTCGTAGCTATCTCACGCTCACTGGCTGCAAATCTGTAAGTCAGGCCGGCCGCGGTGACCGTGCGGTTCTGGCGCTGCAGTCCAGAACCGCGGGACTGCTACGGTCGCAGGTTCGCATCCTGCCTCGGGCATGGATGTGTGTGATGTCCTTAGGTTAGTTAGGTTTAAGTAGTTCTAAGGTCTAGGGGACTGATGACCTAAGATGTTGAGTCCCATAGTGCTCAGAGCCATTTGAACCATTTTTTGTAAGTCAGTCTGCTGATGCGACCTGTTCCGCTGCCATTCACGAACAGCATTTCAGGGGGTGTTGTAACCCAGCATGCTCTACAGACTGTCCACATGTTGCTTTTGCCTGCTCAGTCACCAGATCTGTGTACAATCAAGCACATATCGGACATCATTCGTCTACAACTCTAGCGTTATCCGCAAACAGCATTAACCGTTCCTGTACTGACCGACATAGTGCAAAGGGCATGGAACTCCATCTCACAAACTGACATCCGACACATGTACAACTCAATGCATACACGTTCGTATGCTTGCATTTAATGTTCTGGTGGTTACAGTGACTATTAATGTACCAGCAGTTCACATTTGCAAAGGCTTATCACGTTCTTACAGTAACCTGTGATCTTGCAATGTTAGTCACTTAAAAGTCTTACCTCGACAAATGTAGTCCACAAATTTAATTACCTTACATTAATTAATTTCTGGTGTTGCCATCTTTTTCCATCAATGTACGTTAAAGTAAGGGGTAATTTCTACCCAACCGTCATCCTCACCTACACTTGGTGCACCCTGCTTCACACTGAAGAGGCTCTGACGACCGAATGACTCTCGGGATAGGGAGTCCCCCTCTTTCTTGTCAATAGCGGATCGAGGTTAGGGCACTCTTTCGACCTAGAATTGGGAAGCTGGCTCTAAAGGCGGACGAACCACGAAGATAGTCAACGGCTAGGCTGTAGAATGCATTGGACAACACTGTATTAGAGGCTTTAGGCATGTCCCAGTAATCTTCATGGAAATGCTCGTGGCGAAATTAGCATCCGGAATAAGTTCCTCAATCGGATGTCTGGGAGGAATAGTTCTCAGTACAGACATGAGGAAAATCAAATTTTTTTTTTTTTTGGTCATCAGTCTACTGACTGGTTTGATGTGGCCCGCCACGTATTCCTTTCCTGTGCTAACCTCTTCATCTCAGAGTAGCACTTGCAACCTACGTCCTCAATTATTTGCTTGACGTATTCCAATCTCTGTCTTCCTCTACAGTTTTTGCCCTCTACAGCTCCCTCTAGTACCATGGAAGTCATTCCCTCATGTCTTAGCAGATGTGCTATCACCCTGTCCCTTCTGCTTATCAGTGTTTTCCACATATTCCTTTCTTCTCCGATTCTTCGTAGAACCTCCTCATTCCTTACCTTATCAGTCCACCTAATTTTCAACATTCGTCTATAGCACCACGTCTCAAATGCTTCGATTCTCTTCTGTTCCGGTTTTCCCACAGTCCACGTTTCGCTACCATACAATGCTGTACTCCAGACGTACATCCTCAGAAATTTCTTCCTCAAATTAAGGCCGGTATTTGATATTAGTAGACTTCTCTTGGCCACAAATGCCTATTTTGCCATAGCGAGTCTGCTTTTGATGTCCTCTTTGCTCCGTCCGTCATTGGTTATTTTACTGCCTAGGTAGCAGAATTCCTTAACTTCATTGACTTCGTGACCATCAATCCTGATGTTAAGTTTCTCGCTGTTCTCATTTCTACTACTTCTCATTACCTTCGTCTTTATCCGATTTACTCTCAAACCATACTGTGTACTCATTAGACTGTTCATTCCGTTCAGCAGATCATTTAATTCTTCTTCACTTTCACTCAGGATAGCAATGTCATCAGCGAATCGTTATCATTGATATCCTTTCACCTCGTATTTTAATTCCACTCCTGAACCTTTCTTTTATTTCTGTCATTGCTTCCTCGATGTACAGATTGAAGAGTAGGGGCGAAAGGCTACAGCCCTGTCTTACATCCTTCTTAATACGAGCACTTCGTTCTTGATCGTCCACTCTTATTATTCCCTCTTGGTTGTTGTACATATTGTATATGACCCGTCTCTCCTTATAGCTTACCCCTCGGACTGCTTGCACCATTTTATATTGTCGAACGCTTTTTCCAGGTCGACAAATCCTATGAAAGCGTCTTGATTTTTCTTTAGCCTTGCTTCCATTATTAGCCGTAACGTCAGAATTGCCTCTCTTGTCCCTTTACTTTTCCTAAAGCCAAACTGATCGTCACGTAGCGCATTCTCAATTTTCTTTTCCATTCTTCTGTATATTATTCTTGTAAGCAGCTTCGATGCATGAGCTGTTAAGCTGATTGTGCGATAATTCTCGCACTTGTCAGCGCTTGCCGTCTTCGGAATTGTGTGGATGATGCTTTTCCGAAAGTCAGATGGTGTATTGCCAGACTCATATATTCTACACACCAGCGTGAATAGTCGTTTTGTTGCCAATTCCCCCAATGATTTTAGAAATTCTGATGGAGTGTTATCTATCCCTTCTGCCTTATTTGACCGTACGTCCTCCAAAGCTCTTTTAAATTCCGATTCTAATACTGGATCCCCTATCTCTTCTAAATCGACTCCTGTTTCTTCTTCTATCACATCAGACAAATCTTAACCCTCATAGAGGCTTTCAATGTATTCTTTCCACCTATCTGCTCTCTCCTCTGCATTTAACAATGGAATTCCCGTTGCACTCTTAATGTTATCACCGTTGCTTTTAATGTCACCAACGGTTGTTTTGACTCTCCTGTATGCTGAGTCTGTCCTTCCGAGAATCATATCTTTTTCTATGTCTTCACATTTTTCCTGCACCCATTTCGTCTTAGCTTCCCTGCACTTCCTATTTATTTCATTCCTCAGCGACTTGTATTTCTGTATTCCTGATTTTCCCGGAACATGTTTGTACTTCCTCTTTTCATCAATCAACTGAAATATTTCTTCTGTTACCCATGGTTTCTTCGCAGCTACCTTCTTTGTACCTATGTTTTCCTTCCCATCTTCTGTGATGGCCCTTTTTAGAGATGTCCATTCCTCTTCAACTGTACTGCCTACTGCGCTATTCCTTATTGCTGTATCTATAGCGTTAGAGAACTTCAAACGTATCTCGTCATTCCTTAGTACTTCCGTATGCCACTTCTTTGCGTATTGAACTTCAGCCTACTCTTCATCACTACTATATTGTGATCTGAGTCTATATCTGCTCCTGGGTACGCCTTACAATCCAGTATCTGATTTCGGAATCTCTGTCTGACCATGATGTAATCTAATTGAAATCTTCCCGTATCTCCCGGCCTTTTCCAAGTATACCTCCTCCTCTTGTGATTCTTGAACAGGGTATTCGCTATTACTAGCTGAAACTTGTTACAGAACTCAATTAGTCTTTCTTCTCTTTCATTCCTTGTCCCAAGCCCATATTCTCCTGTGACCTTTTCTTCTACTCCTTCCCCTACAACTGCATTCCAGTCGCCCATGACTATTAGATTTTCGTCCCCCTTTACATACCGCATTACCTTTTCAATATCCTCATACACTTTCTCTATCTGTTCATCTGTTCATCAAATGAGAAGAAAAAATAAAAGTGGCAACGTGGAATGTACAATCAGTGAGTTAATGAGGGAAAAAGATATAATATAGTTTAAGAAATGGATTGGATGGGAGCATAGATACTAGGAGTTATCGAGATGCACCGCCTGAACACAGGAGATATTTACATAAATGGACACAGAGTGCAATCCTCAGGAACAGCAGACGGGAAACTTGTGAATAGGATCGGTGTAATGCTATCAGCGAAACTAGCAAGACGTCTCAAAAGTTTGATGCCTGTATGATCCTGTATAATGCATTTGCAGCTGAGTGGTAGCCCTGTTGATATAAATATAATATAATTCTATGCCCCTACAATGGACAAAGAAATGAAGAGATAGAAAAATTTTATAACAGAAATGGAATTTTGAGAAAACGCAACAAATGTGATTTGACAGTTGTGATGGGAGATTGTAATTTGAAAGTAGGTGAAGGTACAACATCAGACACGGTAGGAACATTTGGACTAGGAGAGAAGAATTCTAGAGAGGAAGATCTTGAATATTTTGCGATACCAAAAGATCAAGTTATTATGAACACCTGGTTTAAACTTCCATCTAGAAGACTGTATACATGGAAGTCTTCAATGATTAAACATGGCAAATATGTGCGAAATCAGATTGATTTCACACTAGTACATAAACGTTTCAGTAATAGTTGTACGGCAGTAAAAACATGCCCAGGCAAACAGTGTGCCTGAAGTCCCCATAAACTGAAGCAGATACCACCACTGTCATTGTGAATGGACCATCAGTTCAGGGAACATTTTGTAAAGGTTATTCTTGATGCAGGGAGACAGAATGAATCGGAGGTTGTAATTAGATTCTGAAAGCTCACAAAGAGATTGTTAACTTAAATAATATCATGTGTGAGTGAGTTCAGGTTAGTTTAATGATTAAAATTGTTGTAACATCTTGGGCATTTAATTGCGGAGCACTCCAACTCTGATTGTAAAGAATAAATTGCTCCATATTTGGCTCACATGTCCGGGCCATATTTAGAGACTGAATGTCTGTGTGAATCGGTGTTTGGAAGGGGCTCCCTGGGTATGGATGTGTGATGTGAGTGTTAGTGTTCCATATTAAGAAGGTGATGTTGGCTCCATCATAAACAATCCTCCCTCTATGAGCTGCATTTTTCAGTTGCAGTGATTTTCTTTATAGAGTGCGGTATGTGCAGCCAGTTTGCGAGATTGTTCTTGGGTGATTGACTCACTACCTTGCTCCTAAGTGAGCCAACCGCTCACCAATTACAATCTAAAATGGCGTAGGGGCTATGAGAGGTGGCATGAGCCCCCTCTCATATTTCTATCTTACGATTCTCCTCTCTAATTGCATGCGGTGGAAAGTTGCTATTCCTTCACACGCGGACTTCCCACGCAGCGTCTCTCGTCACTCGGGTGGTCCAGTGACAGGCGGGCTCGGTCTGACTTTGAAAGGATAAGCCGACAGGTGTGAGGGGGTCGAGTGAATGCTTTCCAGACGCCGACATTGTCAAGAGGCACACCCACAGGGCCAGAAGTAGCGGCTGGGCTAGAGGTTCCGTTACTTCGCAGAAACTTAGCGAAAACACTTTCTGGCGGGCTACCAGCGAGGCGTGGGAATGACTTGTGTACCCAGGCAGCTGTGGCGGGAAAATTCCCGCGCTTTCTGCAAAATAGTAACTGTGATTGGCTTGCTCAGGGCATAGCTCTGTGACGTAGCAAGATCGGCGCAGAAATTGGCGCCAAGAATCTCCATTGGTGGAATGGTAGCGTTCCGGCAATGGAGTGGAATTTTCCGCCGGTTTTCGAGTTGCTGATTGGAACGTTTAACCACGGCCACTGTCGTGGGGGCGGGAATGTTCTGTGTTCGGTTTTGACGGGTGCTCTGGTGGGTAGTTGGCTCTCGCCTTTCGGTCGAGGACGTCGAAGCAACCAGCCAACGGCTCCGGTACGGCAGATCGTGTTCTGGGAGTCAAGAAGTCGGTTTGGTAATGTATGTCCGCAGCACCGGCAGATAGGGATTTTCCTAGGTGATAATCAGAGCTCAGCAGAGCGCGCCTGTTCGTCTTTTTCTAACTTTGTTCTGTCTTGGGTAGCAGCAATTAATGTTGGGTTGGCTATGTGTTTTCTCTAAGAATTGAGTTGCTAGGAATTGGCTGCACATATCACTTCGTCATAATCCTCATAATCTAGTTTAGGGACAACTTCACATTCACAGCGTTTGTTTAAGTATCCAATTAGAGCCAATTTGATGTATTGTTAATGTTTCATGTGTTGTTGTTTATTATTTTGTGTTTAGTCTTAATGAATCATATTGTTATTTTGGACAGAACTTTCATTCTGTTAATAGGTAGAGCAACCACATCATTCCTCACTATGTTAATGAAACCTTCGCTTAATTAACTTATTTATCAAATTAAATTATTGCAGGTGCCAAACTCTCTTCTACTCCACTGGCAGGGTTGATTAGAGTCAGTTTGCGTATTTTTTTTATCCTTGTGCAACAGCAAAAGTTGGAGTTAGAATAGGGGGGGGGGGCTTAGAGCATCATGTACATATGTAGATTCTAGAAGAATTGAGTGTTAAATACACTGCTACCCCCGGCACCTCGCAATGGAGGAAAGGAGATTAAATAAGGCAAAACACAACGGAATACAGGAAGATAAATAAGGACATCCGAAAAAAAGGCAGGCAAATTAAAAGGGCAATGTGGAGCAGTGCGAGGAAATCGAGTTTTATCAAAGTAAATATGATAGTTTGAATGTACACAAGGAAGTCAAAGCAACAACCGGAAAATACCCGAAGACAATCAGTGGAAGCTAGTATATGAAGCAGAGAACTTGATGGTGGAATTAGAAGACAAGAAAGACATGGAAAAAATATGTAGAAAAATTATTTCATAACAATAGATGTGCTTTTACTTTAAATACAAATGAAATAAGTGGTACAGATATACTAGAAGTAACAGTCATCAGTCAGATGAAGGGCGGGAAGGCTGTGAGACCAGATAAAGTAGAAGCAGAGTGCTTAAAATTGATGGATGAAAATCATGTAAAATGGTTAACCAAAATTTTCAATCAAATCTATGTATGTGGAAACATTCCACCGGAATGGCTGAAATCAGAGTTCATTACTCTGTGCAAAAAGACAAATACAAAACACTGTGGAGATAGTCATATGATAAGCTTAATGAGCCATGTATTGAAATTGTTTTTGAGGGTAATACGCAGAAGAATACATAGACTATATGAAGAACATATAGCCCCTAATCAGTTTGGGTATGTTAATACCGTGGGTACGACAGAAGCCTTGTTCAGTGTGCAACTATTGTTTCAGAGGTGTAGCGATGTACATAAAAATGTATTTACTCCTCTGATAGGTTACCAGAAGGCTTTTGATAGAGTAAAATACAACAAATTGATGGAGATTTTGAGAAATATTGGAATGGAGGAAAGAGATCTGCGAATCACCAAGAACCTGTACTGAACTGTGTTTCAGGAAGGTGATCATGAAATAAATTTTAGTGAGACGACCGTCACAGCAAAGACGTCGCATTGTTATGCGCGAATATACAGAGAGGCTGTTGAGATTGCCAAACGCTGCAGTAGAAAAGATGGAGGCATCAAGCTGGATAAGGTATGGACGTCAACGCTGCAGCAACAGCGTGACAATCGATTAATTTCAATTGAGAAAGTTGGCAATATCAGAGATCATAGCACAGCCGACGTCACGTGATTGACAGCGGCGCCCTCTGGATGGCTTATATATACGGCGCTCACTCGCGCTCTCGTTGCAGTTCGCCCATTGTCCTCGGAGGATGCCTTCCGCAGTCGAAGGCGAAACGTCAGGGGAGAGTTTTATGTATGGACCACGGCATCTCAGCCCGGAAGTTTTAAGTGATGACAACACCTGCCGTGAAAGCCTTCATGCTACGATCAACCTGTACTTAAATCACACAGCGGTGTTGCATATTGACTGAGAACACATCGAAGTAGTGAAAATTCTCAGAGTAGTAAGTCACCCATACTATTTAAAATAGAATTCATATTCAGAGTCCCTGGAAGAAGTAGAAGGCATTGGGATAAATGGAATAAGATAAAACAACAGTCGATATGCTGATGATACTATTGTATTTGCTGACACTATCCATGTGTTACAATCATTAACAGATAGGATTGTAAGAGTTAGCACTCACTATGGGTTTGAAATAAACACCACAAAGACAAAGCTCATGGTCGTAAGTAAGGAAAATATTACAGGAGTAAAATTAGGCATAAACGAGAGACCTACTGAAAGGGTAAAAAAATATACATACATTGGAACCACAATAAATGAAAATTGGGATAACTCACAAGAAATCAAGACTCGCATCGGGAAAACAAGAAGTATGGTTCAGAAAAAGAGTGCTGTTTCCAAAAGCCATAACCTAACTTTAAGAACAAAAATCAGAGTTTTGCACTGCTATGTGCATTCTGCCCTCCTGTATGGGTAGAGACATGGACACTAAATGAAAACATTGCGAAGAAGCTGGAGACCTTTGAACTTTGGCTTTATGTGTGTATCCTGATAATACCTTGGTCCTAGAGAGTGACAAACATGGAAGTTTTGAGAAGAATGAACACTACGCTTAAATTAATCAAGATAGTGAAAAGCTGAAAGGTGTAATTCCTAGGACATATCATGCGGAATAGAAATAGATATTATCTGCTACAAAAAATACTTTAAACAAAAACCAACAGCAAAAGAGATTCTGGAAGAAGACAAATATCTTGGTTTGACAACCTTAAATATTGGTTCAATACGTCATCAACCCCCCCCATGAACCATGGACCTTGCCGTTGGTGGGGAGGCTTGCGTGCCTCAGCGATACAGATAGCCGTACCGTAGGTGCAACCACAACGGAGGGGTATCTGTTGAGAGGCCAGACAAATGTGTGGTTCCTGAAGAGGGGCAGCAGCCTTTTCAGTAGTTGCAAGGGCAACAGTCTGGATGATTGACTGATCTGGCCTTACAACAATAACCAAAACGGCCTTGCTGTGCTGGTACTGCGAACGGCTGAAAGCAAGGGGAAACTACAGCCGTAATTTTTCCCGAGGGCATGCAGCTTTACTGTATGATTACATGATGATGGCGTCCTCTTGGGTAAAATATTCCGGAGGTAAAATAGTCCCCCATTCGGATCTCTGGGCGGGGACTACTCAAGAGGATGTCGTTATCAGGAGAAAGAAAACTGGCGTTTTACGGATCGGAGCGTGGAATGTCAGATCCCTTAATCGGGCAGGTAGGTTAGAAAATTTAAAAAGGGAAATGGATAGGTTGAAGTTAGATATAGTGGGAATTAGTGAAGTTCGGTGGCAGGAGGAACAAGACTTCTGGTCAGGTGACTACAGGGTTATAAACACAAAATCAAATAGGGGTAATGCAGGAGTAGGTTTAATAATGAATAAGAAAATAGGAATGCGGGTAAGCTACTACAAACAGCATAGTGAACGCATTATTGTGGCCAAGATAGATACGAAGCCCACGCCTACTACAGTAGTACAAGTTTATATGCCAACTAGCTCTGCAGATGACGAAGAAATTGAAGAAATGTATGATGAAATAAAAGAAATTATTCAGATTGTGAAGGGAGACGAAAATTTAATAGTCATGGGTGACTGGAATTCGAGTGTAGGAAAAGGGAGAGAAGGAAACATAGTAGGTGAATATGGATTGGGGGACAGAAATGAAAGAGGAAGCCGCCTGGTCGAATTTTGCACAGAGCACAACATAATCATAACTAACACTTGGTTTAAGAATCATGAAAGAAGGTTGTATACATGGAAGAACCCTGGAGATATTAAAAGGTTTCAGATAGATTATATAATGGTAAGACAGAGATTTAGGAACCAGGTTTTAAATTGTAAGACATTTCCAGGGGCAGATGTGGACTCTGACCACAATCTATTGGTTATGACCTGTAGATTAAAACTGAAGAAACTGCAAAAAGGTGGGAATTTACGGAGATGGGACCTGGATAAACTAAAAGAACCAGAGGTTGTACAGAGATTCAGGGAGAGCATAAGGGAGCAATTGACAGGAATGGGGGAAATAAATACAGTAGAAGAAGAATGGATAGCTTTGAGGGATGAAGTAGTGAAGGCAGCAGAGGATCAAGTTGGTAAAAAGACGAGGGCTAGTAGAAATCCTTGGGTAACAGAAGAAATATTGAATTTAATTGATGAAAGGAGAAAATATAAAAATGCAGTAAGTGAAACAGGCAAAAAGGAATACAAACGTCTCAAAAATGAGATCGACAGGAAGTGCAAAATGGCTAAGCAGGGATGGCTAGAGGAGAAATGTAAGGATGTAGAGGCCTATCTCACTAGGGGTAAGATAGATACCGCCTACAGGAAAATTAAAGAGACCTTTGGAGATAAGAGAACGACTTGTATGAATATCAAGAGCTCAGATGGAAACCCAGTTCTAAGCAAAGAAGGGAAAGCAGAAAGGTGGAAGGAGTATATAGAGGGTCTATACAAGGGCGATGTACTTGAGGACAATATTATGGAAATGGAAGAGGATGTAGATGAAGATGAAATGGGAGATACGATACTGTGTGAAGAGTTCGACAGAGCACTGAAAGACCTGAGTCGAAACAAGGCCCCCGGAGTAGACAATATTCCATTGGAACTACTAACGGCCTTGGGAGAGCCAGTCCTGACAAAACTCTACCATCTGGTGAGCAAGATGTATGAAACAGGCGAAATACCCTCAGACTTCAAGAAGAATATAATAATTCCAATCCCAAAGAAAGCAGGTGTTGACAGATGTGAAAATTACCGAACTATCAGCTTAATAAGTCACAGCTGCAAAATACTAACACGAATTCTTTACAGACGAATGGAAAAACTAGTAGAAGCCAACCTCGGGGAAGATCAGTTTGGATTCCGTAGATACACTGGAACACGTGAGGCAATACTGACCTTACGACTTATCTTAGAAGAAAGATTAAGGAAAGGCAAACCTACGTTTCTAGCATTTGTAGACTTAGAGAAAGCTTTTGACAATGTTGACTGGAATACTCTCTTTCAAATTCTAAAGGTGGCAGGGGTAAAATACAGGGAGCGAAAGGCTATTTACAATTTGTACAGAAACCAGATGGCAGTTATAAGAGTCGAGGGACATGAAAGGGAAGCAGTGGTTGGGAAGGGAGTAAGACAGGGTTGTAGCCTCTCCCCGATGTTGTTCAATCTGTATATTGAGCAAGCAGTAAAGGAAACAAAAGAAAAATTCGGAGTAGGTATTAAAATTCATGGAGAAGAAATAAAAACTTTGAGGTTCGCCGATGACATTGTAATTCTGTCAGAGACAGCAAAGGACTTGCAAGAGCAGTTGAACGGAATGGACAGTGTCTTGAAAGGAGGATATAAGATGAACATCAACAAAAGCAAAACAAGGATAATGGAATGTAGTCTAATTAAGTCGGGTGATGCTGAGGGAATTAGATTAGGAAATGAGACACTTAAAGTAGTAAAGGAGTTTTGCTATTTGGGGAGCAAAATAACTGATGATGGTCGAAGTAGAGAGGATATAAAATGTAGGCTGGCAATGGCAAGGAAAGCGTTTCTGAAGAAGAGAAATTTGTTAACATCCAGTATTGATTTAAGTGTCAGGAAGTCATTTCTGAAAGTATTCGTATGGAGTGTAGCCATGTATGGAAGTGAAACATGGACGATAAATAGTTTGGACAAGAAGAGAATAGAAGCTTTCGAAATGTGGTGCTACAGAAGAATGCTGAAGATTAGACGGGTAGATCACATAACTAATGAAGAAGTATTGAATAGGATTGGGGAGAAGAGAAGTTTGTGGCACAACTTGACCAGAAGAAGGGATCGGTTGGTAGGACATGTTCTGAGGCATCAAGGGATCACCAATTTAGTATTGGAGGGCAGCGTGGAGGGTAAAAATCGTAGAGGGAGACCAAGAGATGAATACACTAAGCAGATTCAGAAGGATGTAGGTTGCAGTAGGTACTGGGAGATGAAAAAGCTTGCACAGGATAGAGTAGCATGGAGAGCTGCATCAAACCAGTCTCAGGACTGAAGACCACAACAAACAAAACAAACAACGTCATCAACAGAGCTATTCCATGTTGCTACAAACAAGAGAAGAACAGCCATTATGATCGCCAACATCTGAACCGGATAGGCACCGAAAGAAGAAAAAGAAGTATGTTAGAGTACTGCTGATCTTATATGGTTGTGAAAAGGAAATAAATAAGGTTTAGACGCTTGTCGACAACATGTTCATTACATATCAGCACTAGCTCGATTGGCTAGGATGTGGAAGGGTAAAGGAAGGATCACAACTGCTTCCACCATAGTGGCTCTCAAGGACACAATATGTTTCATTAATACTAAATGGAAAAATACTCTTTATTTACGATGAACCTGCAATTTCCACATTGAGAATGTATGCCACCTATACGTTTGTCAAGATCTGTCACATGCTGCGTGGGAGATACTCGTATCTCCACGATATGAAAAACGGATTCGAACTTCTACCCTTACTTCCATGGTTAGTACACATATTGTAACATGATATATTTGAACTTCTCGTGCGCCAAAGACAAACTAGAGTAGGTGCTGACTGCCGAATAATCTTGTTATGTCAGAGGAAGCTCCTGGTTGCAGGATTTTGTTTGGTTAGGGAAAGACTCTGTCGAAGACTGGCTTAGCCACGCCAAAAAAGTTTGTTAAAGCAACATATCCTCTCTTTATCTGGAGGGTTAATATGTCAAACAGACCTTTGTGAGACTGAGTCGTTATAATTAAAGTGCAGCTACTCACAGAGGTCCATTATGGGATGTAATTGTCGTTTGGCAGCGAAACTTGTTAGATATTATAATGTGTTAATACGGAACCTATTTTACGCTGGAAAAAAGTTAGTTGAGTTTCGGCCACCAGGTGCAAAACTGGCACTGTGAAAGCGAGAAAGATGCATTGAAATGTTTCCATACGTAATGAATTAGAAATGAGATGTGGACAGAAAAGATCAAACAAGTGAGAAAGGCATAATGTTTTTATTATTAACCACAACTTACACAATTTGTCCAGTATGAGCATCGGAGACGTCGACGAAATATCGCATCCATAAAATGACGTGATCTACACTTCCTCGTGATGTACAAGCGACGTTTTCCTTTGCACTCGCCTCTAGATCAGGGATATATGAAACGCGTCCCTGGTACCCACATTCTTTTAGATAGCCCTAGAGTCAAAAGTCACACGGATTCGAATCAGGAGATCTTGCAGCCCATGCATCGGAAAAACATCTGGATATAAGACGTGTGTTGAAGTTTGCATTAAGCAGATCTTTCACTTGGCGAGCCAAATGAGGAGTTACCCCAGCTTGTATGAAAACCACCCATGTAGGGCAAAGACTCAGCTACACAATGAGAACAAAACTAAAGAAAAATGAAAATAATCACAGAACACAAACACCACAGGATACCACAGACAAAACAGACACTATAGCACACACAGAAATACAAAACAGTAATACTCATGACATCACTAACAGAAAGAAATGGTACACCATAATATACAAACACAAATCAACACAGAGCATATTAAATGTACAAAAGAAACAAGAATTACACATTGGTTACAGAACAAGAAACACATTCCAGTCACATTTACCGAGCGAGGTAGCGCAATGGCTAGCACACTGGATTCGAAATCGGGCGGACGATGGTTCAAAACTGCGTCTGGCCATCCAGATTTAGGTTTTCTATGACTTCCCTAAATAGCTTGAGGCAAAGGCTCGGATGGTTCCTCTGAAAGGGTACAGCCGATTTCCTTCCCTATCCTCCCCTAATCCAAGCTTGTGCTCCATCTCTAATGAGTTCATCGACGGGGTGCTAAACACTGATCTCCTCCTCTTCTTCCAGTCATATTAACAAAAAATTAGCAAGGAGCAGATACAAACCAGTCGGAATATCAAGAATGTGAATCAGTGTAACTGGGAATGACAGGCAAGAATTTCAAACCTAGGTATAAAGAACAATAGCCATTCTAACTCTGCTGAACAGTTGATAAAGCATGGACATGAACCATCTAATATGGAAGAGGACATGAAAATTTTTAGAGTGAAGATTTATTACAAAACCTCCTGTCATTACAGGAAGACTTTCGTATATAAACGGCCCTGGCAATGAAAAAGAAAGCAAGTAATGACCGTAGCAACATAAGCAATAACTCATTGGCCGTGTCAGCCACTAAAGCAATAACAAACAGAAATGTAAAATACATTCACACTAAATAATTAATGAATCCCACATCTCCCTCCCTCCTACCCCTCCCCCCACTCCATCCCTCTCTCTCCCTCTCTCTCTCTCTCTCTCTCTCCCACCCCACCCCTACACACACACACACACACACACACACACACACACACACATATATATATATATATATATATATATATATATATATATATATATATATATATACCAGAGAAGGAAAGTTGCTACTCACCATATAGCAGAGATCCTGAGTCGCAATAGGCACAGTAAAAAGATTCACACACTCACAGCTTTCAGCCATTAAGGCCTTTGTCAGCAGCAGACACACATACACACACGCACACACACACTCACGCAAACGCAACTTGCCCACACGTCTGCAGTCTCAGAGAGCTGAAACTACACTGCGAGCAGCAGCGCCAGTATACAGGGTGAGTCACCTAACGTTACCGCTGGATATATTTCGTAAACCACATCAAATACTGACGAACCGATTCCACAGACCGAACGTGAGGAGAGGGGCTAGTGTAATTGTTTAATACTAACCATACAAAAATGCACGGAAGTATGTTTTTTAACACAAACCTACGTTTTCTTAAATGGAACCCCGTTAGTTTTGTTAGCACATCTGAACGTATAAACAAATACGTAATCAGTGCCGTTTGTTGCATTGTAAAATGTTAATTACATCCGGAGATATTGTAACCTAAAATTGACGCTTGAGTACCACTCCTACGCTGTTCGATCGTGTGTATCGGAGAGCACCGAATTACGTAGGGATCCAAAGGGAACGGTGATGGACCTTGGGTACAGAAGAGACTGAAACAGCACATTACGTCCACATGCTAACACCTTTTTATTGGTCTTTTTCACTGACGCACATGTACATTACCGTGAGGGGTGAGGTACACGTACAAACGTGGTATCCGTTTTCAATTACGGAGTGGAATAGAGTGTGTCCCGACATGTCAGGCCAATAGATGTTCAATGTGGTGGCCATCATTTGCTGCACACAATTGCAATCTCTGGCGTAATGAATGTCGTACACGCCGCAGTACATCTGGTGTAATGTCGCTGCAGGCTGCTACAATACGTTGTTTCATATCCTCTGGGGTTGTAGGCACATCACGGTACACATTCTCCTTTAACGTACCCCACAGAAAGAAGTCCAGAGGTGTAAGATCAGGAGAACGGGCTGGCCAATTTATGCGTCCTCCACGTCCTATGAAACGCCCGTCGAACATCCTGTCAAGGGTCAGCCTAGTGTTAATTGCGGAATGTGCAGGTGCACCATCGTTCTGATACCACATACGTCGACGCGTTTCCAGTGGGACATTTTCGAGCAACGTTGGCAGATCATTCTGTAGAAACGCCATGTATGTTGCAGCTGTTTGGGCCCCTGCAATGAAGTGAGGACCATTGAGGTGGTCGCCATTGATTCCGCACCATACATTTACAGTCCACGGTCGCTGTCGCTCTACCTGTCTGAACCAGCGAGGATTGTCCACGGACCAGTAATGCATGTTTCGTAGATTCACTGCCCAGTGGTTTGTGAAACCCGCTTAATCGGTAAACAGGTAGAACTGCAACGCATTCTCTGTTAATGCCCATTGACAGAATTGCACTCGATGATTAAAGTCATCACCATGTAATTGCTGATGTAGCGACACATGAAACGGGTGAAAGCGGTGACGATGCAGTATGCGCATGACACTACTTTGACTCAGTCCACTGTCTCTCGCAATGTTCCGTGTACTCATGTGTGGGTTCATGGCAACAGCAGCTAACACACCAACTGCACCCGCTTCTCATGTGACGGGCCTGTTACGGACCCGTTTGCGTGCTACGACCATACCTGTTGCATACAGTTGGCGGTAGATGTTTTGCAATGTGCGGCACGTTGGATGCTCTCTGTCCGGGTACCGTTCTGCATACACCCTGCAGGCTTCAGCTGCATTTCGTCGACACTCGCCATAGATGAGTATCATCTCCGCCTTTTCAGAGCTCGAATACACCATGGTCACAGTTCCTACAACACTACACTATCACAGACGTCTGGTAACACGGTGTACTACAGTTGGTCTGCGTGCGGAGACGAATGCAGAATAACAGTAGCAGCAAGCGCTACATGCGGTCACTGCGACAGCTAGACCAAACCACAACAGTGCACTACAGCCACACTCGTAAACACGGTCGTCATCGTAAACATGTCCCTGCAGATGCTGCTCGCCGACCGTGGCCCGTGTTTGTTACAACACGCAACTGAACGTCGGAGGTTTCAAGCGTCAACTTTAGGTTACAATATCTCCGGATGTAATTAACATTTTACAATGCAACAAACGGCACTGATTACGTATTTGTATATATGTTCAGATGTGCTAACTAAACTAACGTGGGTCCATTAAAAAAAACGTAGGTTTGTGTTAAAAAACATACTTCCGTGCATTTTTGTATGGTTAGTATTAAACAATTACATTAGCCCCTCTCCTCACGTTCGGTCTGTGGAATCGGTTCGTCAGTATTTGATGTGGTTTACGAAATATATCCAGCGGTAACGTTAGGTGACTCACCCTGTATATATCAAACTACAAATACACAACACAAACAAACGACGAAATATAAACACACAGCGACAGTTGGTGACTCTACATACTGTAAACACAAACACATTCAACACATAGTGAAAGTGCAAGTGAAGTGTTGTAACAATGTCGGCGAGAAAACGCCGAACACGGGTCATCTAGAGTATAGAGACCGCAAAAGTTGTTTCTGAAAACAAGATAGCGACATGCAAAAACATATTAACATATTTTTAGATACTAATACATAAACATGTTTCACAGGCCACTGAAGATGTTTCATAAACAAAAGAAGCAAAAAAACTGCATATCATTCAGTTGCAAACGCGGAACAAACCTCCATGAAAGACCCTTCAGGGTGTGCGTCTTTTGTGTGTGAGCACTGAACATATCTGCCAGGTGAATGTGAAAACACCGCTCCTATGTCAGGCCGGTGCTTCTACATTTGTTTATATTCTAGTACACAGACCAAAATGGTCACAAACACATGTAGAAACAGAGGACAACACTTACTCCAGACATCTCCTCCAACCTCCTCGTGCTCTCCGCCCTTGGCGCTGTCGACGCTTCCCTTGTTCTTGAGTTGGATCATCAGCTGCATGAAGTCGTTCCTCGTTATGTTGTTCTCCTCCCTGTACTTCACTGTCTCCCTCACCATGCCGCGGAAGTAAGCTGAGATGACTGAAAGATTACTTTTTACCCTGTACAAATAAGAAACAAGTTTCAATTAATGACTTACTCGTCATGTTTTGCTTGGTAGACACTGATACATAATATTAGCTCCTTTCTCACTGTTGACAACGTTTCGTTTTAAACGAAAAAAATTAAGAATGCAGCTAACTACCATCCTAGAGATTAACACATATGAACAGCAATACTTCCATATCGTTTAGATTTTCTCTTTCCGTGGTGTGGATCACTCCTGAAGGAGGTTCTGAATAGGAGAGAAAGAGAGAGAAGAGAAAGAGAGAGAGAGATGGTAATGTGGAGATGATGTTTGCTTGCGCATGGTGGCAGAGTGTGGACAAACATATTCCATGTTGCCAAGTCATACAAACGGTTAATGCAGCCAGCAATGAACAACTGATTACAATTTCAGAAAAGTCGAATGATTTAATCAAGAGAGAGAGCTTCACAAATTGAGCAACTCAACAACGTTTTCTTCGTACATCCTTATTTAAGTTGGATGATGGTGTGACATCAGTTGGTATAATTTTTATTAAAAATGATTAAAAATGAAATTCCTCCAGCTGTACTTAAGATTTCATGTTTATTTGACTACTAGTTTCGGCGTTGCATCAATGCCATCTTCAAGCCCGTACACTTTGATGATATCAATTGTGTGTGGCTGAGTACTAGACGTCTTCTAGTACAATACTGAGTACTAGAAGTCTTTCAGTACTCAGCCACACACAATTGATATCATTAAAGTGTACGGGCCTGAAGATGGTGTTGAAGCAAAGTCGAAACTAGTAGCCAAATAAATATGAAGTGTGTGGCTGAGTACTAGAAGACTGCTAGTACTCAGCCACACACAACTGATATCATCAAAGTGTACGGGCCTGAAGATGGTCTTGATGCAACGTCGAAACTAGTAGCCAAATAAATATGAAATCTTAAGTACAGCTGGAGGAGTTTCATTTTTAATAAAAACAACGTGTTGGTCCACCTCTGTCCCTAAAGCAAGGAGTTATTCGACTTGGCCCTGATTGACAGAGTTCTTGGATGTGAGCGACATAGTGGCAAATCATGTCCAATTGGCGCGTTAGATGGTCAAAATCTCGGACTAGTTAATAGATTATGCTCATAATGTTCCAAACGTTCTCAGTTGGGGAGATATCCGGTTACATTGGTGACCAAGGTGCGGTTTGGCAAGCACGAAGAAGAGAAGCAGAAACTCTCGCTGCATGTGGGTGAGAATTGTCTAACTAAAATCTAATCCCAGGATGGCTTGGCATGAAGGGCAACAAAATACTGTAGAATATCGTAGACGTGCCGCTGTGCTGTAAGGGTGCTGCGGACGACAGCCAAAGGAGTCCTGCTATGATAAGAAATGGCATCCCACACCATTACTCCAGTTTGTCGTATCGTATGTCAGGCAACAGTATCTCGCCGCTGTACAGGGAGCTCGCATAGACATCTTCACTGGTCGTGAGAGCTGGATCTCAAGTGGGACTCATCACGGAAGACAATTATACTCCATTCAAAGATATTCCAAGCCGAAGACTGTCTGATAGCTTCAGCTCTCTGTCGCTAGAATTTTTTAGGATTATCAAATGAATTCAACAGTTACGGAATAGTCAGTGCGATATTCCTTGATGGCACGATGACTCCGGAACGGTATGTGAAGGTTTTGGAAAATGATTTCATCCACATTATCCAAAGTGACTCTGATTTCGACAAGCTGTAGTTCATACAAGACCGAGTTCCACCCCATCGAAGCAAGAGAATGTTTGATGTCCTGGAGGAGCACTCTGGGGACTGCATTCTGGCTCTGGGGTACCCAGAGGCCTCTCACGTGAGCCTCGATCAGCCGCCAAATTGTCCGGATCGGAATACAAGCGACTCCTTTTTGTGGGGTTATATTAAAAACCGCAAAAACATTGCTGAGCTGAAAAAGCCATTGAAGAGGTCAGCGACAGCATCAATGTTCCGAGGGTCATGCAGAATTTCGCTATTCGTCTGCGCCACTTCATCGCCAATGATGTCATAGCCTAAATCCTAATATCTGTAGTGACGTTTACATGTTGAATAAAGTGTGTTCACGCCGTAGTTTGTAAGTAATGTACGTTCTTCTTCATATAGTTCAGTAATTCTTTCCCTGTATTTTCGGGTAAGAGTTTTAGGGGAGACCAAGGTAGTATGGTCACAATATTCTGAGTTGCATGCACGCCGTTCCTAGTTCGTGCTAACAGTTTTGTGGATTTTATTGGTGTTTTATGTTTCTGAAGCTTTCAGTATTCATTTATTGATATACTTAATACTCATTATTCACTCTGTATTCAGTCCATATCACAACAGTTGCACAATGTTGTTCTGTATCACCATTGAGGTTACTTTGAAGGTCTGTTTCTCCAGCTCAGTCCTTAACTGAAATGTCTATCCGAAGTTGACAGTCGCAAACATTTCAGGAATAATTATCAAATATGACAGCTGTGGTGTCACCGCCAGACACCACACTTGCTAGGTGGTAGCCTTTAAATCGGCCGCGGTCCGTTAGTATACGTCGGACCCGCGTGTCGCCACCATCAGTGATTGCAGACGGATCGCCGCCACACGGCAGGTCTAGAGAGACTTCCTAGCACTCGCCCCAGTTGTACAGCCGACTTTTCTAGCGATGGTTCACTGACAAATTACGCTCTCATTTGCCGAGACGATAGTTAGCATAGCCTTCAGCTACGTCATTTGCTACGACCTAGCAAGGCGCCATTACCAGTTACTATTGATGCTGTAAAACATGTACCGTCAAGAGCGATGTTCACCAATTATGGATTAAAGTTAAGTATTCCAGAAGATACGTACGTTTTTTGCTAGTCTCAATTCCTTGTCATGTTCCAGACCTCACGCCAGCCTGCGTGAGCTTAAACGTGTGCCTTTCGGCTTCCTCATAGTGGATTGGCTGTCCTGCCAATCCACAACAACAGCCATCCTTCAAGTTTTTGATAGTTTTTACGCTTGCTTCAGGAAAATATATTAGTAACAAAAAAAAAAGATAACCAGAAAAGAAGTTACTCCAGTAATTACCACGCGTTCGTGCTGCTGACCCAGACTTCACACTACTCACCGTGTACTCGTCTGGCTCAGAGGAGAGGCTTTAGAATACTTCTTCCACAGTGGTGCACACATGGTCCTCGACTTTTGGAATCGGGTTGTGATCGCGCACACTACGCTCACGCGGTCGCCCCATTACCGACGAATCTTCGCAGGATATCTCCAGAGCATCTTTCTTGACCCCCCTCCCCCTCCCCCGATCCTCCACAAACTTGCGGTGTGCCCCTTCTCCCCATTTCGAGACGCAGGGGGTAATGTGCACCGACATATAAGAGCCAACGAAAAACGAACGATTATAATGCAGAAAAAAAGAAAGGAAATTCTTGTTTCATGGGTACTGGGATCTCCTGTACCTCATTCCTACCGCCCTTAAGGGTTGGTGCTCGAACGATTGCCTCTTTCAATTATTTTTATTTCCTTAGATGGGGGAGAGATTTTGTTGAATAGTGCCTAGTCGTCAAATGTGGGGTGTCTGGGAAACCTGATTCCTCGGATCGCTAGACAACATTCAAACAAATCCTATTTATGAGGTTTATGACAAAAGGAAAAAATACAATACTCAACTTTGTGTTAAGCAAATGTGGCGCAAGCAAAGTGCGACAGCCAAAATAAGAAATGTCTTCAGTATAACAATTCCAAGTTCGAGCTACATAGAATGTGCAAGCGTACTAACGAGTGTGGACGTTTCTGTCTTAGTTGCTACTCCTGACGCTGCTGTAGAACTGGCCGCATCCAGTCGGGCGAAGCGCTTATGTCCGCATAGAGGCCGCTGCTGTCACGTTGTCGTCCTGGAGAGGGGTCGGTGAGCGTGCAATTGGCTGATGTCTTCTCACAGCCCTCTCTGCTCTCTCGTTCCCGACTGGCGTACCATAGCTTGACTTTCCGCCGTAACAGAGTTTGGTATAGTTAGGACGGAAACGACAGGAAAGAGATCACTTTATTTTAGTTCGGTAGGGTCACAAGTGGCGGTGCCCTTTAGGATTAGTCCTGCTTTTTTTGTTTTGCTAGGCACCCTTAATGCGCGAATCAAACACTAAAATGAAAAAAAAAAATCGGTAGAGCACTTGCCCACGAAAGCCAGTCCGGCACACAGTTCTACTCTGCTACGAAGTTTCAATATTCTTGTAAACTTCTATGTGAGATGTTCGTTTACCAACATCCTAGTATCAGATAAAATGGAATTTCTTTACTAACATCCTACTATCAGATACAATGGGGTTGCTCCAAATGTTTGAGACCGACAGAGTTCAAGTTATTTTAAATACAGAGGACAATTTTATGAACAGTTTGTTGGTGTTGCTATGGCACCAGTAACAGCTGAGATTTTTGTGAAATATTTTGAGTAACAGGGATTAAGTAAAGCTTTTTCAAAGACGTCCAATTGGCTCAGCTGTGTGGATGACACACCTGCTATATGTCCATATAGCAAAGAAGAGCTTCACGAGTTTCAGAATTTCTTGCATTAGATTCTCCACAAAAGTAACTTTACGTTGGAGACTGAGACTGAGGTTGGTCTTCCTTTCCTAGATGCTTTGGTATATAGGAGATAGGACAGTACTCTTGGACAGAGAGTGTATAAAATGCCTACTAACACAAATATTTAGATGTCACTTTGCACCACTACGCAGCACAGAAGCAACCATGAACGTCATACATGGCTAAAACAAAGCGTGAAATCTGCGGCAGTGGAGCATCACGAGAACTGTGACCTTGACATTGATTTCAATAACGTACATGTGCTGGGTAAGGAAATCAACATTTATAGAAGAACGAGAATCGATTGAAATCTCTAAGAACGAATGTAGCCTCAATAGAGAGAATTCCTTTAGGCTTCCCGCTTCTGACTACCCACCGCCAAGGAAGTGAACACGTGACCGCGACGTGTAAGCAATGCAACAAACGCCTAGGAAGTCACCTCTGTGGCCAATAATGCTTTTAGTACACTTTAGCCCCCCTCTCTTGCTCTATTGGTTTCGCTTCTACGCAACGACGGTGGCCTACCAATAACAGTAGGAAGAATTTTATCAACAGCTCTTCTGGAACATAAGTACAGGAAAAATCCCTTTCTGTCCACTGACGATGGCCAACCAATCGTAGTCAAAAGAATTTTAGCCAACAACCCCACGTCTTCAGCATTAACAGTGTAATCTTCACTTATTATCTAATGGCGATTGTTCATCAATATTAGCCACAGAAGTTTTACTCAGTAATCCCACTTCTCCACATAAACACGGGGAAAAAAACCCATTTTCAGAGACTGTGGCACTGGTCGTTGACAGCGTTCAGTCAGCTGTGGAAACCACGATATCCTGAAGAAGTTACCAGCAGAGAGGGGTGAAAACGTCGATCATATAGAAGGAACTCTACTTTTCCCAGGGGCTTCACCTGCACATGCATTCAACACATATACTGAACGCACATCCTACTCCCCCCCACTGTGCCGATCATTTCCACTCTCAGTCTATCCACCCCTTTCTCCCCTCTCGACCGGCCGCGGTGGCCGGGCTGTTCTAGGCGCTTCAGTCCGGAACCGAGCGACTGCTACAGTCGCAGGTTCGAATCCTGCCTTGGGCATGGATGTGTGTGATGTCCTCAGGTTAGTTTTAAATAGTTCTAAGTTCTAGGGGACTGATGACCTTAGAAGTTAAGTCCCATAGTACTCAGAGCCATTTGAACCAATCCCCACTCGCTCTGCCTCTTCATTTCTTCCACCCTCTCTCTTCGTCGATTTCCTCCACTTCCTTTCTCTGACCATACCTTCCTCCCCGCTCCTTCTGACCATACCCTCCTTCTGCTCTATCTTTCCCCCTCTTCCTTTCTTGCTAGCCCACTACCCGTCTATTTCTCCACCCGCCTCATGCATCTCCCGCTCCCTCACTTTCCCTGTCCAGTTCCTCCTCTCCCTCGCTCTACCTGTCCCCTGTCTGTCTTTCTGAACCTGTCCGCAGCACTGCATACACTCTGTTTTATGTATATAGAAGATACGATGTGGCCTAGCAACCAGGTCACGAAAGCCTGCTCAGAGCATTGCGAATGACGTCACATCCCGCCGACTGCAGCCTTCCTCGTGTTGGCATTCTTACGAGAGCTTATTTTCAGTACTTTCAGTGCATCAAAGGCAATTCCTACAGATGAAGAATGAGGTGAGTACATGATGTCTGTTGGGTGTGTCTAATGTTATTGGAACGTTTCAGATGCAGAATGCAACACAGGATGCCCAGAGGATGTGCGCATGCAGCGTATCAGTATATCTAGGACCTTGAGGAAGTTTGACTCTTTGAAATGAGAGAGGAACATGGGAGCATCATGTAGACTTATCGCATAGAGAGCTGGCTGTAGTGCATTGGCTGCTGAATGAGATGTGATGAGATGGAGTCAGGATAATAGTCAGGCAAGAAGAGTACACGCAGGTCATTAGAGAAGGACTACAGCACGAGAGCATAAGGTTATCCTGGCAGAAAGGCAAATGGTCGCCAGCGACATGCAGGGAGCAGATTATTGGACGATCGGTGGGTTGAGATTTCGAATTCCCATTCATCGTTTTCCATTAACACCATACCACAGATAACAGTTGCATGGTGTAAAGCGAGATTGAACTGTGACGTTGAGTGGGATCTGCGATGATCAGCGTTGTATCTCCCTTCTGTTAGTAGCGGTCAGATAAACATGTTGGTAAACGGCGTGGAAATGTCACGGGAAGCAGCGATTCTCAGGACTCATAACTCCGCAACTTCTGGAGTCATGGTTTGGGGAACTGTTGCATATGACTGCAGGACTGATTTAATTTTGTTGAAGGGAGGCTAAACGCTCGCTGACACTTTCCAAGAATGCCAAATCCTGTTGTGATATCCATTATGAGCAGAGTGCTTACTGGCATATCCCGTTAGGATAATATAAGATGCAACAGAGCAGTTCAGCCAACACAGATGCCTTGAGGAGTGTATGGCTCCTATACTGGCCTGCCCAGTCCCTAAATCGTTTCTCATAGCGAATGTCTGGGAGGCTGTGGGAAGACGTATACCTTCATACCAGCCTCCAGTCAGTCCTCTGCATCAACTGACACAGAACATATTCCAGGCATGGCAGGAGACGATAACTGGAAGGTACTTTTTTCCATATCACAACAAATACAACAGTGTATTAATCCCTGTGAGGGTCACACATCATACGAGTACTCGTGTTGATGGTGGTGGTGGACACCACTTTTGAAAGGAATGCAGGCTTTATCACATCACAAAGTTTGATAAATATTGGAGTGATGTTTCACAATGTATCAATTCCTGTTGTAGTCGTTGCATAACTATTGGAACTGGTAGGGAATGCAACAGTTTTGGTGAGTACCTTAGTGTAGTCAGTAGTTTGGGACTGATGGAGGAGATGAGTGCGTTGAGGGTGGCCAGCAGACCCGGCTCGAAGACGCGCCGCCCCCACTGCCGGAATTCGTTCTCCGGGTTACGCTGGCAGTCGACCTGGATGCCGAAGGCGACGGACGCGATGACGTCAGTGGAGTAGCGGGCGCTCAGCTCCCGCATCTCGACCACCTCCCCTCGCGACGCTGGACCCTGCAGCACCTCCACCATCTCGCGGCCGCAGTCCGCCACTGTCTGCAAGGATAAGGGTCCAGCTTTCCTATAGACAGCGAGTTAAGTGGCTGTGATCGTCGGTAGAGATTTCTCCAGGATATAAAAGTTGCCATATCTGACATCGCTGGACTGCTAAACTTGAAGACCTACTGTGCCCTAATAACTAAATTTTGCAAGATATACCCCAAAAGTTCTGTACTCCAAACTATTGTTGGTTATCAACTCAATAATATATTTTTGAAAGTAGATTACTTTGTACCTGAAAGGCAAACACATTCCATTGTTGATGTCGTCATCCTAGTTGCTGTTGTCCTTTTGAGATGGAATACATCCTACTATGCACAACACAGTTCAAGGACCATTTTCTCGAAACGCCGTAATTGTCTTCTATTGCAACGCATAAGATTGAAATTCGGCTAATCGGTGCCTACAACACTCCTCTGTAATGAACTTAGTATTAATACCTTCAGCTGCGTTGATATATACCAACGGGGACGGGTGAAAATGTGTGCCTCGACCGGGACTCGAACCCAGGATCTCCTGCTCACATGGCAGACGCTCTACCCATCTGAGCCACCGAGGGAACAGTAGATAGCGCGACTGCAGGGACTATCTCTCGCACGCCTCCCGCGAGACCCACATTCTCACCTTGTATGTCCACACACTACATTCGTAGTGTCCCATCCCAACACACACATTACTCGTGGAAGACATTCTTACCAAGTCCCGTAAGAGTTCGCGGAATATGTGCGCATCCGCACAGAAGAAGGAGGTCATGGCCGGTATTGCCAGAACTATATACTTATATGGATATGGTGTCTGTTCTTTCGGACATGTCCGAAAGAACAGACACCATATCCATATAAGTACATTCCTATGTAATGGTGAAGGACGTGCAGCCCTGCGACACCACCTTCGGGCTCGGTGACGCTTCAAACAGCAAGAAGTCGACACATGCGAAAACAAAGGCCAGTGCTCAGAACCTCACGCCATACGTCAGCAGTACAAACCACAGACAGTGTACTACATCTTGATGCGCATCATTTCTGCTACAGGAAGCAACAAGGGGCTACATCCTCCATTGTCCTGCATGGGAGCGATGAACACTCGGACAAGATGGCCGTAAGAGCCCACCAGCTGTTTCTAATAAACGGTGCCCATAAACTGTTGATATTGTAGTTCGAGAGTAAGGCAAAGGCAATGACATGAGGTGTTAAAGGAGCGCTGTGCGTGAAATTTACAAAGGGAGGAATCTTTATGAAGAATTTCGTAATTTATATCACCAACTGTGAAGATCACCAAACAAATTCTTCGAAAACATGAGAATGAGCACAGATATATTCGATTATCTTGTCAATGAATTAAAGACAACTTTTTCTTAATGAGGTAACAAACTTTTAGTGGTTGGTAAGTGCAGTCTGGTTTTAGCAGCCAATAGTTTCCGCCATATCGCGACAAGATGATGGCAAACCAATACCGGAAACCAACGTTGAAATTCGCTTTTGGAAACGACTTTGCTAGAACAAATACACGCGATGTCGAGAGGTTTTTCAAGGAAGAAGTCAAGATACCTCCTGCCGATATACTCGGCATCTACTTTACGATCGTAACGTGAAACTTATTACCGACGCTCTATGTCACAGGGCCGTTTGGGAGATGAAGCAAAGACTCCGCTTCTGCCCGCAGACGGAATTGTTGGCAACGTCGAGGCCGACCATGCCGGATTGGAACTGCAGCTATACGGGTATCTGAGCTACCCTTAGAACTCCCAGCGGCATACGTCGTGGCGGCGGTCTGACCCTACACTACAGCACAAGAACATGCGGCAGGAAAGTGGACCCAATTGTATCCAGTCGTCAGCGGAGTACACTGGGTGCCCATTGTACTCCGATGACACATACCGTCATACCTCGACATAGCAGGCTGCCGGGCCAAAACCATAAAAAATCAGTGTGTGGCCATATGTACATTCTGCCTGCTCGTCATCAACTGGATGGTGAAGAACACCAACCATTCGTATCCTGTATCGTTACTGATGACGAAAAATAGTGTCTTTATGCCAACGTAAGGAAAAGAAAGGAACGGCTGAGCTCTAACAAAGCAGTAAATCTCTATGCGAAGACCTGAGTGCAACCACAAAAGATCATTTTATGGATGTGGTGGAAAAGCGATGGCACTGTGCACTACGAGTTGCTTCCCTAAGGTGTAAGTGTCACTGCTGACATGTATTGTCAGTAACTGAGACGCCTTGCAGAGACAATCCAAGAACAATGAGCAGTAGGACTGCATGAAGTGACGCTAATCCGTGATAACACCTGGCAGCATTCTGCTACACAGATATAAACACTATACAGGAGTTGGTTTGAGAACTCATTGTGCACCGTCCTTAGTCACTTGATTTTCATCTCTTCCCCTCCCTATAGAAGAACCGTCAAGTAACTTCCTTTCTGGATGAAAATGCACTCTGAACACGACTCGATGAGTTCTTTACAACAAGACCACGTGCGTTCTACAGTTGTGGAACTGAAAAGTTACCCTAGTGTTGGCAAGACTATTGTAAATGGTGAAGGAGAACATATTGCTGGCCGCTGTGGCCGAGCGGTTCTAGGCACTTGAGTCCCGAACCGCGCTTCAGCTATGGTCGCAGGATCGAATCCTGCCTTGAGCATCGATGTGTGTGATGTCCTTAGGTTGTTGTTCGAGTGGTCTTCAGTCCTGAGACTGGTTTGATCCAGCTCTCCATACTACTCTATCCTGTGCAAGCTTCATCATCTCCCAGTACTTAATGCAACCTACATCCTTCTGAATCTGCTTAGTGTATTCATCTCTTGGTCTCCCCCTACGATTTTTACCCTCCACGCTGCCCTCCAATGCTAAATTTGTGTTCCCTTGATGCCTCAGAGCATGCCCTACCAACCAATCGCTTCTTCTACTCAAGTTGTGCCACAAGCTCCTCTTCTCCCCAATTCTATTCAATACCTCCTCATTAGTTATGTGATCTACCCATCTAATCTTCAGCATTCTTCTGTAGCACCACATTTCGAAAGCTTCTATTCTCTTCTTGTCTAAGCTATTTATCGTCCATGTTTCACTTCCATACATCGCTACACTCCATACAAATACTTTCAGAAACGACGTCCTGACACTTAAATCTAAACTCGATGTTAACAAGTTTCTCTTCTTCAGAAAAGTTTTCCTTTCCATTGAAATTCTACATTTTATATCCTCTCTACCTCGACCATCATCAGTTATTTTGCTCCCCAAATAGCAAAACTCCTTTACTACTTTCAGTGTCTCATTTCCTAATCTAATTCCCTCAGCATCACCCGACTTAATTCGACTACATTCCATTATCCTCGTTTTGCTTTTGTTGATGTTCATCTTATATTCTCCTTTCAAGACACTGTCCATTCCGTTCAACTGCTCTTCCAAGTCCTTTGCTGTCTCTGACAGAATTACAATGTCATCAGCGAACCTCAAAGTTTTTATTTCTTCTCCATGGATTTTAATACCTACTCCGGATTTTTCTTTTGTTTCCTTTACTGCTTGCTCAATATACAGATTGAATAACATCGGGGAGAGGCTACAACCCTGTCTCACTCCCTTCCCAACCACTGCTTCCCTTTCATGCCCCTCGACTCTTATAACTGCCTTCTTGTCCTTAGTTTAGTTGGTTTAAGTAGTTCTGAGTCTGGGGGACTGATGACCTCAGATGTTATGTCTCATAGTGCTTAGAGCCATTTGAACCATTTGAGAACATATTATTGATGACTGAAGTCTCCGTTATGTGTATCTGCTGTCTTTATTAAACTTATGAAAAAATGCTGTGAACTCATGCACCAGGCCCAATATTAAAAATACATAAACGTACTGGCACAACTAGTGTAGCTTACAGATTACACTGCACTTGGCACTGAACGAGTTTGAATTTTTGGCAGTTCAGTTCAGTGGCTGGTGAGTGACGACTGGGAGATCAAGAAGTGTGTGTGTGTGTGTGTGTGTGTGTGTGTGTGTGTGTGTGTGTGTGCGTGCGTGCGCATTTTCGGGCGCATGCATCTAAAGTGTGTCAGGTGTCTGCTGTGAAGCACCCTCCGCCACGTAACATTGGTAAAAGCACTCTCTGCAACTTTGGTAGGATTCAACCTCTACCATACAACATTGATAGGAAGCACTCTCTACCATATATCATTGCTACAAAGACTCGTTGCAATGCAACATTGGTATGAATCACGCTTTGCCATTGATGATGTCTTACAGCCACAGCCATCACGACCATGCCCTTGCATGGTGGTTACCTGGCCATTGTATTTGTTATGTTGCCATTGCATTCCATCCTTTCTTCATTTGGTCCAGAATACCCATTGGCCTACTACTATTCTGTAGCAGACCTTTATAAGAAGCTTTTATTCTCTTCTTGTCCGAACTGCTTGTCGTCCACATTTCACTTTCGTACAAGACTACACGCCATTACTACTTGTACTTTATCTCTGCTCTCTTCAGAACTTCAAAGAGTGCATTCCACTCAACATATTTCATAACTACATCCTTTTATATTATTAATACCGCTATTTATATGACCTATACTGAATTAATGATCTGATAAAATATCATCATATGATTGAATCAAGAACATTTGATCAGCTATGAAACAATGTTAACAAAAGTTATTTCAGATGAAATTATATATTTCTGAGACATATTAAATCTCTGCTTTATTTATGATAATGAATGCAAGCTGAAGCAATGAATCAAAATTTGTACCAACACTGGGATTCGAACATGGATCTCCACTTACTAGGCAGATGCTATAACCATTGCGCCACAAGACTCCAGATATGTTTATTTAAAAGGATTTATTGTCTTATTTTAATTTATTATATTTTTTAATACTGACTGGTGTTTATAATTAAATAAATCTTCTGCTACCAGTCACGATTTTTCTTTATTTTACTATTCGCACGACGTGTTTCGAGAAATAATTCTCATTTTCAAGTGCGTTTTTTTGATGTGTGTTAAGCCATTTCTTTTGATGTTGTCAGTGTGTGTGAGCCTGCTTCATTTTGTTGTCTTTTACTGTAATACATAAGAAACGCGATTTTTAGTATCAATTTTTTCTGTGAGATTAGTGGCTAAAGTTTCTTATGTATTACAGTAAAAGTCAACAAAATGAAGCAGACTCACACACACTGACAACATCAAAAGAAATGGCTTAACACACATCAAAAAACGCACTTGAAAATGAGAATTATTTCTCGAAACGCGTCGTGCGAATAGTAAAATAAAGAAAAATCGTGACTGGTAGCAGAAGATTTATTTAATTATAAACAAACCTATTGTATCTACAGTCGCAGGCTTTCACAAACCATTTATAATGGATCAAATCAAACTGACTGGTGTAATTAAAGATCAGCTAAAGTGCTTCGAAAATTATGTATTTTGTTTTGTTTGGGGTATAGATAAAACTCCCCCCATGAACCACGGACCTTGCTGTTGGTGGGGAAGCTTGCGTGCCTCAACGATACAGATAGCCGTACCGTAGGTGCAACCACAACGGAGGGGTATCTGTTGAGAGGCCAGACAAACGTGTGGTTCCTGAAGAGGGGCAGCAGCCTTTTCAGTAGTTGCAGGGGCAACAGTCTGGATGATTGACTGATCTGGCCTTGTAACATTAACCAAAATGGCCTTGCTGTTCTGGTACTGCGAACGGCTGAAAGCAAGGGGAAACTACAGTCGTAATTTTTCCCGAGGGCATGCAGCTTTACTGTATGATTAAATGATAATGGCGTCCTCTTGGGTAAAATATTCCGGAGGTAAAATAGTCCCCCATTCGGATCTCCAGGCGGGGACTACTCAAGAGGACGTTATTATCAGGAGAAAGAAAACTGGCGTTCTACGGATCGGAGCTTGGAATGTCAGATCCCTTAATCGGGCAGGTAGGTTAGAAAATTTAAATAGGGAAATGGATAGGATAAAGTTAGATATAGTGGGAATTAGTGAAGTTCGGTGGCAGGAGGAACAAGACTTTTGGTCAGGTGAATACAGGGTTATAAATACAAAATCAAATAGGGGTAATGCAAGAGTAGATTTAATAATGAATAAAAAAATAGGAGTGCGGGTAAGCTACTACAAACAGCATAGTGAACGCTTTATTGTGGCCAAGAAAGACACGAAGCCCACGCCTACTACAGTAGTACAAGTTTATATGCCAACTACCTCTGCAGATGACGAAGAAATTGATGAAATGTATGATGAGATAAAAGAAATTATTCAGGTAGTGAAGGGAGATGAAAATTTAATACTCATGGGTGACTGGAATTCAAGAGTAGGAAAAGGGAGAGAAGGAAACGTAGTAGGTGAATATGGATTGGAGCTAAGAAATGAAAGAGGAAGCCGCCTGGTAGAATTTTGCGCAGAGCATAACTTAATCATAGCTAACACTTGGTTTATGACTCATGAAAGAAGGTTGTATACATGGAAGAACCCTGGAGGTACTAAAAGGTATCAGACAGATGATATAATGGTAAGACAGAGATTTAGGAACCAGGTTTTAAATTGTAACACATTTCCAGAGGCAGATGTGGACCCTGACCACAATCTATTGGTTATGAACTGTAGATTAAAACTGAAGAAACTGAAAAAACGTGGGAAATTAAGGAGATGGGACCTGGATAAACTGAAAGAACCAGGGGTTGTACAGAGTTTCAGGGAGAGCATAAGGGAACAATTGACAGGAATATGGGAAAGAAATACAGTAGAAGAAGAATGGGTAGCTTTGAGGGATGAAATAGTGAAGGCAGCAGAGGATCAAATAGATAAAAAGACGAGGGCTAGTAGAAACCCTTGGGTAACAGAAGAAATATTGAATTTGGTTGATGAAAGGAGAAAATATAAAAATGCAGTAAATGAAGCAGGCAAAAAGGAGTACAAACGACTCAAATATGAGATCGACAGGAAGTGCAAAATGGCTAAGCAGGGTTGGGTAGAGGACAAATGTAAGGATGTAGAGGCTTATCTCACTAGGGGTAAGATAGATACTGCCTACAGGAAAATTAAAGAGAGCTTTGGAGAAAGGAGAACCACTTGCATGAATACCAAGAGCTTTGATGGAAACCCAGTTCTCAGCAAAGATGGGAAAGCGGAAAGGTGGAAGGAGTATATAGGGGGTCTATACAAGGGCGATGTACTTGAGAACAATATTATGGAAATGGAAGACGATGTAGATGAAGATGAAATGGGAGATATGATTTTGCGTGAAGAGTTTGACAGAGCACTGAAAGACCTGAGTCGAAACAAGGCCCCCGGAGTAGACAACATTCCATTAGAACTACTGACAGCCTTGGGAGAGCCAGTCTTGACAAAACTCTACCATCTGGTGAGGAAGATGTATGAGACAGGCGAAATACCCTCAGACTTCAAGAAGAATATAATAATCCCAAGCCCAAAGAAAGCAGGTGTTGACAGATGTGAAATTTACCGAACTATCAGTTTAATAAGTCACAGCTGCAAAATACTAATGAGAATTCTTTACATACGAATGGAAAAACTGGTAGAAGCCGACCTCGGCGAAGATCGGTTTGGGTTCCGTAGAAATATTGGAACACGTGAGGCAATACTGACCTTACGACTTATCTTAGAAGAAATATTAAGGAAAGGCAAACCTACGTTTCTAGCATTTGTAGACTTAGAGAAAGCTTTTGACAATGCTGATTGGAATACTCTCTTTCAATTTCTGAAGGTGGCAGGGGTGAAAAACAGGGAGCGAAAGGCTATTTACAATTTGTACAGAAAGCAGATGGCAGTCATACGAGTCGAGGGGTATGAAAGGGAAGCAGTGGTTGGGAAGGGAGTGAGACAGGGTTGTAGCCTCTCCCCGATGTTATTCAATCTGTATATTGAGCAAGCAGTAAAGGAAACAAAAGAAAAATCCGGAGTAGGTATTAATATCCATGGAGAAGAAATAAAAACTTCGAGGTTCGCTGATGACATTGTAATTCTGTCAGAGACAGCAAAGGACTTGGAAGAGCAGTTGAACGGAATTGACAGTGTCTTGAAAGGAGAATATAAGATGAACATCAACAAAAGCAAAACGAGGATAATGGAATGTAGTCGAATTAAGTCGGGTGATGCTGAGAGAATTAGATTAGGAAATGAGACACTGAAAGTAGTAAAGGAGTTTTGCTATTTGGGGAGCAAAATAACTGATGATGGTCGAAGGAGACAGGATATAAAATGTAGACTGGCAATGGCAAGGAAAGCGTTTCTGAAGAAGAGAAATTTGTTAACATTGAATATAGATTTAAGTGTCGGGAAGTCGTTTCTGAAAGTATTTGTATGGAGTGTAGCCATGTATGGAAGTGAAACATGGACGATAAATAGCTTAGACAAGAAGAGAATAGAAGCTTTCGAAATGTGGTGCTACAGAAGAATGCTGAAGATTAGATGGGTAGATCACATAACTAATGAGGAGGTATTGAATAGAATTGGGGAGAAGAGGAGCTTGTGGCACAACTTGAGTAGAAGAAGCGATTGGTTGGTAGGGCATGCTCTGAGGCATCAAGGGAACACAAATTTAGCATTGGAGGGCAGCGTGGAGGGTAAAAATCGTAGAGGGAGACCAAGAGATGAATACACTAAGCAGATTCAGAAGGATGTAGGATGCAGTAGGTACCGGGAGATGAAGAAGCTTGCACAGGATAGAGTAGCATGGAGAGTTGCATCAAACCAGTCTCAGGACTGAAGACCACAACATAGATAAAACTAGGGATAACATTTGACTATAGAAATGTGGGAAGCTCTTCAAACTAACATATAATTATCCAATAGAAGAGTGTCCCAACAGGCAAGGTTTATCGAATATCGTTCTTGTCTTCCCAGTTAGATGGGGTACGTGCAGCCCTGTGAACTGGGTTTGCAGAAATCGTAACTGACTGTATGCTGCATTGTGTTCCATAAGGCGGAATGGACATCTTTTCCCGCCATAAAATTTGCAGTTTTCTGTCTTCTGGCAACAGAGCTGTTGCGTTTTGGTCCACACACGAAGGACGAGGTGCGATTGGAAAGTTTTAAGAATGGGCTTGTAATTGTACAATGGTGGTACACGCTACTGTGATGCATCTCCTTCAAGATACTCAAAAATGGCTCTGAGCACTATGGGACTTAACATCTATGGTCATCAGCCGTAGAACTTAGAACTACTTAAACCTAACTAACCTAAGGACATCACACAACACCCAGTCATCACGAGGCAGAGGAAATCCCTAACACCCCCCCCGGGAATCGAACCCGGTAACCCGGGTTCAAGATACTCCCCTTCTGACCGAACATACCGACTCCAACGGTGTTTCCACTTTTGGAAACATTCCTGGAAATTTTTTTCCTGAAGTGTGTTAAGGATGCTCTCCGTATTTGTCTGGATGTCTTCAATCGAGTCAAATCGCTTCCCTTTCAGTGAAAATTTCAGTTTAGGAACAGGTAGAAGTCCGCAGGGGCCAGATCAGGGGAATATGGCGGTTGAGGAAGCGCAGGAATTCTTAATTTGGTAAAAAATTCAGCGATGGAGAAGGCACGATGAGTCGGAGCATTGCCATGGTGTATACCACCCAGCTCCTGTCTTTTCACAATGCATGCCTTTTCTTCCGCACCTTTTCGCGCAAACGCTCAAGGAAACATTTGTAGTATTCCTGGTTAATTGTCTGTCCTCCAGGGCAAATTCATGATGCACAATACCGGCAGAATCGAAAAAAAAACCACCAACATTGTCTTCACCTTGAACCGACTTTGCCGTGCTTTTTCGGTCGTGGTGAACCTGTAGTTTTCCACTGCGAAGACTGCACTTTGGTTTCAGGATCATATCCATTTATTCGTCACCTGTAATTTCCCTGTTTAACAAATCTGGATCATTTTTAGTCCGGTTAATCAGTTCTTGACACACTTCAAGTCGGTATTGTCTCTGGTCGTTTGACAACACTTTTGGAATGAATTTTGCGGACACTCGATGCATGTTCAGAACTTCATTTAAAATCGGCTGAACTGCATAGAAACTTAAATTAAGTTCATCAGAAATCTCCCTAATTGTAAGTCTACGATCAGAACGCACTAAGTAGTGAACTTTTACAACATTTTCATTTCTTTTTGAGATGGAAGGACTGCCGGACCGTGGTTCATCTTCAAATGATTCGCGGCCATTTTTAAATCTTTTGAACCAGACAAAAACATTTGACTGGCTTATACAATTATCTACAATGGCTATTTTCAATAGTTCGTAAGACTCAGAGGATGATTTCCCGGTTTAAAAACAAAATTTCACACAAACTCGTTGCTCCGTTTTTACATCAATTTTCACGCAGACAGAATCCGGCAACAAGCCCTAACAGATCCACACTCAACCTGCTACCACTACGAACTGAATAAAGGCAACGCAGTTTCCTGTCAGAGGGCATATAAGGACAAGACAATGACTCACTCCGCACCCTCCATGGACCTGTCTACCAAACCAGTAAGCAGTAGCGGATCCATTCTTAAAACTTTCCAATCACACCTCGTATAGGTGAGTACACGTCATGTATAAAATGGCGGTGTTCTTTGCAATCTACTGATATCGGTTTGTGCAGTAGAACAATGTAGTTCGGAATAAGAATGCTTATTAAAAAATATAGAAGATTATAAGGTGTAGAACTGATTGGGGTACTTCTAAATAAAGAACCTTCATTGTACCGATCAGTGTATGGATAAACATGGACCTCTAGAAGCTACAAGTAGATCATAAGCAGTCACATCGGATAGTGAGCCAAAACACAGTTGACTGCAGTTGGTCGATGTTAGTAAATTCCATGTTCCGTGTACTGTTTTTTCGCACAAATGGTAGAACGAACATCGTAATGATGTGGATTGAGTCACTTCACACCCGCATTATACATTGATACATAAATATGATTACAATCTGAGGAATAACAATTGATTTTGTTTCGGTGTATAGTTATGAGTTAGTAATTCCTGCCAATCGCCTGCTACAAAGTTACCATGATTCGAAGTTCAAATATGGCGGAATTAAGTCGTTTTAGCAGTTACAAAATGTGTTTCTTCCGGTTCAAATTATAAATATGCCGGGCAGTAGTCTCACCTGGAACATCATCTTCATTTTTCCAGATGTAAACGTGGGCGTCAACTTCACACGTAATCTGCGCCATTTGTTCCCACGAATAGCAAAAAGGTGTTGGCTTATGGGTTCGTTCTCATTTACGAGTGCCATTCTGTCTTGGAAGGTCCAGAAGTCCTTGACGAGAATGCAACGGATCAAATCCGGGTCCAGTACCACCAGGGTTGGTCGAGTGAAGAAATATATTCCGCCGAAACGATTGCCTGGAAAAAAAGTTTCAAATGATAAACTCGATAATATTGTATATAAAACGAAAATCTGCCCAATTTTGGCATTGTGTATGCACACATACATACTCTGCAAACTTCTGTCAAATTCATGGCAGAAAAGTATTTAGAAATATGCGTCCATGAACAAAAACTATGGAAATTTTCACAGTAAGTAATCCACTACCCTCTATACTATAGTTTATAACTATGAGGATGTACAGTGTTATTCTGGCCGTCGTGTAACCCATTGAGTACCAATAGTTTCTGCATGAAACCAACATTATATTTTTATTATTATTATTTGGAAGTTCCAGTGCTTTCGCATGAAACATCTGATGCTATTGCAAGTCAGAGACATCTAGTGGTACACTGAGGTGTTATGTGATTGTAGGAGATTGTGAGGTGTATTTTTTTATGTTGATCATGTTGAGGAGGTCATTAATAGTCAAAATAAGTATATCTAAAGTAACTGTAACGTAAATTTGAGTTTGTACTACTGCTGTTACATGTGCTTTCTAAACTGAATCACTAGAGCATTCAGTACATTTGATAAAATTCATTAAATTTTAGGTCCGTTTTTTACTTGTTGTTTAGGTCTATAATTTGTTTTAGGCACTATGAGATCATAGAAGTTCCGATGTGTGGGATTGTGTGTAGGAAAAATGTGAAATTGCTTTCAAGGGGTGGTTGAAAACTGTATGTCCCAGTGGTTCCAAAATAAAACCACAACATTAATATCATTTTGGTTGTTCACTTTTCACTAATTTACTCTTGTATTCGTTGCTTACTATTAAGGTAAAAGTTAATTTTGTGAAAAACTTTAAAATTATATTCCCAAGTCAAACCACCTCTTTAAAACAATTTGTTGTATACTTTTTGAGTAATTATTTTTGTATTAGTTGCTCACTACAATGAAAAAGGTCAATTATGTGAAAAATATAAATTTTTTATGTTGTTGGCACTCAAAGAGTTCTTGGATCCGTTTTACTGCGCTCATAGGAATCTTTTCCAGGTAGCTTAATGTTGATGAGGATAAAAGATGAACTGAACGAATTTCTTTCTCCTCTGGAGTGGCTAGAATGGTATCCACTTAAGAATGAAAGAATGACTTGGTTTATGACATGGAAGAAATTTAGAGGCGCGACAAACTGTCACATGCTCACTTACCGACCTCACTAGGCTTCATTAAAATGTATTTCTTTCCCTTATTTATTCAGGGTAATTTAGGGACCTAGTCCTACCATTTTGTATACATGGGCGTAAACATTGCTTACATGTTACAAGGCTGAGGCTGGGGAGGTAGTGTCATGAAGGAGACAATGGTCACTGACATTCACACACCAAGGACACATCGGGTTTCACATTTACCTCTTAGCTGGCAAGACACGTGACAATTTATGGTTGTGCAAATCAGAAAACAAAGGAGAGGAGAAATATATCTTTTCACTCTTCATTACGACTGTCGACTGGTATGATGTGGCACTTCGTCATTTGCTGTCTTGTGCTAATATATTCAAACCTACATAACTACTATATCCAACATCGTCTTTAATTTGTTCTACTTACTCTGGTCTATTATTCCCCCCCCCCCCCCCCCCTCCCGCCCTCTCACCACCACTACGTTTTCCAGCCCTAAGTTAACTGTTCCTGGTTGACATAACAAATTTTCCTCCGGCATTCAAACATATTTAAAAAGTGCAACATCAAGTTGCGACAGTAGAACAAAGGTAAAACATAAATGCTGTTCTCATTTCATTAGGGCTCACATTCTGCGTTTAAGAGTTTCTGATTTTTGCATATGAAGCTATCACTGGATGCTGCTAGAGAGGTGCTGGATATTTTACAAAGTTGCTTATGTGTTCATCTTTGTGTGAAAGTGGACAAAGATTACAGAAATTCGTTTATAATAAAGGAAATGAAGTTATAAGAGAAATTCAAAGCTGAAGCATATTATTCAAATACTTAATAATTTTTTTGTTGGTCTTCACTTCCATTTAGATTATCCGCGTATTTATTTTATTAAAGACTTTACACGCCACATTTTGTAATTATTGCCCACAACCTGTACCAGTTTCATCTGTGTTACACGTTGTAATGTTGCCATGCAGTCTTCCCACACACGTAGCCATCTGCATCCAATTATTTAATGGATATTGAAGGTTTCTCAATGTTTGATACTGACTGTGTGTGATACTATATCTCTGTCAGTATTTTTTCCCTCACCCTTGTTCTGTATTACCAAAATAATGTAAATAGAAATTACAGGTGGCGAGAAATCTATTTCCCGTTTCGTAAATCTGTAATCCGAGGTATCCTTGAAAGAGAATGCTGTTTAAACGAACTCCATACCCATTCTGAAGCAATGGTATGGTAGAAGTATAAGCGCCTTTGTTGCTTGATGTTTCGGTTACTCAGTCTAATATGATTCTGATCCTGTGACATTTCACTCATGGCCACCCAGTTATGCTCGTCCCGTGGTTAATAGGCCCCCATAGACGGCTTAACCAGTTGGCTGCCCCCCACCCCCATTTGGGTCTGACCTGACCCTTTCGCCTTTGTGTGGGCGATTTTATAGCAGTCAGGTCCGTGGCATGAATGTGTCGGTTTTCCTGACAGACCTCTACCTGTTTACCCAACTGTTACCTGCCACCTCATACTCTTGTCAGTGCAGACAAGTAAGAATGTGCCCACACAAATTCAGACAGGTCTCCGACCCACTCAGCGGTGACGGGAGGGGGAGATTCAAAAATGGCTCTGAGCACTATGGGACTTAACTTCTGAGGTCATCAGTCCCCTAGAACTTAGAACTACTTAAACCTAACTAACCTAAGGACATCACACACATCCATGCCCGAGGCAGGATTCGAACCTGCGACCGTAGCGGTAGCGCGGTTCCAGACTGTAGCGCCTAGAACCGCTCGGCCACTCCGGCCGTCGGAGGGGGAGATGGTGGGGGTCAGGTAACAAGTCTGGCTGTGAATGGATGGCTTAATAAGTACGCTTGAGTCATTTTCTGGTATCGAAGGTGACAGGGGCTGTTTCCCAGTCTGTGGGTAGCATTATCTAAATAAGCTATGGTCTGAGTCTACTAGACTGATTTAAGGGCTTGTCACTTTCCATGATGGCAGGTATCTTCTAATACCACTAGGAAAGAAATTCTGAGTGTCTCAGCAGGAAGCAGCACTTTGCAGAGGAGTGTCATTAGTGAGAACAGGAAATGACCAATGAAAATGCTTGCACTCTGCTGCCGAGGTTGGTTTGCTAAAAGCTGTTAAGCTGGGTTTACACTAGCATGTCGTTTGCATAAGTCATCGCTGCAAGTTTCTACGAGCCACTTGCTGCTGCGATTCCACAGCACTCGGGAGAAATATGCAAGAAGTTCTGCAACATGTGTCTGAGTGCGGGAGCAAGTAAAATGACGAGCAGGCGGCTCAGATATACTGCAGGTCTTCTAATTATTAAAAAGAATGCTAACAAGAAAACGAGAAGTATCTGGTTTAGTGATTGGATACTGAGAGGACCACAGTATGGAACCTGCAATAACCTGTTGCAAGAACAGAGTATTGAGGACATGGAAAGCTTCGAAAACCTTTGTAGAATCTCTACAAAACGATGTGAAGTATTTGCTAACATAGATACGAGACGTCATTTCAAATCAAGACCCAACATTTCACACAGCTATTTCAGCGAAGATGCGAATACTTGGCACGCAACGATTTATCGCTGCAGGTGAGCTACGAATTAAACAGCACTTTTTATTTTCCAGAATGAGATTTTCACTCTGCAGCGGAGTGTGCGCTGATATGAAACTTCCTGGCAGATTAAAACTGTGTGCTGGACCGAGACCCGAACTCGGCACCTTTTTCCTTTCGCGGGCAAGTGCTCTACCAACTGAGCTACCCAAGCACGACTCGCGTCCCGTCCTCACAGCTTTACTTCTGCCAGTACCTCGTCTCCTACCTTCCAAACTTAACACAAGCTCTCCTGCGAACATTGCAGAACTAGCAAGGTAGAGCACTTGCCCGCGAAAGGCGAAGGTCCCGAGTTCGAGTCTCGGTCCGGCACACAGTTTTAATCTGCCAGGAAGTTTTACTTTTTATTTATTTGTATGAAACATACAATTTTAAAAAAAGTGGAATTCCGAAATACTAACTTTGTAGGAGACTCATACAGGTCCCCGATGTACCTGTTTCGCATGCCTGGGAGCACTATTTCTCTAATCATACCTGATATATGTGGAGTCATTTTTTATGTCATGGAAAGAGAACTTATTTAAACATTTGTGAAAGCACAGCACAGAAAGTAAATTAAATTTTTATTGCATAAAGTAGTTCCTTCTAATTTTCAAAATTATCTGGTCAGCACTACAAACACGTAGATTTGTTGCTGTTCTCCAAGGGCGAGAAGGAGCGCTATGTCTGGATCAGAAACCTGTCGCCCTATTTTCCCAGTAGTTATCAAACCACGATGGTGTTCGGCATTCTTACGATAGGTGCCTAAATTGTTTTACCAAGAGTTAGTATCTAGAAAGGCACCTGAATGACTGTTCGAGCCAGGAACTGGTAAATGTGGAAATGCCTACAAAGGATAAGAAGTTCTTAAAATTTAAGCGATGCCCCTTCATCGTTTTTGCTGACTTCAGGTGCCCCCTCAGCTCCTGTGGCACATTGTGAAGGTGACCCTGATGTCTCTCATAAACCTTCAGAGAACGGCACGTACTGTGTGTGGCAGTATGTATCGTCGTACGACTCCCCAGAGGGAATTACACCACGCCAGGTCTTTTACATGGGCGTAATGTTAAGGAGAGCAAATGTGAACGTGGAAGTGTTGACTGATATTGACGTGCTGCTCTTCTTCGAATGTGGGATTCACAGGGGACTCTGCCAATGTCTATATAGGCACACCATAGTGTATAACCCACAAATCAACGAGTAGGAGTACAGGCCATCTGATGATATAAGTTACAGTTTCTACTTGGATGTACGCAATCTCTATGGGCACGCCATGCCAACAATCTCTACGTCTGGAGGGTACTGCTGGCCGTTCAGAGTGGAAATCGTCAGATTGGGAGAAAACATCCATGATATGGCTGCAGATTCTGGTGAAGGATTTGTCTTGGGGGCAGACCTGGCATCTCCTACCTCATCTGCATGGTGTGCAAAGTGACTTGCCACTGTGTCGAGAGCGCCTAGTCCAGCGCGATGGTTCCATCTGAAACCTGATGGTAACACTGGGGCTATCAGTGATGTAAACGAGCGATATGCATAGTTTGCTGAGAGAAAAAGGTGTTAGAATCTTGTTGGATCAAATGCATGTTATAGAAAAAAAAATGTTTCCGAAAAAATGGATTTTCAATAAAGACGTATAACAGATATCTATTCTAAGATGGAATTTAATCAAAAGTAAGTATGACACTATCTCTGCGAGTGGTCATGGGGAAAATAATGGATTTAAATAATATTTACGTCCAGTCATACCTTTCAGTTGCCAGTAGGCGTCAACTATATCCAATGGCATTGAGAGCTTGCCCACAAAACTTTTGTAGACGTTACCAAAGGGGAACTGCGGTTCCAGATACGGCGCTCCCTTCTTCTTCCAGTACTTGTACGAGTGGGAGAACCACACGTACGCCGCCGCCACTACCAGTGACAGGGCTACCAACAGCTCTGCGAGCCACGATTCTGCGTAAAAAGCCATGCTGAAGAATCTGAAACAGAACCGGATATAAGTGAAATGAGTGTGACGTCTCCTTGCTTCCTTGTAACATCTCGTCCTTCCGTCGCATTGTACCGTCCTTTTACTAGCATGTAAAATGTCACCACCAGAAAGGAACTTTCCAGTGCCATTATCATCACCTCGTTTTATATTAGATGTTTACAGTCTGTAGACGATGACGTTTGCCACATTATGCGTACAGCCATAGTACTCGTAGGGACGTAAGGGAATTGAGTTGTTGTTTGTAGCCATTTAGGCCAGTGGCGTTTTGTGCAAAGGAAGCTTTGGCTGCAGCTGAAAAAGAAATCATCGTTATCACCATCATTCAGACCAAGAAGTATATGGTCTTTTGAAATGCCCCTGTAGCTGAAGCAGATAGTGAATCCTGCGATTGTGGGGCAGAGGTATATGCTGCGCATATAAATGCAGCATGTGAAGATACTCGAAAGATTATTGCGAACAGAATTAAGATAAATGTGGAAGTCACATTATTGGTACAGCGCACAGAATCGCAGAGGGGGGGGGGCTCCTTGTACTCGTTTCTATTTGACCTAGGAACGTGAGGTGAAAAGTTTTTGGTTTAGCCCAAATCATCGCCCAGTTTAATAGTCAATAGAACATCTATCTTTCTGTAGGTATATTACAGAATATTGATCAAGGTTTGAGCGACGAATCGGACAGTTCCGTCAAAGCTTTTTCCGCTGCCACGATATAAGTAAAATGGTTCGAAAGATAACAATATAATAAAAAACCTATATCGGATTAGACTCTGGTTGAGTAAAAAAAAAAAAAAAAAAAAACTTCATCATTTGCCAAGATATGGCGATTATGGTAGAGTAAATGTTGGAAACCAGAGTGAAAAATGGTCCTCTGAAAGCACAGGAAAAGGCGAATATGTACTGGGCAGTTAGGGATATAAAAGAATAAAACAAGTTAACTAGCTTTTCGGCCTACCTGGCAGCTTCAGAGACATTTAATTCAAAAAAAAATTTATTCGACCTTATTTACGTCTTAATTGTATTTCCCCAATGCAGTGAGCTCTTCTAGCGGCGTTTGCAATTTATATGCTGAAGTCCGTGATCCTTTGACCCAAATGGTTCAAAAATGGTTCAAATGGCTCTGAGCACTGTGGGACTTAACTTCTGAGGTCATCAGTCCCCTAGAACTGAGAACTACTTAAACCTAACTAACCTAAGGACATCACACACAACCATGCCCGAGGTGGATTCGACCCTGCGACCGTAGCGGTCTCGCGGTTCCAGACTGTAGCGCCTAGAACCGCTCGGCCACCTTTGATCCTAATCTACACTATTCGCCAGCCGTAGTAAATAACATATAGCATCATACGGCTGAAGAGCATACAGGTCAATATCTAAAAACGTTTTACTGAGGGGGTATAATTTCTTTGGTGGCTGCATTATATTACATGACATGGGTACTGATACTAACAAGTAAAAAAAGCACGAATACGTCGAGAAGTTCTGATCTGAATGTCTTTGAAGCTGTCTTGTAAGTCCCTCCTTTTACGTCCCTAACTTTGCCCTAGTTTTGGAAAATATTGAGGTTGTACAGACAACGCTTTTATACTGGAACAAACTACGTAAGGTCGAATGGAGCTTAGCTAAGATACTTACATTCTGTAATTTCAAATTATCCATGACGGATTTGAGATTACTGTTGGAATAACTGGTAGCGTGCAACCATAATTTTTGTCCTACACACAACTCAGCAACTTGTTTTGGAGAGGCAATGCTAAAAAGTCCTCCAACGCAGTTGCGACGTTCACAAGATGGAATGGAATGAAAACATACTGGACTGTGTGTCCTCGTCTTACATTAAGATCTACAACTTCTGCCAGTGGTCGCGTCATCTCACACCGCACACTGCACCAGGCCTTACCCTGCTGATTGCTATGTGCTCGAAGAATGTCAACTTGACGCTTCTGCAGGGGTCCGGGTAATTGTTACGGACTCACAGTAATACAACGTGAACGCAGTTATTAACTCAACCAAAATGCTGTTCTACAGGTGGCCTACATTTTCCTCATTTCTGAGCCAAGCTGCAGCTCGTGTTAGTGTTGTTTGTAGGTTGGAGGCCAGACTGTATCCTTTAGTTGGCAGGGTTGCAGATGTTTGTCTTCTTCTCATCTTGACTGGCGCCACTCGTTCACAAGCGTTGCCTGTCAGCTGTGGCAGCAGCGGTGGTTATCGATATGCAGTAATTGTTGCTCTATCTTTGGGACGACGTCGTTGTTTTTCCATGTCGTGTGAGTGTAGCACTTTGGTTGGGGACTCAGGAGGAGCCAGGTCCGCGCAGTGCGGGAACACGCTGGGACTGCTGGTGGTGCACATAGACTGCCGAATGGAAGGGCTGTGGTCATGAAGGTGCACGACCTCGTCGTAAACCAGATCCTGCAGTCTTTAAGATGAGTGCATTTCAATCCAAGTAGAGAAACCCCCACCATTGTGAGATCTCGCGATTCTCGAGTGACTTGGGTTCGTGTTGCTGCTCGGAGTGTTGCCGAGGCGAAGAGCAGCGAGTGGAGCGCTTGGGGAAAGCGGATCTGATTAGCTTTCCTCGACTTCTTGTCACTATTTACTGCGTTCAGCTTGTTACAATTTGTTAAGTTCAACCAGCTGTACTTTTCTTGCCTGGTGGCCGCTAACGCCCCAGTTACCTGCCGCTGCTGTGTAGTTTTGACAGATTTCTTGACTGTAGGCCGTTTGTGATTCTTCTACTCTGGTGGTAGTGATTCCTTTCCCGTTTCGGGCGCTCTAAGCGCACTATTCTGGGGGCGTAGTCCAGTCCACCGGTTCTGGCTTTGGCGTATTGTTCCATTCTTGCATTTGGTTTATTGGACGTCAGGTGGCTTCAACAAGATTATCATTAGTCATTCGCTAGACTGCCACTAGTCTGAGTTACCATCTCGTGAAGTGTATGCGACTCTTGGCTGCCTATCTCATCGCTCGCGAAAGTGTTTGTTGCCGGACCTTCTCAGAGGTCGATTCCTGGAGCACCGTCTGTGACTGGATCTTGCGTTTTATTATTGTAATGCCTACATTAAAGGTTATGTATGTACAAGATTACCATCATCTCATTTCACCCGTTTGGTGGTCAGTTGCTTGTTTCTTTTAATTAACCTTTGCTTGTATTTGCTGTTTTGCAGCAGATTTCTAAATTTTTTATATAATTGCCGTTCCTGGCGCGTAAGGTCTTCAGCTGTGATTGTGGTCATTTGCTTTGAAAAAATAATTCGATATTTGTATTTTAGCAGTAAGCGTTAAAACCTTATATCCTGGCATCTGATACCTTCTGCTGTGTTTGTGGCCACCTACTTTTTAATTTTTCAGTACCTGTAAGTTGTAATTGCAGCGAATTCTTAAACATTCTTAATTTATTGCCATTCTTGGCGTATAAGGCCTTCAGCCGTAATCACAGTTGCTCGTTTTTTTAACTTTATCTGTATTTGTATTTTATGGTGATTTGCTAAATTGTAACACACTGGAAACACTTTTATTTACACAGTTGTGTATTCCTTCGTTAATAACGTGCGGTATTTTTTAATTTATGTTGTGTCTGGAATTACTGTTTTAAAAATAAATGTGTGTTACTGTAAAAGGCAACCAATAGTAACGGATTACGGCCCCTTCCACAATCGTAATCGAATCTTGCCTTCCCTTGACTACCGGGTTTCAATTTACTAAATGTGCGGTCCTCATCAAAGAGGTATTGTAACTTTACAATAATGTTGTTGTTGCTGTTATGGTCTTCAATGCGAAGACTGTTTTCAGGCAGTTACTCTATCCTACACGAGCATCATCATCTCCGAATAACAGCTGAAATCTACACCCTTCTGAATCTGCCTTCTCTATTCATCTCTTAGTCTCCCTCTACAGTTTTTACCATTGAAACTTACCTCCAATACTAAATTAGTCATCCATTGATGACTCAGAGTGTATCCTATCAACCAACCCCTCCTTTTAGTCCAGTTGTGCCACAAATTTCTTGTCTCCCCAGTTCTGTACAGTATCTCCTCGTCAGTTACGTGATCTACTCATGTAATCTTCAGCATTGTTCTGTAGCACCACATTTCAAAGTTTTCTATTCTCTTGTCGTCCAAAAACTCTTTACTGTCCTTGTTTCACTTCTACACATGGCTACACAAAGATCTCCAGAAATGATTTCAGAGCGCCTGAGTCTGTATTTGGTGTTAATAAAATTCCTTCTTCGGAATCGCTTTTCTTCCCATTGCCAGTCTACATTTTATATCCTCTCTACTTCGGCCATCAGCAATAATTTTGCTGCCCAAATAACAAATCTCATCTACTACTTTAAGTGTCTTGTTTCCTAACCTTATTCCCTCAGCATCATCTGATTTAATTCGACTACATTCCGTTATTCTTGTTTCGCTTTTTGTTGATATTCATCTTATATCTTACTTTCAAGACAACGTGCCCTCCATTGGACTGCTCTTCCAAGTACGTAGCAGTCCCTGACAGAATTACAATATCATTAGAAAACCTTAAGGTTTTTTATCTCTTCTCCCCGAACTTAAATTCCAACTCCAAATTTTTATTTGGTTTACTTTACTGCTTGCTCAATGCACAGGTTGAATAATATAAGGGATAGGCTAAAACCCTGTCGCACTCCTTTCTCTACCACTGCCTGCCTTTCATGCCCCTCGACTGTCATAATAACCGTCTGTTTCCTATACAAGTTATGAATAGCCTTACGCTCCCTGCATTTTGCCCCAGCTACATTTAGAATTTTAAATAAAGCATTCCCGTTAAGAAACTTCCTGGCAGATTAAAACTGTGTGCCGGATCGAGACTCGAACTCGGGACCTTTGCCTTTCGCGGGCAAGTGCTCTACCATCCGAGCTACCCAAGCACTACTCACGCCCCGTCCTCACAGCTTCACTTCTGCCAGTATCTCGTCTCCTACCTTCCAAAGCTGTGAGGACGGGGTGAGAGTCGTGTTTGGGTAGCTCAGATGGTAGAGCACTTGTCCGCGAATGGCAAACATCTCGAGTCTCGGTCCGGCAAACAGTTTTAATCTGCCAGGAAATTTCATATCAGCGCACACTCCGCTGCAGAGTGAAAATGACATTACATTCCAGTTAACATTGTCAAAAGCTTTCTCTAAGTCTGCAAATGCTATGTCGTAGAAACAGTATTGCCTCGCGTATTTCTCCGAAATCTGATCTTTCCTGGGGTCGGCCATAATTATGTATCTGTCTTAAAATAATTCCGCGAAGGCGTACAGAAATCTCATTCCGTTGCCATTAAATTATGCATTCAGTATACTGCCATGTTTCTTTTCGTAAGTGACGGTCTCCAGTTCTTCCAGCGGAGCGAGTTTCCTCTCTTTCCAAGTCTTCTTCTCCCCTTCCCTTTATGAGGTAGGCCTGTTTCGTATACAGGATTCGCAACAGCTTATTTGTCATAATTATCCAGTCTGAATGCCTCTTTATGTCCCACGTATGTGACCGAAAATGCTCTTCCCGTCTGTCCAATACACACTGTCCAGTCATATTAACGTGACCACCTGTCAAAAGCCTGAATAGCCAACTTTTGCAGCGCGGACCGCTGCGAGGCGTGCAGACAGAGAGTCAGTGAGGTTCTGGAATGTTCCAACTGGGATGCTAAGCCATGCTGACTCCAATGCCGTGAACAGCTGTGATAGTTTTCTCGATTGAGAATCCATGGCGCGAACAGCGCGATCGAGGTTGTCCCACAGGCTACCTATTGGGTTTAAGTCCTGTGAGACTGGAAACCGTGGGAGTGCGATAAACTCAACCAGGTGCTCTTCGAACCACGTACATACACAGCGAGCTGTGTGGGACGTTACGTTGTCCTGCTGGTAGATGCCATCGCATCGAGGAAAAACCAACTACACGTAGGCGTGGTTGCCTCGGCGCAGATTTTGGATAGCGCCATTTTGCCATCCACGAAGTACTTTAACCAAGAGGGCACGAGAACGTCCGCAATTTTTTATGCGATCCTCCGTAATTCTTTATACACACTCCGCTGCTAGTGCTGCCACCTGCCATCTGTGAGTGGCTACTGCATGCTAACGTCGAACGTAGATGGCGATCACATTAATGTGACTGGACGATACAGTTTTCACCATAGAATGTGCACTCAGTTTTATAAAATCCCAATCTTTCAAACTTATTTGTCTTTTTAACGACGACATGTTTCATTTTATATTAACTACGAGAGACGTTTGAAAAGTCCGTGCAAAGTGCGAGAGATGGCACCACCGGCGCGTATCGAGGTCATGTTTAGTTAGTAGCATCTTTGGAAAGAACGCACACCAAGTTTCAGCCATATTGGTCTATTTCTTTGTGTTTTGCATTCGTGTGAATCAAGGAAGTCGAGTGATTGTCAAAAAAGGACGAAGAAGAATTTCGGGTGGTGATTAAACATTATGAAAGGCAAAACGCCTCAGGAGGCTAAAGAGAAGCTTGATAAACATTACAGTGACTCTGCAGCTTCGATTAGAACAGTTTATAAGTGGTTTCAACATTTTTGGAGTGGTCATTTGAGCACAAGTGATGCTGAACGTTCTGGACGCCCTATGGAGGTTACGACTCCAGAAATAATTGATAAAATCGATGATATGGTGATGGATGACAGAAGAGTTAAGGTGCGTGAGATTGCTAGTGCTGTGGGCACCTCGAATGGACGTGTACATAATATTTTGCATAAAAATTTGGACATGAGAAAGCTATCCGCAAGATTGGTTCCGCGATTGCTCACGCTTTACCAAAAACGGAATCGTCTGAAGCGTTGCAAGGATGGTTTGTAGCTGTTCAGGAAGAATCCGCAGGACTTTAAGCGTCGTTTCGTCACTTTGGATAAAACATGGATACATTACTATACTCCTGAGACAACAATCTAAACAATGGGTTACCAAGGGAGAATGTGGACCAAAAAAGGCGAAGACCAGTCCTTCGGTCTGAAAGGTTATGGCGACTGCCTTTTGGGATTCGCAAGGGATAATCCTCATCGATCATCTGGAAAAGGTAAAACTACTACAGGTGCATATTATTCATCGTTATTGGACCGTTTGAAAACCGAGCTGCAAGAAAAACGCCGGTGATTGGACCGCAAAAGGTCCTTTTACATTACGACAACCCAACAACACACACGTCAGCAGTTATGGTCGCAAAATTAATGGAAGTAGCATTCCGACTCGTTCAACACGCTCCCTATTCTTCAGACTTGGCTCCCTCGGACTACTATTTGTTCCCCAATTTGAAGAAATGGCTGGGGGGGACAAAGATTTTATTCAAACGAGGAGGTGATTGCAGCAACTAATAGCTATTTTGCAGACTTGGACAATTCCTATTATACGGAAGGGATCAACAAATTAGAACAGCGTTGGACGAAGTGTTTAAGTCTAAAAGGAGACTATGTCGAAAAATAAAAAAGGTTTACCCCAAACACGTAAGTAGTTTTTATTTCTGCACGTACTTTTCAAACACCCATGTAGATCTTTTTTCTGTAACGCTGTTTTAACAGCATGTGGTTTAAAAATGTTCGCAGAATTTTGTGGGACTAGCTAATGAGAACGGAAAGACGATTTCTTAACGCCTGTGTATTTTCCTTTTAAGGTACCTACATAATTATAAATTTGCAATGCCTGTTTGAAGAAGCAGCTATAAACTGACGGGCGCTCGCTTAAGTAATTAGGAAAATGTGGGCGAGCAACAGAACACTATTGTGGTTGAGACAACACGTACGCATACCCTGTAATACCACGAACATGTCAGTTGACAACAGACACCGGATGTCTTGAGAATCGTCAGCTTGGGACTACGGAAGACCACAGCAGATCAGCGGGATCCTATCCTATGCAGTGAAAAAATTGGAGTGCGGGTAAACTACTACCAACAGCATAGTGAACGCATTATTGTGGCCAAGATAGACACGAAGCCCATGCCTACTACAGTAGTACAAGTTAATATGCCAACTAGCTCTGCAGATGATGAAGAAATTGATCAAATGTATGATGAGATAAAAGAAATTATTCAGGTAGTCAAGGGAGACGAAAATTTAATAGTAATGGGTGATTGGAATTCGAGAGTAGGAAAAGGGAGAGAAGGAAACACAGTGGCTGAATATGGGTTGGGGGAGAGAAATGAAAGAGGAAGCTGTCTGGTAGAATTTTGCACAGAGCATAACTTAATTATAGCTAACACTTGAATCAAGAATCATAAAAGAAGGTTGTATACGTGGAAGAATCCTGGAGATACTAGAAGGTATCAGATAGATTATATAATGGTAAGACAGAGATTAAGGAACCAGGTTTTAAATTGTAAGACATTTCCAGGGGCAGATGTGGACTCTGACCACAATCTATTGGTTATGAACTGTAGATTAAAACTGAAGAAACTGCAAAAAGGTGGGAATTTAAGGAGATGGGACCTGGATAAACTGACTAAACCAGAGGTTGTACAGAGTTTCAGGGAGAGCATAATGGAACAATTGACAGGAATGGGGGAAAGAAATACAGTAGAAGATGAATGGGTAGCACTGAGGGATGAAGTAGTGAATGCAGCAGAGGATCAAGTAGGTAAAAAGACGAGGGCTAGTAGAAATCCTTGGGTAACGGAAGAAATATTGAATTTAATTGATGAAAGGAGAAAATAAAAAAACGCAGTAAATGAAGCAGGCAAAAGGGAATACAAACGTCTCAAAAATGAGATCGACAGGAAGTGTAAAATGGCTAAGCAGCGATGGCTAGAGGACAAATGTAAGTATGTAGAGACTTATCTCACTAGGGGTAAGATAGATACTTCCTACAGGAAAATTAAAGAGACCTTTGGAGAAAAGAGAACCACTTGTACGAACATCAAGAGCTCAGATGGAAACCCAGTTCTAAGCAAAGAAGGGAAAGCAGAAAGGTGGAAGGAGTATATAGAGGGTCTATACGAGGGCGATGTACTTGAGGACAATATTATGGAAATGGTAGAGGATGTAGACGAAGATGAAATGGGAGATACGATACTGCGTGAAGAGTTTGACAGAGCACTGAAAGACCTGAGTCGAAACAAGGTCCCCGGAGTAGACAACATTCCATTGGAACTACTGACGGCCTTGGGAGAGCCAGTCCTGACAAAACTCTACCATCTGATGAGCAAGATGTATGAGACAGGCGAAATACTCTCAGACTTCAAGAAGAATACAATAATTCCAATCCCAAAGAAGCAGGTGTTGACAGATGTGAAAATTACCGAACTATCAGTTTAATAAGTCACAGATTCAAGATACTAACGCGTATTCTTTACAGACGAATGGAAAAACTGGTAGAAGCCGACCTCGGCGAAGATCCGTTTGGATTCCGCAGAAATGTTGGAACACGCGAGGCAATACTGACCCTACGACTTATCTTAGAAAATAGATTAAGGAAAGGCAAACCTACATTTCTAACATTTGTAGACTTAGAGAAAGCTTTTGACAATGTTGACTGGAATACTCTCTTTCAAAATTATGAGTCGAGGGGCATGAAAGGGAAGCAGTGGTTGGGAAGGGAGTGAGACAGGGTTGTAGCCTGTCCCCGATGTTATTCAATCTGTATATTGAGCAAGCAGTAAAGGAAACAAAAGAAAAATTTGGGGTAGGTACTAAAATCCATGGAGAAGAAATAAAAACTTTGAGGTTCGCCGATGACATTGTAATTTTGTCAGAGACAGCAAAGGACTTGGAAGAGCAGTTGAACGGAATGAACAGTGTCTTGAAAGGAGGATATAAGATGAACATCAACAAAAGCAAAACGAGGATAATGGAATGTAGTCAAATTAAGTCGGGTGATCCTGAGGGAATTAGATTAGGAAATGAGACGCTTAAAGTAGTAAAGGAGTTTTGCTATTTGGGAAGTAGAATATCTGATGATGGTAGAAGTAGAGAGGATATAAAATGTAGACTGGCAATGGCAAGGAAAGCGTTTCTGAAGAAGAGAAATTTGTTAACATCGAGTATAGATTTAAGTGTCAGGGAGTCGTTTCTGAAAGTATTTGTATGGAGTGTAGCCGTGTATGGAAGTGAAACATGGACGATAAATACTTTGGACAAGAAGAGAATAGAAGCTTTCGAAATGTGGTGCTACAGAAGAATGCTGAAGATTAGATGGGTAAATCACATAACTAATGAGGAGGTATTGAATAGAATTGGGGAGAAGAGGAGTTTGTGACACGACAAGAAGAAGGGACCGGTTGGTAGGACATGTTCTGAGGCATCAAGGGATCACAAATTTAGCATTGGAGGGCAGCGTGGAGGGTAAAAATCGTAGACGGAGACCAAGAGATGAATACACTAAGCAGATTCAGAAGGATGTAGGTTGCAGTAGGTACTGGGGGATGAAGAAGCTTGCACAGGATAGAGTAGCATGGAGAGCTGCATCAAACCAGTCTCAGGACTGAAAACAACAACAAAAACAAATGCAGTACGGGATACAAATATTACAACTGTCGCTGTTTTTCGCCTTTACTAGCACTAGTATGACTGCTACATTTTTCAGCCATTACTAGTAATATCGAAGGCGAAAAGACCGACATACGAAAAATTTGTATCCCCTACTTCAGTTGACCTGTATAAGTCAGCTGGAGTATGGGATTCAAATTTTACGTACAGTATTTCGGTCTTTTCCCTCCCCTAGTACTAGTACCAGCTGCAGATTAGGAAGCTAATACTGGCGGAAGCGAAAAAAGCAACAACTGTGAAATTTGTCACCTGTATTTCAGTTGACCTATGTACGTCAGCTGAAGAGCAGGGTACTAGTGTTAGCGAAGGCGGCACGTCGACATACGTTAAGTTTGTATCCCTTACTGCAGTTAAGCTATATAGATCAACAGAAGATCGGTACACAACTCATATTTGTCAACTGCGTTAGTCCATGCTAACATTATTTCTGTCCCTTTTTTTTCTTTCCTTTATGCACTGGTATCCCATTCTTCAGTTGAGCTATATAGGTCAAATGAACAATAGGATACTAGGACCCAAAGAAATAATAAATCTAACATTATGTTCGAAATACGGATATACGTGATACACGTCTACCATCTTTCTCTATCCCGCATTCGTTTGTTTCCCAACGTTCGTCTTTGCTGTTAAATCTGTGCAATACATCATCTCGGGTAACTTCTGACGTCATTGGTCAAAGCCTATGGGTTCTATCTCATTCTTCAGTAATCCCGATAACCCAATGTGCTTTTATTCCATTTCATTTTGTGAACAATGGAATTGTTTTGGCAGTGTCTTTAACGTTTTAATCTCATGAGCTAAGTTTTACAACCTGATGGTGAGATAAATGTCTCCCCTATCTTACGTTCCGTTCATCATTTTTTAAACGTTTTTGATTGAATAGCTGAGAAGAGCCTATAAGAAAACAAAGGAGATATCGGAAGCATTCCATAACATCAAAAGTTTTGACTGAATTAAACCACTGAAATTCAATAGCGACCAGTTGCAGGCAGTAAAATTAGTAGAGGAGTGAACGTAAGCCGTAGACTTACTCAGGCGTTATTTAATATTTATGCTGAACACGTCCTCAAGGAACGAGGTTCTAAGGTAAGACAGGTCGTTAAATTCGATTGTAATTCGAATGGCGTGGTGGTAGGGTAACAAGACGGCGTCCTTGTTGCTCCGCTGTTTCATCTGCTCCTGTATTCGCTGAGCAGGCTCGTGGCCTTTTAAAGGACCAACAACTCCGCTCTGAAAGTTTAATGAAAAAGGTGGCATTTCATTAGAGATCACCGACTTAATAGTGTCTGAGTGTTTAGCATTAATGACTGGCACAGGCAAGTTGCTAGCGTAGTCCATGAAAATAACTGAACACGCATGGTAGTAAGGCAGAAATTGTTATTCAAAGCATTGTTCGTAGTCAGCCGCTTCTGACGAAGACGATGAATGTGAATGACAAAACACTGAGGTTTTACCCTCTTCTGACGCGGTAAGGAATCAGACAGTTTATACTCAAATGTCGTCGCGTTTTCACATTATTTAAAAACAGAGTATGGCATTTCGGATTGGCAATCCTCAGAAATATTTGCCACTGGGGCTGTAAAAAGCAGCTAAGGTAGAGGAATACAGTCGCTTTCCCTGATCCTGTTCGAAGCACTCCATCATATACAAAGCTCGTTCTAAGCAGATACCCCTTGCATAATTTTCTTGTACGTAAATTTTGTCAGCGCAATTAATTCGAGATGTGCCGTTCTCAAAAATACAAATCTGTCTACTAGAATGTCACTAAGTTTCCTTTAAAGTTCTCTGCAAAAATAATGCTGTGGGATATGCACTTTCAATATGTAAACTATATTAATAAAAAATAGCAACGCCAAGAACGAGCTGCGCGACATAAACGAAAGTTGGTAGGGGTGTTTCTGCATGTGATAGATGATGTACGAAGCGTGTTTTTTTTAAGTAAGTACCGTTTTGAAATTTAAAAAAGACGTGCTATGATATCTCAATATCATGCAAGCCTGTACCCTAATCTACCTTTCTACATAAATTCCGTCAATATTGAGGCACTTGTCATAACGTTGTACCACTTTTTGAATACCCTCCTCATAGAAGTCTGTTAACCACTGCATCACCACTGTTTTGACTTCGACATTGCCTTGAAGACACTGACCGCCCAGGTGTTCCTTCAAGTGCAGGAACAGATGGTAGTCACTGGGCGCAAGAGCGGGGCTGTACGGGGGATGATCTAGAGTTTCCCATCGAAAAGATGTTATGAGATCTTTGGTCTGATTCGCCACATGCGCACGGGCATTGTCTTGCAGCAAAACGAAACCCTTGCTCAACTTGCCACGTCTTTTGTTCTGAATTGAACGGCGCAGATTGTGCAATGTCTTACAGTAAGCTGCTGCATTGATTGTCTCATTACGAGGCAGAAATTCCACAAGAAATACTCCTTTTTTGTCCCAAAAAACTGTTCACATGATTTTCCGGACAGAAATTGTTTGCTTAAACTTCACTTTTCTGGGTGAATCTGAATGCTGCCATTCCATGGACTGTTGCTTTGATTCTGGTGTGACGTAGGCCACCCATGTTTCATCGCCCGTAACAATTTGGCTTACGAAATCATCACCGTTGTTGTGGTACCGCTCAAGGAAAGTCAATGCACTGTCTAAACATCTGGTTTTGTGCACATCCATCAACATTTTCAGTACCCAACGTGCGCACAATTTTCGGTAATTCAGGTGCTCGGTCACAATGCCATACAAAACACTATGAGAAACATTAGGAAAGTCATCCCGCAAGGAGGAAATCGTAAAGCATCTGTTTTCTCTCACCTTATTGTCCACTTCCTGCACCAAACTTTCATTAACGACCGAAGGACGCCCACTCCGTTGTTATATCATGCACATCTTTAAATGCTCTCACCCACTTTCCTACAATTCCATCACTCATAATGTTTTCTCCGTAAACTGCTCAGATCTCACGATGAATATCGATCGCTTTTAGGCCTTTAGCACTAAGAAATCTTACAACAGCCCGTACTTCACAGTCGGCGGGACTCACGATTATCGGAGGCATCTTAAACACTCACTACACAACGTAGACAAGGGAGAATCAACCTGTAATGGCGTCAGTGCGTAGACAACAGATGTAGGTACCCAGTGCGCATGCGCAGAACGCCGGCCGCAGCGCTGCGGCCGCGGTGTGGCAAAACGGTACTTACTTAAAAAAACACGCCTCGTATATTTATATTTCTTGTCGGTCGCATAAGAGTGGCGTTAGTAATGCCACTATGCGGATGCAAACCAGGTTTGCTTTACATACACTATGTCGTGAGTGTTAGTTACCTCTGAGATTGGACGTGGTGACATGATGTTAGTCAAGAATGTCTTTATGGTGAAAAAGACGCATTATCAACACGTGACGGAGTTTAAACGACGTCGTGTAATACAGCTACGAGAAGCGGGATGATCCTTCTGCGATACGGCAGAAAGACTTGGCAGCGACATAGCCATTGTATACGATTGCTGGTAGCGGTGATCACGATAGTGTACTGTCGCAAGGAGACTGGTCTACAGACGGCCATGAGGCACTTCTAGAAGGGAAGACTCTCATACTCGGCATATGACTTTGGTGCAGCCGGCCGGAGTGGCCGAGCGGTTCTAGGCGCTACAGACTGGAACCGCGCGACCGCTACCGTCGCAGGTTCGAATCCTGCCTCGGGCATGGATGTGGGTGATGTCCTTACGTTAGTTAGGATTAAGTAGTTCTAAGTTCTAGGGGACTGATGGCCTCAAGTGTTAAGTCCCATAGTGCTCAGAGCCATTTGAACCATTTTTGAACTCTGGTGCATCGTGCTGCATCTGCAGCAGCAATCTGAGCAGCAGTTGGTACCAAGGGACACAGCGAAATGATACAACTCAGTTACTTCAAGGACAGCTCTGAGCCATACGCTCTGTGGCGTACATGTGTAAATCTGGTTATTCGGCCTGTTGTGCAGCCGTTCAGAAAAGCCATTGCCGGGGGTATTTTCAAACACGATAACTCTCGGCTGCATACCGCTGTTGTAACCCAATATACTCTGCAGGGTGTCGATATGCTACCTTGGCCTGTTCGATCACTAGAGCTGTCTCCAGTCGAGCACATATGGGACATCATAGGATGACAACTCCAGCGTCATCCACAAACAGCATTAACCGCCCCTGTATTGGCTGACCAAGTACAGAAGGTATCGAACTCCATCCCACAAACTGACATCGGACACCTGTGCAATGTATGCACGTTTGCAAGCTTGCATTCAACATTCCGGCGATTACACCAGTTATTAATGTACCATAATTTCAAATTTGCAATGGCTTGTGTCTTGTGTGTAATCTTGCAATGTTAATCACTTAAATATGTTACCTAGACACATTCATTCCCGATATTTCATTATACTACGTTAATTATTTGCCGGCCGCGGTGGCCGAGCGGTTCTAGGTGCTTCAGTCCGGAACCGCGCTGCTGCTACGGTCGCAGGTTCGAATCCTGCCTTGGGCATGGATGTGTGTGATGTCCTTAGGGTAGTTAGGTTTAAGTAGTTCTAAGTTTAGGGGACTAATGACCTCAGATGTTAAGTCCCATAGAGCTTCGAGCCATTTGAACAATTTTTTATTATTTGTTGGTGTTGCGTTTTTTTTTTCAGTCTTTTATTCTCCTGGCAGTTTCATACGTGAAGTGTACAAAGTGAACATGATGCGTTGGAAAAAGTTTTTTTGCGAAGCCTCCGTTTTCTTTTTTGCGATTGTATTGCCTGGCTGATGATATGAAAATTGCGAGCGAGGGACTAGAACGGACACGGAAGTTCTCTCCGTAGTTCTAAATACACCACCATATTCTCCTGTTCTTGTTTTGGTTCTACGAATTGGGGTTCCTTATTCCAACAATTTTTGAAGGAGTGATACAAACGGATCCACTATTCTTTTTGTTTAATATTACAATAAGTTAATGTTTTATATCAATATTAGAATATTTTGTATAAGATATGTAGGATATGACATTACATATGAATATGATATAGATACAGTGGAGAAATTAGGAATGAATTGAACATTTATATATTAGGAACTAAAATAAATACAAGCAGAATAGAATGGAATGAACACATTGACAGAATGAGTATCCAAAGATTATCTCTAAATGCCTTAGATACAAACGAAAAAGGGAGAATTCAAGGAAGACAGCGGAAAAGATCAGTATCATAACAGGTAAATACCTAAACAGTTCAATTGTAGAAGAGGAAGAAGAAGAAGAAAGAGGAGAAGGTTCTTATTGCTTTCTTGTGAAGCACTTGACCAGCCGTCACTGTAAACTATGTCATATATGAATTGTGGTTAAGAACGCAGCGCGATCCGCACAGGACGAAACGGAGAAAACGGGCCTGGCTTACTACCACACACCCGTCCGTGAGCGGTCTTCACCATGCCTCGAACTCTTAACTCACATTCGCTTGCCAGGAAACGCAGCGCCGTCGCTCGAAAACACGAGTTCGGAAATACGCACCTGGCCTCGTGGCGTGATTGACGTTATTTTAAAAATCAATTTCTTGAATATGACACTACGTAGACAGCGAAATACGGAAAACTCCTTAATGGCTGCGTATACAGTTAGTGGTAGTAACTATGTCAGCCCTCCCAATAACGAATAAACCAGTCGTGCATTTAGACAGGCTGTTAAAATTCACAAACATAACACGTTTTAATCAGTTATTAAAAGCATTAAATACATCTCCTGTAGATGACACGGTTCTTCAAAAACCAAGCAAGATTTAAACATCAGAAATGTTACAAATACAGTTAGTTAGTTGTCAACACGTCAGTACAAGGGAGAATACGATCTGTACAACTTTGTAGTGAATCTAAATTTGGTACAGAATGAGGGTGAGATATACACTTAATAAATCTGCCCTTGCAAATAACATGTCTCAGAAACTCCAGCATAATATCAAGTTCACATTGAGTTAAGCGGAGTTATTGAACGCAGTTTTCCGAAATTCCTTCACCAGGGAAGACAAATAGAATATTCCAGAATTTGAAACACGAACAGCTGCTAGCATGAGTTTCTTAGAAGTAGATACCTTAGGGGTTGCGAAGCAAATCGCTTGATACGGGCAAGTCTTCAGGTCCAGATTGTATACCGATTAGGTTCCTTTCAGATTACGCTGATACAGTAGCTCCCTACTTAGCAATCATATACAATCGCCTCGCTCACCGATAGATCTGTACCTACAGAATGGAAAATTGCGCAGGTCACACCAGTGTTTAAGAAGGGTAGTAGGAGTAATCCATCGAACTACAGACCTATATCATTGACGTCGGTTTGCAGTAGGGTTTTGGAGCACATACTGTATTCAAACATTATGAACCACCTCGAAGGGAACGATCTATTGATACGTAATCAGCATGGTTTCAGAAAACATCGTTCTTGTGCAACGCAGCTAGCTCTTTATTCACACGAAGTAATGGCCGCTATCGACAGGGGATCTCAAGTTGATTCCGTATTTCTGGA